>NC_133475.1:15343959-15676450 GCF_025370935.1 Choristoneura fumiferana | reverse complement strand
TAAATGAAATTTCACTTTCAAGTTTTGATCAACAGGAACCATCTTCGAATCAATCAGAAGAAAGTGATGGCAGGTACTCGTAAGTTGAAAGTGTTTTTGACTATCTGCACTCACAAACT
Source organism: Choristoneura fumiferana (assembly GCF_025370935.1). NCBI lineage: Eukaryota > Metazoa > Arthropoda > Insecta > Lepidoptera > Tortricidae > Choristoneura > Choristoneura fumiferana. The sequence continues at coordinate 15,676,331 of NC_133475.1, read as the reverse complement.
TGTTCTTCAACACTCATTGAAACATGTAAAGGTTGGTTAGATTAGTAATTGTGGTTTCGTTTCTACTCGAAGAGACCTGTATTGAGGACGATTACCTTTTGTAATTGTTAACCACGAACAGCCCGTTAGATGCAGCGTTACACCGAAAAGGCGATTCTAATGAGATTAAGTTAACCCCTTTGAAACCTTACCAAAACTCCATGGTTCGGGAGACGTCAGTATCGCCTACAAAAGCCAACGTACCTTTTCCCCAAAATCGATTGAAGAATATCTTACACCCTTCGAGCCGGTGTAAAATCACCCCCGTAACGACTAATGAATTACCCTGTCAATAATGTCAAAGCAAACGCCAGCTGTCAAATTTGAAGTGCAAGATTGAAGGGTAGGCCGTGTGAAACTAAAAATGGGACCGCTGTTAAAAATACTGACTTACCAAGTTGAATTAAGGCTTGATTTCATGTAAGGGAATAAATCTAGAGTATTATATGATTAATTACAACGAATAATGTGTCGATTGCGTGCGTTTAGATTGACTAATGATTGGTGCGTTCAAACGTTGGGTTTTATTTACAAGAAGAAAACGTTGGATTATGAAAAAGCTTTTGTTATTCAAGGCCATAATGCATAGGCTGTTATCGAACTTGTCAGTTAAAATCATGTGACAAAAAGTACACACTTCTCGTATTGTAATAAACGCGCAGGACGGAACTCTTCAACGCTTAATAGCATCGACTTGAAATTTGGTATGCAAATGTAATTTGGGTGACAAGTACAGTCAGCAAAAAAAGCTTGCATTAAAAATTAATTTTTTATAATAAGGTTATTCGTTTATAACCGGAAAATGCCATCATTAATTATTTAACAGCCAACATTGTTAATAAATACAAAATTTAAGAATCAAAACACTAAAGGGGCTACTAGTAGAACGCGAGAGCTCCTCAAGCAAATATAAGCCAATTTCTCGGTCGAACTCACCGTTTGCGGGCATACGACGCTACGCCACATGTTGCTTGTCCACCCACATTTGCATATCAAAGCAAGGTCTAACTCTCAATTACCAGGTAACATACGATGCAATAGAGTTTCCTTTACGTAGTCTAAAGTAAACATTAAAGTTAATTGTGGGACATTACCGATGTTTGTATTACAGAGGTGGTAAGGACAGGCCATTGTTAATTTTGTTTTATGTCAATGTAGAGATAAATGAGCTACTTTTTATTGGCAAATAATTTTATTTTTTAGAAGGTTTTATTTTAGCTTGCAATGTCTTGCTTTGTTGGTTTGGGTCACATCTGTCAGGTTGAATTTTACTTTATTTACTGACTTGAAATTTGGTACGAGTAGGTAGGTAATTTGGATGGGAATACACCTGTATTCCACACACCCACTGAACACACACTGAACTTGAATTTTGTATTAAGTACAGTCTGAAAAAAATGCAGTCAGATCGTAAACTACTATCTCAATGTTTCAGTTTTGTACAGTCTGAGAATTCACTATGCCTAAAATTTCTTCACAAAAATTTGTTTTTGGAAAAGCGGAATCATCTTCCTTGTACTGCGATTAACGAACCAACGGGAAAAAATAGTTCATTTCGTCCTGTCGGTAGGACAAATACGGTCGGACCATATTGTGGACACAAGAGAAGAACAGAACACATACTGTCATGGAAAAACACATATCTAAACAGTTATAATTTACAAGTACGCAGAGGTCAACTTATTTAGGAAAAGTTCTAACATGATCCACCAACCTCTTCTGTGTTATCAAAATCAGAATGATGTGACATGACAGAATAAAGGACATCGCGCGGAACTATTTACGTGACAAGTTTAAATAATAATTATTAACACAATAGAAGCTAAACACGCACTGTTAAATTAAAACAATTGAAAATTAGCGGTATCTAAGTTAATTTCGTATAAGCCCAGTTTTACATACACGCAAATAAACACCGACTTTATTTTTTTATTTTTAATATACAGACAAGTGCAAAAATATTTATGTCTCTTCAAACCACTCAAAAATATGTCACCACGGTTTTGTTACGAAATGTGAGTCTGTGGTATATATTTTTGAAGTGTTAGATATTTTCATATTTTACACTCGACGGTACTGTTTAGGTTAATTTAAAACTTTTTTCTTTTTTTATCTTTCTACTAGCTTCTGCCCGCGACTTCGTCCGCTTGAAATAGTAATTTTGGGAAGTATTTAATTTATATAGGATACCTATTCTGCCAATAATAGTACATAGAAACTTCTACGGTTTACCAAAAATTGCTACAAATATAAACTATTTTTTTTTGTTCTTCCATACATCCATCCATCCGATGTTCTTTGGTAAAACATAAATATTTTGCGGGTAGCCATATTTTAGCAATACGACGTGTATTCTACCCTGCCAACACAAAAGGACTAATTCTTATGTCTATTCTAAAGTCAAGGCATTTTTACTAAGCATAGCTACACATATTTCCGATAAATATACGTAGTAACTTTTTTGGAATTCCTTAAGAACTTTCATCCCCATATTTTCAAGTAAATAGGTCGAAATTTGAAAAGCGCCAGATCAAATGTTTTTTAGGGTTCCGTACCTTAAAAGGAAAAAATGAAACCCTTGTAGGATTACTTTGCTGTCCGTCCGTCCGTCTGTCTTTATCTCGGTAAACGCGCGGAGTAAGGTATATATCGAGTTGAACTTAAAACCCTAAACTCAGGTCAATAGTCCCGAAAGCTGTGAAAAAATCACACCTCTAAGTCAAGGCAATCAAAAGCTACAGTCGTTAAAAAGGTGTTTCCATACAAATTGCCTCAACAGAAAAAAATATAGGGTAGGTACTTCCGGCTGTCCTAGAAACTTGGAATTTTGCATAAAGGTAGCTACACAATAGTTAGCTAGCTAGCACAATAAATAAGAAAAATCTGAAAATCATAATTTTTCATGTCTGACTGTCTATGTGAATAAGCCATCTAAAATGACCCCACATTGCGTACATTTTGCTTATGAGCTTAAAAGGCTCTGCTAACACTGCACCATCCCCTCTGCTAACATCCCCTCGCAGGTAACATTTTCAAAAACGCTTAAACAAATATCTATTTATTTCTTATAAGTAGCCCAATGCCAAGTTTCATAAAGAACCATCGATTTATCTTCGACAATGACGATCTTCCAGCCGGTGAAATTACTGGCACCTGAGGTATTCCATCTTAGGCCTCTAGGTTGGCAACGCATCTGCAATACCCCTGGCGTTGCAGATGTTTATGGGCGGTGGTGATCTCTTACCATCAGGAGACCCACTTGCTCGTTTCCCATCCAGTCGAATAAAAAAAATATATATATATATATAATGTTTCATCCCCTATTTCACCCCTCACAGGAAGAATTTAAAAAAACGTGCGAACAAATATCTATTTATCTCTTTTCACGTGCCGAAATGGCAAGTTTAATAAAGATTCATTGATTTATCTTCAATAATGACGACCTTGCGTATAAACTTTCATCCCCCCTATTTCATCCCCTCACAGGTCGATTTTTAAAAAAGCTCAAACGAATATAGAATTATTTCTTATTAAGTGCCTAAATGCCAAGTTTCATGGTTTTATCTTCGATAGCTACGAACTTCCACCATATAAACTTTCATCCCCTATTTCAACCCCTGAAAGCCTCTTTTTCGCGATAAAAAATAGCCTATGTCCTTTCCCAGGGTCTATTTTATCTCTGTACCAAATTTCATCAAAATCGGTTCAGCGGTTTAGGCGTGAAAGCGTAACAGACAGACAGACAGACAGACAGACAGACAGAGTTACTTTCGCATTTATAATATTATAAGTATAATAAGTATATAAGTATATAAGTATAATAAGTAATATAAGTAATAAGTATAATATAAGTATGGATGTAGTTTCTACACTGGTTTCTGATGTCCTTTAAATAAGGGGATATATTATGTAAGTGCGCCTTTGTACATCTATCTTTCTTGTAAACTGTTATTTTTATTTATTTTAAGTACAATAAGGAGTTACACAATACAATACAACACAACACAACACAATAAAACTTTAGAAGGATTTTTTATAAGTGCTCCTCAGACGCACATACTTGCACAACCTGTCTACTAGTGACTGAATTGGATATCGTGGGGAACAGTGCAAGTATGCAACGAGTATTTCATAATAGTGTATATTTATAGTAAGTATCTCAGTAACGATTTCTCTCTACTAGACCTTATTAGGATCGCATCTTTTAAAATCAATTTCAATGTTATGTGTTCACTTATCTGTCATATGATGTAAGCTATTCCTAACAATAATTTACATATAAATTTCCCTTATAATCAGGAAATATTATATCCTATCCCACTGATATTATACAAGAGAAAGTTTGTGATGATATTTGTATGTTTGTTACTCAATCACGCAATAACGGCTGAACGGATGTGGATAAAATTTGACGTACATATGTACAAAAGTCTGTATGGTATTTTAATTTAAAAACTAAACTTAAAATACTTACATTAAATAAAATAACATTAATTTATTAAGTTAATGCTTATTGTTATACATGTAATTGTATTTTAATCTAACTTTATTAGAATAGCTCAAAATCTGCATATTGAGACATAGGATACTTAGTATCCCGGTAATGTTTTTGTGTCCAAGAACGTTGAAGTTAAGTGTTCCTCTCCTTTCAAGTTCGTCTTCAATTAATAGATGTCGTGGATTCGAGTCTGGGCTGGCACCTCTGAGTTTCGCGGAATTTATGCGCGAAATCACATTTGAAATTTATCATTAGCTTTACGGTGATGAAAACAGTTTTTTTTGATAACGATAACTTTTATTTTCTTGTGTAAACTTATTTGAATTGTTACCGTAGCTAACCAACTCATAAAACCTGCAAAACCTAGACATCATGCCGTCACCCAAAGTTGAACACTAGGCATAAATCAGTGCACACGTACAGGCAGTGGCGCGCAAACCGCGAGCTTGGCAGCGCGCCACGCGGCCGAGTTATCCAGACTAAGGAATAATAGACATGGAAGACTGCTCTTCATGTGAATCGGATTTGTGTAGTCCATGTAACCATTATGTTAGGATCTGACTGAATTTTAGGATCAAACTAATTGAGCGAGCGAGTACGAAGCACGAGTGGAGTGTCTCTCTTTCAACTTGCGCAAGAAAGTTTTCGTATGCTTGTAAAAGTTTGACTACAGGTCGCATGTCTTAACAGATTCTCGTAAAATTTTGAGAGCAGGTTCGATAATTGAGCCACGAGGGTTGCAAACGTAAAAGACAGACTTGTGAGGTCACAGCTCTCAGAGCTATTACGCGTCGAACGTTACTCTATAACCTGGGACTTCACTTATTTCAAAAGAATTGAAAATAAAATCACTAGCAACAGCAAATTACATGTCATACTATCAATTGTAGTGAAGAATAGAGTATTGGAAAATTTCCGAGTACTGCCTTTTCGCAACGTAACGTTTGGCAACCTGTTTCATTTCGCAACTTTTCATTTCGCAAACTCTAAAACTGTAAACATTTCAGGATTTATTTCAGGGCCATCGTGTAGAACCCTTTGGGTTAGGTTAGGTTAGTTTTATAAAAATCCTGAAATATTTACATTTTCAGAAATATTAAGCAGTTGGGAAATGAAAAGTTGCGAAATGAAACATGTTGCCAAACGTTATTCGCCGAAACATTAGTAAACCGAAAATTTCATTATAGTTAAAAAAGTATTGTTACATAAAACCTTCGATGCGGTAAAACGACTAATAACCATTATAACAACGCTACTTTACAATCTAATCAGAGATGACAAGTAAAGTTTCTTTTTTCTTTTTTTTTCTCAATTCTTTGACACAAAAAGCTAATAACTAGCAGTTTCGTTTAAACAGACAAAAATAGCTACGTTAATACAGCACAAAGTGAATGCAAGACTGAGTCAACATTGAGTCCAAATGAACTCTCATAACTAGTTAAGTTTGACGCGTCTGCATAGCCAAGCCACCTGGTTAATCTATAGCCACTGTATCACGTTCATTTCATGAAACTTGGTAGAGTTGGGTTTCCCAGTGTTGATTAAATTAACGAGAACTTTGTGGAACTTCAACGACTTAACATTTTGATAATAATGGAGAAACGCTTCTTTTAAGAAGTTGTTCGTACATATTAAAAATAAAATTATTTTAGCTTTTGCCTAGATAGGTAATAAAAAATAAGCTTATCTTAAAACACAGACCTTATAAAGCCAGTAATTTAAAAATGAAATGTGAAACCATATTTAAATGTAGAATTTTAAACGCATAATCAAATTGCAAAACTAGTTAGAATCTAAATTATTTTAATTACCCTGGCAGAGTTAAAAACGTTAACATCAAAAACAACTAAACATTAAGTTGTGCTTAAATCAATAAAAAAAAATCGCAAACGTTACAATTACTTATTGAAAATACCTGTCGTGTTAAAAGCAAAATTATAAATCGCCATTCTTTATGGTCAATTCCTATGACACTACAAAGTGCTCTGATAGAGTAGTGTCGAACAAACGATAATTTTTTAGCAATAGTTTACATATTTTCATAAGGATAATCGTAAATTATCATAATTTATATTTCAGGTGTTACTTGGCGGATGTTCATAACAATAAATTACCTACATAATATTATGCTTATCATAATAATAATAATTTATTTGATTTATAAAGATAACATAGATCTTATTTTTGCTAGTAGCAATCTTAAAAATGCTAGTATTTAAAAACTAAGTTGGATGCTCTAGGTTGAAGCTGATGCTTCTGCTATTATTCGAGCACACAGGCTACAAGCACAAGAGCAATAAATAATAAAGTGCAAGTGGGTAAGCAGCACTACATTGGATACCCGCAACGTGAAGGATTTCAAATGTATAGCGGCAATGCTGCTTGGCAGCCTAGGATTGGCGAGTACTTAATTAAATGCTTGCGATCCGGGCCTAGTTCTAGGTATTTACTACCACCCAATAAGTAGCTATGTAGGTACCCTATATGAAAAAAATACATTAATCTTTTGTCATGAACGTGTTAACAACCTTTTAATAACAGAGTACGCAATATGATTTAACCAACCCTATTGAGCGGAACGACATTGAACACCTCGCCAAAAACGGCAAAACCTTGATAACATAAGCTTGAAGAAACCCCACCTTGCAAGCTTGTGTGCGAGTAATTAATCGGGAAGAGTCCGCGAGCCGTCGCCACGTCGCTTCGCATCACGACGCATTCTACTGGAAAATTGAACCTGGTCTGCCGACTCGACCGCGAAATATCGCGATCGCCTTTTCACAGTTTCGAATTAACGTGTCATATGGTTGTTTTAATATTTATTATTCTTTATAAGGTTACGTTGACGTTTTTTAAGTTTATAAAGAGGTTAAAGTACTCAAGATAACCAAGATTATTATTCCTTTAAATCTATTAGTTCCACCTATGTGTAGAGGTAAATACCTTTATCTCTGTTACCATGCTTAGTTAATTTATTCGTTTTCAAAGCTTATTATATAATATTTAACATGCATTGTTTTGTTTTGTGTATTTGTTAAGGTTTTATCTTGCAAGTTAAATTTCAACTATTCCTAATAATCAGATTGATTTGAAGTTTGATTCGAATAGGTACCTACTTAGTTTGAACAATCAACAGAAACTAATGTAGCCAAATAGCTTGATAAAAACTCATTGCCTTTTATTACTTATCCAACGTTTATACAAAATTGATCTAGTAAAAATAACGAAATTTTTACACGAAGCTTGCAATTTTTCTAACACAACGTTATCATTCAGAAACAACGTGACTCCATCACAATTTGTCAAAAGTTACAGTATCCGCTTCGTCTTCGGGAAGCGATAGATTCGATCAAAGCGAATTCATATGAGCTGTCAGAATTTGCCTATTCAGTCAAAGATAAGCCCCTTACCAGAGAGATTGGAGCGAGTTTCTCGCTCCGCGACTTTAACCCTTATACTTTTAATATTTGTTACGTCAGCTACAAAATTTACCGTATTAACTGCTAGCTCTGTAATTTATACATCGTTGGTCGCAAATAATAAGAATTAAATAGGCATATATTTCTGTCGTTTTGTTATTCATATTACATTACCGCATCTTCCTTTTCCAGACGTTTTAAGCGTTGATTATTCAGCGCTATCGCAGTGTACCATCTGGTGGACATTGTGGAGCTATTATCGCTTTTATCTTCGAAAATATAAGGGTATTTTTAGCGCGTACAAGCTGGCGAGAAGAAGGTTATGGAGGAGACATTATTTTGTCACAATGGTGGGTGCCGCCCACTCGCTGGCTGCATCTTCGGTGATGCACTGCTTTGGAGAACGAATAAATTACGAAGGAGAACTTTCCCAAGAAATACATTGCACACAGTTTCGAAGAACCAAGTTGGTTAGTTTAGGGGCCCCTCCGGAATAATTCGCCCAAACTGACTTAAAATAGCCCCGCTATCTTCCAACATAGAGATTCATTGTTTTCCTAATGTGAATTTTGTCAATGTAATACTAATTTTTTTATTTCCAAAAAGCGGTAAGACCAAGAATGATTTTAATTACATGATTTAATACATGATATACCTGACTAAAAACACAATTGCGTCCGAGCAATGAAGTCTTATTTATTTTTGAACTGCAAAAAAACAAGTCTGACCGACACTTGTCGGTTGAAACAATAATTGAAGTTTGGATTAGACACAGTAACTGTAGTGACCGTGAGAAGCTCACTAACCACAATGCTCGTGGCGTTTCCACAAACCACAAAGAGTAGGTAATCTAATACACGAAGCTCAGCGACACTGGCTTTCATGGGCGCGAATCTCGTATTACACAACCAACTTACACTTGCAGCTCTAAAATCTTGAACTATTCAACTATAAATTCCACTCCAGTACGATGAGGAACTGTTGTAAAGCTATTCGAAGGCACACGTATTGTGGTCATCGGCGCCCGTATTCATACACGTAGATTGCTTTTTTTTTGTTCAAACGTTGTTGAACAAAAAATATATAAAACCGCACGCTGTAGGTGGCTATCGGGTACTGTGGAGCTCTAATTCGCGTGCAAACATTAGAAGTAGGGCTACTACGAAACTCGAAACTCGAAGTTCGTATCGTACCGTCCCTCTCGCTCTCGTATTAAATAGTATAAGTGTCAGAAGGACCGCACGACACGAACTTCGAGTTTCGAATTTCGTAGTAGCCCTGCAAGAATTGAGTTTCGATTCCGAATTGAAAATCTAGTTAGTCGTTTTTCTGTTTATGAAATAAACCCTTTGAACGCTTTCATATTTGAATGAAGTGATCGGTTATACACCAAGCACTGTTCACGCACCATCATTTATAATAACAAATGAGCCAATAAAAATATAAAAAAAAACTATTCGAAATTGATTTTATTCATGATCAAAGTACACCTCTACTCTGACACCTTTAGGCGTTGCTGACGTGTAGGCACCACCGCGTACGACACCTTTAGGTGTTCTTGACTGTGAATCTTGAGGATTAAAGACGCCTAAAATTTGTAAATAAATACTTCGTAGAACCATTGTTGCGTTCTAATTTCGTTAAGTTCGTTGTTAAACTTAGTTAAAATTTACTTGTTCTAGACACCAATCAGATCATCTCATTAGTTAATTGAATAAGCCACCTCGAATACCCGCCTAAACGTCGTATGCCATTTCGTTATTCAATTAACAAAATTAATGCCACATATTGAATATAGCTAACACAAATGTTGTCGCTGTTATTAAAATGTATTTCCACACTATTGGATAGAATTCGCCTGCGCAAATGGCTCTTGTATCGCCATTTACATAATTAAGTTCTCGCCAGAAGAGCCTTTAGATGTTCGGTTAATAACTCCTTCTTGTTACATACATGAATATTCGATTGCTCATTCCGCTACCGAGATGATTTATTGAACTACCTTAGATATATGCTCATGCCGACCGGTTTTTAGAAAAGTAATAGCTATTTTGTTTATTTTAAACCAGACAACATATTGCTCAAGAGAACGTAGTGCAGGTAAGTAGAATGAGTCGAATAAAAATAAGCGAAGGTGTATGCGAAGCGAATTACAAAGGATAAGAATCTAAGCTCACCTAGCGGATAAGGAAAACCTGAGATAAATTGAGGATTCTTGCGATTTAACTCTAGAATAAAGTCAAATTTCGACGTGCTTGTTCCTTATCCACGCAGTTGAGCCATGAAATTAAGAAAGTGATTTGTCATTTAGTTCAATACAAAAACGCATTACGACTCAAAATTAGAAGAAGCGATCACCTGACAAAATTTGATTACAATCCAAAGAATTCAATGCATAAAGGCAAAACAACTCGTGCCAAGAATTAGTTCAAAAAAATCGGTGAGCTCGATTGAGAAGCGGGTTCACAAGGAAAGCCCTGGTTGCTTTAATATGCGTCGCACAATAGTAAGGGGCCGAGTTTTGAAGAGGTAAGTACTTGTAAAGGTACTTTATCTTGCCACAAGCTCCCTCGCGAGGGCACAGAGGATACGATTAAACGTCTTAATCTTAAAAGCGCACAAGTGTTCGGCGTGGTCACTTAACTCTTTTTTACTTCACACTGCCGTTTTTTGACATGAAACCTTTGAAATTCAATTAAGAGCAGAGCTTTTAAGTAACAAAAGTCTTCAGTTATACACGGAATTCTGAATTCCTAAAGTTCATGATCACCTATACATACAATTTATTTGTTATGAGAGTACAGAAGCTTACGCAATACCAGGGGAAGAACACGGCAGTTTGTATTAAGGGATCCCTTGGTAGATTGCTAACCTCTCTGGATGAAATAATTCACCCAAGGGTGTATTCAAAATAAATTTTGGTCAACAGAACAATGAAAGATTAAAGGGAAATTTCTACAACGGAAGTCTGTGCATTTGATGTTATAAGATCCTTCTTTTGTAAATGAAATGTTTATTTTCTGCACGTTGTTTGCTTAATCAGTATTTAATAGATATTATTCCTGATATTTACGCTGGACGTCCCTGACACTCAATGATATGATACTAACGAAATGTTAGCTTGTTATTTATATCTTGAATCGTGTAATAAAAACTATTCAACAACACTTTCCAAACAATAAAAAATAATCAAGCAAAATTTAAATCAAGTCAAGGGACGAAGAGTCTGTAGCAAAAAATGCTTTCAAGAATTAAATAACTGCTGTAAGAATCAAGAAGATACTCGAAACGTAATATTCCATTTCAAAACAAAAGAGCTGCAGTTGCCTCTGACTTATTAAACGGAATAAGTCGGAAGTCTGCTTACTCCAATTTGCAATAGTCTTAGTTCACGATAAATTTTAATGAGCCTGTTAGAAACAAACGCACTGCGACCATTGTCGGTCTGCAATAAATATTGCTTTCAACTGGGCTTCTTGAGTAGAATAATTAAAGAGATAAGCCACGATAAACGGACCAATTCAACTTTTGGAATGGCTTTAGACATTGTTATAGTAATTATTTAAAGTCAAGTAGCGAATTAAGTTGATCTATGAAGCCTTGCTGGCCTTGTTTAAGATATTAACCATCAAAGACCCATTAGTTAGACCTCATGAAAGATGAATAGTTCAGGCCGTTTTAAATAAGTTTATAGATATTTATCTACGTACTTATACAGGAATAATAAAGGGTTTTTCGAGATTAAATAATTTTGATTATTTTCTTTAACTTTACATCATTTAATCATTACTAACTTATGTACCTTACCTTATGTACCTTAATAATTATCTATCGCCTTGGATCTAAAAAAATACGAATCTTTCCACCGAAAAATAAACTTTCACTAAACTAACAAAAACAAAGCGCAAAATAATTGAAATTATGGTTGTTGTTTTTGAACTCGATAATAATAGTAGATGACACCAGAAAATAAACAATTTATTTCAGCACTTTTCAGTGCTACCAGATCATTATTATCAATAATAGTTAGTCGATTGATTTGATACATAAATAAGTGACGTCATAACAACCTGATGAAGCTGAAGTGATGTCATACAAAATCTATGGGAGAATCATGTTTTAATAACTCAAGAAAGCACATCAGTGGAGTTATCGCCCCTATTTTATTTTTGGCGTTATTAGAGCGAATGCATTTTCAGCTTCTTAATCTTTTGCATTCAAAACAATTCCGCAATGCCTTGTCAATGGTACCTACTGTTCGTATTTACTCGTGGAATAATTATAACGGACAGTGAAACAATTTATTGCGATTGTTCCGCTATTTGGTGCTGCGTTTGCGCACTGGACATGATAGAAAGCTGGCATTGACAAGGATTTATAAGCGGCTCTGACTGGTATAAACCGTCAGCTTTTGTTCTGAGATTACACCACACCGGTGATATTAAAAGTACTTAGTCGAGTCTTTTTTCACAGAGCCTGAAGACGAAAGTCTTCAATTAGTGCGTCCTACCTGTCATATGTTGCCAAGACGTAGACGCGATTGGGCTGTTCCACAAATTTAAAGTCGCTCGCGAGCTATGGAAAGGGCTGAAGGATCAAATTAGGAACGAGGAGATCCAACAGAGAACTAAAGTTATCGACATAGCTCACCGGATAAGCAAACTGAAGTGGCAGTGGGCCGGCCATATCAGCCGAACCGATAACCGCTGGGGTAAACGAATTCTTGAGTGGAGACCACGAATCAGCAAGCGTGGCATGGGACGCCCTCAGACTAGGTGGAGCGATGATCTTCGCAAGGTGGAGTGTATTTGGAGAGGCCTATGTCCACCAGTGGACTAAATTAGGCCGATGATGATGATGATGATTAAAAGTATAGTAGCACAGAGAACAGAAGGCCGTAGGGCCACGAATGAGACCACGGAGCGGCAAGCACAGCGTAGTATGGACGCCAACGAGAAGGACGGATGACCTGGTTAAAGCCGCGGGTTCACGGTGTGTAGACCGCTTCCAACCGAAGTAACTGAAGGTTTATGGGAGAGACCTATGTCCAACAGTAGACGTCCTACGGCGGATATGATGATGATGATTTAAAAGTACACTAACAAGGGTGTCCGAATAAGAAGAATAGAATTTAAGTTTTATCATACTCCTTTTTATAACGACGATAAACTTTTATGCAAGATTACTAACGAACGTCGAGGCCTACGTTGTTGGTTGTGCAAACAAAAAAGGCACAGTTACAATATATTCGTACCGACGAAGCGCAAAATTGAAATGGTCCAATTTGCATAGTTATTATGAACATGAGTTGGGCAATTCAAGAGCAAGCGGGACGCATGCTGTTCACACTTGGACACAGAAAGAGAACAATGACCGACCCCTATGACAGCCATGAAGCCGATTTAATTAGATCTACACGACCGTAGCACTTTATAGACAAAGTGGAAAAGCAGGGGTCCACTTAACTGGTCAAGGCATTGATCGATTACAAAAGTAATTGCGTTAATTAACAATAATAATTGTAATTTTAAATCAGATCCAAATTAGTCTTGCATACCGCGGGAGCTTATAAAGTATGAATTTATTCATGAAATAAATTTCGTTGTGATAATTAACTCATTGTTGAAATACCTAATGGTATGTATTTAATATAATGCAAGTTGAGTTATGTATGTTTCATTCGTTTCATCCAGGGTAGTTTTGAATTGTTCATTACATAGTTTATTATCACGTTCATCACTCAGATATAAGTAATAAAAAGTAAAGACAAAATTCTACGAACCACATAGTGAGGTGCTAAAACTACTCCTCATCTTATTTGCTTAGCGTAGTTTGATGCACTAGTATGAGCGTGACTGTATCTACACGCCACGGCAAGGCGTAGTTTTACCGGCCTCATGTTGTGCTTATGTCATCTTCTTTTATTTGGTTTGAGGCTTATCATAGATAGTTTGAGAATGTTATTTATATGAGTTTTTCGTCACAGCCCTTCATTAATTTTGATCACGACAGATATTACAAATACGAATGTAATGCCTGCCTACTCTTAATAAGTTAATGTCATTCTTGTTCTATTGGCCTTCACAATTTATTTAGGAGGCCTGGACAGGTGTTTCTGTGAGGTCAAAAGTATATAAGAATATTACAAAAGTATACACCGACAATACATTGTTTTCTTGACTTACGCCCAGTGCTACATGATTTGCCGACAAAAAGTCTGGGAATTGACAGTTGAATGCGGCAAAAAAGTGGACAAGTACAACTATAGAGATATCCAGTTGAAAATGTCTCTTGTTATTCTAGAATGCCTGGAACGCATCCGCTAGTATGTTAAATGAATCAACTTTTTTAGCGTTCCGTAGCTGGCAATCAGCATTTTTTTTTCTCTGGGGCGTGGTCGAATTACTAAGCAAATACAGTTAACTAGGTACTTACCAAAAAGTTTCATCACTTGCTTCACGAAAGGCGCATAACAAAAGACATTTCAAGTTTTTGACTCGATTAATAGCGATTAAGGACGGATTGAAGCCACTCTGCAAGCAGCTCATAAATACTCTGTGGTACGAGTCGCATAGGATCGTCAATCAATATAGGTATGTATATGTTGCTCATTTGACTCCCAAAAGAAACCCAAACCCTCTGCTGATTCTGGCCATCGTAAAAAGGCGGCAAAGCTGAGCTAAGCCTTATTACTGAACCTATTAACGGGACTCCAATACCTACGAGGAACCCTCGTCTTAAACAGAGCTATAAACACAACCCAGCGCTTTATCTCGTAGATGCGGCGTACGGACACGTGACGCTACCTCAATGGCTGGCCGGATGGGCCAAGAGTCAGGTGACTTTTAATATCCCGTTTAATTTTTAGTTTCAATTATGTTTTTTTATATTTTTTTAAAATTTGCTGTTAGTTATTTGTTTTCCATTATAACAAGATAATTGAAATAAAAATATTTTAAGTATTTCACAAATTGGCATAGTCAATTTATTTGTAAAAATGCAAATATGTATGTACTTTATTTTCATACCTTTTCCTAACTGGCCAAATGTTTTATTTTTCATGACTATTTAATACACAAACATACATTTGAATTGCATTACACAGCGCAAATCCGATTAATCACCTATGCTTAACTCGTACACCAAGACGTTACATCTTGCCCGTTTATTCGCAATTATAGTTTTTCTTTCCATAAAGCAGCTATATAACTTGCAATGGTATTGCATTTACATCGAAACATACAAAAGAGCGTTTAAAAAATGTAGTGTGCAAAAACCCTAAAACTTCTCATATTTCACGTAAAAATACACTTGGATATTTTATTTTCACTGTGATGCATTTCAATTTCTTTTATTATAAATGCAGTGATTTTAACAAAAATGAAAATGTCTAAGTGCAAGAAACTCCTTGCCTACTCAAAAGGCTGAGCGAATTCCAGGCCGATCGATCCGGATTACGCCCGCCCGACGATGGTCTGAATAAACAATGTGACGGGACCGCTGCCTTTTAACGAATCCCTTGCATACGTGGTTATTTATTTCCTTTCCGTGTTACCCGTGAAGCTTGAGAGGTTTAATCGAATGGCCTTGACTGCATATCTTCCGCGTTACCGAGGCAATTTAAAGCTGTTTTTTTCTAGATTTTGTTAGTTCAGACTTAAAACTTAAAAAAAAAAATGGTGAGACGTGTTGTAACATTTCAGTAAGTTACCAGTATAAGACAAACATATAAAAGCAAAAAAAAACTTAAACTAGAATTTTTAAGCTAGGCTTATATTATTTAGACAAAAGTTGTTACATAAACTCATCTCATCTCTTTATTACAAAGTTGCTTTTGTTAGGGAACATTTGCAACATGTGAGCAAGTTTATATTTACATGAGTTGGCAAACATCAACATTTCTAATCAAAATATGCAAAATTCAAAATCTATTATTATATGCAAAGGATGTTTTATTTATTACATGCTTTACTATTTTCAGACAGTTAACATTAAAAACTGTTAGTAGCGACATTTGTACATCAGACACGCATAAAAAACACAGTTTCTTTGCAACGCCCTGTGACGGTCCGATACAAACTACTAATTAAATCATTATAATGACATGTGTTGGAGATACAGACAGGAGTATGATAGCTAGAATAATAAACGAGACAAATCGGTTTCTCACTTGTGTTTTTGTCATAATAATAATAATAATAATAATAATTCCAGCCTATGTACGTCCCACTGCTGGGCAGAGGCCTCCTCTCAGAATGAGAGGGCTTGGGCCATAGTTCCCACGCGGGCCCAGTGCGGATTGGGAACTTCACACACACCATTGAATTGCTACGCAGGTTTGTGCAGGTTTCCTCACGATGTTTTCCTTCACTGTAAAGCTCTTGGTAAATTTCAAATGTAATTTCGCACATGAATTCCGAAAAACTCAGAGGTGCGAGCCGGTGTTTGAACCCACGGTCCTCTGTTTTTGTCATAATAATAATAAATGTTTTAACTGCTACAAAGAAATAAAGAATAAAAAAAAAACTAAAAATAAATAGAAAGTTGATAGTTTTATAGTTGGGTAAGTATGGATGGTTCATTGGAATTTTCGACTCAAAATGTAATGACGTTTTTGACGCGGAACACTTTAAACACTGACCAATGTATGGAACATTTGAAGGCTTGAAAAAAAACCTGAAATACTTTTTCAAACCTGTTCAGTCAAACTTTTCCAACCAAAATCTTTGAATTAATTCTAAAAGACCATAGTAAAGAAACCCGTTGAATTCACAAACATCAAACGTCTACATTTATACTTACAAACAGGTTCGTTGTATGGATGGACTTACCTGTAAAAAAAAAACGCCATTATTATAATAGTCACAATAAACAGCACGTGTGGGCCAAATTTGGGTCGTAACCCTAAGTAGAGTGATTCTATCTCACCAAAATTATACACAAAGAATTTTCACTTTTATGCACGCACGAATAAGTGTCAGTTTTCATTTTAGACGGAGGGCAAATAAAGGGGAGCCGTATCAGTTAGTAGTGATATGTAGAGATATTTTGACATTTGGCGTGTTTTGAACATGCACGCTGACGCTACCTTCTGCTGTAGTTAGCCAGATGCTAGATAGTTTGACGTTATCTAATAGATAATAGAAAAATAACGTAAATTCTGAAAAACTAACCATCCATCAAACCAATATTTTTATCACCAATCGAAACCATATTACTGATGTTTTATACACAAGTGTGTTTTTTTGTTTTTTATCCAGCAATGAAGCGACTTAATGACACGATATTTTCCATAGAGATTTTCTAATAAAGTAACTTTTCATCCCAGAAAGATAAGTTACAGCGGGATAAAAATAAGTGAATTTTACGCTGACGACGCCGCGCGGATCAGATAGTATAATATAATTAAATTTCTTGAAATCATTCTTTCATATCTGTATGAAGCAAAATCAAGCAATTACTGTAACTGTGAACATTACAAATGACCCAAGCAAAATATCCGGTTACCTATTAAAATATTGACATGGAGATATAGCGCCTATTTGTGGAAAGCAAAAATATTATTTACGCCTGAACCCGTAACGAGCGTCCTTAAATTATGTTTTATTACACTTCAACAAATTAAATTAATTATACAGGTTTTTCTAACTTCAAACTTTCACATGTAATTTTAAGTGCATCATATCTTCGACTATTTTCATTTTTTTTTAAATTCTCCAAACATTAATTAGATGATCACGCACTGAATTGCCACAGTATGTGTTAGGAAATCAGTAAGTTAACAACACTATTCGATTGCGTACGATATCGTAATATCGGCATTAACTTCATCTTTTCACCCGATCGTAGAGCATTATCGTCTTGTGAATGGGGAGTACGCAGATGTGGTCATTTACTATATCTAGATGTGACATTTTTATTTCGGAACGCAATAAATGTAATATTTATTGTATAATAAATAATAATGCCTAACCGTGTCCGAATTGCCTTAAGAATTTAGCCGTGTATTCATTTAAATTATTTATATGTTGCGAATAATATCGTCCGAGTAGTGGCTATAAGAGTCGCCGTCGATGATCGAATACACTATCAAAGCCACGTGGCTCTCTCTGTATTGTAACGAAACTCACACACAAGGTATTTCTTGCACTGTCAATGAAGCTTTAGATATAAGTATTGAGATTCGTAATCGTAAGGCTCAGCAAGTTTACAACTACTGATTTAGTTAGTTATTCTCTTGAGTGTATACTTTTTCACCAAGTAAGTATTAATTTGTAAACGTTTATCTATATATATATAGTTTACCCGACTTTAAAATTGTAACGTGACTGATTGACTGGCATAATTTTCACAACCTAAAGCACCGAAATGCAAAGTTCCCGCAGATTCGAAAGGCAGAAATATTCCTTGACGATCATGATCATGAAGGTCTACTTAGAAAGAAATTTCCGAAATTCTCACGAGATAGAGTTAGCCTATTTTCTTATTCTTCCACAGGAATTAAGCTATAGTATTTTTTCCAGCAGCACATTAAAATAGCAACGTAATTGTTTCCCTCTGAGATGATTACATGCAACTGATCGGGATAAGTGTTACTGTGAAAAATAGAAACATAGACTGAGTGTTAGGATCCCGGCAGAGAGGGAAAAACATCGTGAGGAAAAAACCTGCACAAACCTGCGAAGCAATTCAATGGTGTGTGTGAAGTTCCCAATCCGCACTAGGCCCGCCTGGGAACTACAACTTTAGCCCTCTCATTCTGAGAGGAGGCCTGTGCCCAGCAGTGGGACGTATATATGATGATACTCATAGTTATTGAACAAGTAAAGTTCATATCGATGGATCGTGCCGTCTGGCACGGCAGACGTGTTATCACCTCGTTGTTAAATTAACAGCACGATCGTTTGTGTCTGGTATGTCGTCAATGGGTTCAAATGGGAATACTATACAGAGTTTCACCTAGGTAAATATAACAATGGATATGTTAGTACCTACTGTAAGCGAGCATAAAGAGCTTATTAGGGATGCAATTTCTGCATCAGATCACGGATTAAGCATGTACTCACTTACTGAATATTACAAACAAACGTAACGTCTCTCAGATTAAGAAGAATTCCTCGCAGGTCATTAGAATTTTTTTCTTCATCGTAGAGCTCGTGGTAATTTTCAAATGTAATTTAGCACAATATTTTGAAAAAATGTGCGTGCCATGATTCGAATCCACAATCCTCTACCTGAGGGTCAAACCACTAGGCTACTGCAGCTTACTGTTACTTGTAGTCATTTCTCTTTTCAGTTTTCACCTAAATAAACAAAGCTAATTTCATGTTTAAATTTAATGTAGCGAATATTCTAAAAATGAGTTTTTTTGGAAGTTAGAAATTTTTCTACGCTTTCCGACTAGACGCTTTCGAGCATATCTATGAATTTAACTTCTTTTACGCTTTTTACTCCGCTTCTTACGATAGTCCGAGCGTTTTGCAATTCAAAAGGCTCCCGGGTGACTGCGATAGGATGCTCAGGAGCAGTTTGTCAGAATACAGATGAGCGGTCATGCTGTTTAATGCATAGTTTTGTAACGGTGGTTTTTTGTAAGACGTTACTGTTTGTTTACATCGTGAATACAAGGTGTTTTTAATGTAATCCGGAATATTTCAACAGGGTTCATTCACCCCAGCTTATGTCTCTCTGATACAGTCACCAGCATTCATATCTGCCACAGCGGAGCGTGCAAAAATATCTGACACGTCCTTCCAGCCCTAGAAATAGAGTCGTATCAGATATTTATGCACGTGTGTTGTGTCAGATATTAGTGCTGGTGACTGTACGTCCCGATTTTATCACATTTGACATTTCAATCGCCGTGAAAAGAGACCAGAAATTTAGCGCGGGTGTGCACCGTTTATGAATTTTGAAATACTAGCTGTTTCCCGCGACTCTATGCAATTTTCGGCGATAAAAACTATCCTATGCCCTTCCCCAGGACTCAAGTTATCTGTATACCGATTTCAGAGAATTCCGATGGGATTTAGTAAAATCACAGAATTTCAATTCAACTGCCGTATCTAATTCTTTACGCGGAAAAAGCCGCAGGTAAAGCCTAGTAAAAATAGAACTTCGTGTTCTATAAATTTCTCTGTCAACTTTTCATATGAATGGCTTCATAATCTATATATCAGTTTCAATGGCAAAGTTCAGAGCACGCAACGAAAAAGTTTGAATGTTTGTAAAACAGATATCTATAAAACATGACCTAGTGGAGACCATACAATGCCATATTTCAACGAGCTTTAAAGCCTAACGACTTATCAAAACTTCGTACAACCATATTGCCCGAAGTTTAGCCATTAGTGAAAAATATGTGTTCATCTAGTCCAAGAAGTATAATGTGTCAAAGTGAGGCCGTATTCTGGTGATGTCGCTTAAGATAAACGTTATTTATTAATTTCACCATAAAACTTACATAACGTACAGACAAAATAACCTTAAATATTTCTCGAGAAGACAAAAAACGGACAATAAAGTAGAGTAAACGTTTTTATTTCATAATACAAATTTTTCAAACAAAAGCGACAATTCGCCAGTGCATCCACTCCGTTCAATCCGCTATTGCCCGCAACCTCTCGCGATGTCATCAGTCCACCTGGTAAGTGACCTGCCAACGCTTTGTCTTTCGTTTCGTGGTCGAGAACTTTTCTCTCCCAAAGGTTATCCGTAAACGAAACCCCCAATTACCCCGCTGATTCGCATATTCTTCGAGCTATAGCGGTGGCTTCAGTTCTTCGTTAAATTGCCGTCGATATCTTCGCCGAATTTAATCAGTTTCAATTAAAATAATTGAAACAATAATAATGATTTTTATATTAATACGATTATTACTAGGAACAGGAGTGCAAAGCAAGATTAGTTTTTATTTAATGTTGTCACGAGTTCCTTAATACGATTATAAAGAAGTTTTACTAAAGTGTTAACTGAATAGTGACTCTGTAGGTAGCGTGTTCATTTTCAAATCGCGTGTATGTATGATGTTCAGCCCTTTGTATGGAATTACGCCGTTATTTATAAAACCGGAATCGGCGCTACAAATATTGTGTAATATTTCATTTTTATATTTCGAGTTTTATTAATTAAGTGAAAAAAATGGTGTCACAACATTGAAAGTAAGAGAGCGGGAAATTTTTATGCGTACTTACTACACATTAAGTGCTATACACATCTATTTAGGTATAGTTATAGCTACAGGGTGACATGTAATTTGTACCCATAAGCCATCGTTTACAAGCTTTTATTTAACTTTCTAAGTTAATTTGGGCGAAATATTGGAAAAAGTATTTTAGTAACTCTAATGACTGAGTAATTAATTTTAAATCACTTTTAAGGGGCAATTACACTGCGTCGTTCACCTAATGCGGTCGCCGAATGAGTTTTTACACTTTTGCGGTCGCCGCATACAGTAAAATCCCGGACTTTCAATTGTAACTACCAGATCGAATAGTTTACGCGTGCGAAGCCGTGGGTAAGCTCTAGTATATTATAAATGCGAGAAAAGTTTGTGTGTGTGTGTGTGTGTGTGTGTGTGTGTGTGTGTGTGTGTGTGTACTCCTTCACGCTAAAACGGATGCACGCATTTACATTAAATTTGGTATAGTAGAAATAACATATAGGCTACTTTTATCCCGATATTTCCACGGGATAGGGATAAAATCTTGAAAATGCTACCGTTGGGTTTAGAGTCTTGAAATTTTGGACAGTTGTTCTTAACACAAACGCAATGAAGACCAAGATATACATTTTGGGGATTCCCAGGGAATTTTGTAAAATCCCGTAATTTTAATAGTAACTACCAGATCGTATAGTTCACGCGTGCGAAGCCGCGGGTAAACTCTAGTGAGATATATAAATAAGTAAAACAACTACAGATTATGAAATGAACCCATGTAATATACATCCTATTATATCCTTACAAAGCAAACTATTACTACCAGCTAAGTGAAAATTATAAGAGCATCGCCAGACCGGATGGCGCGGCACGGCTTTGAACCGGTAGATAGCGCTATCACGGCAATTAGTGCCGGACTATCTGGCAGATAAGTCCAACCAGCTGATACTTCATACTTGGTAGTTATAATGTTAAATAGACAACGGACGTCAAGGCAAAATTTATTTTATGGCATGAAACATACATACATTTTGACTAGATAGCCAATAACGTCCATCGTATTTTGTCGCATAAAGAACCGGCCACAAAGCTGCTTAAAAATCCGCTCCTGAAGCTGGTATTTATCTTGCTATCTCAAACAATAAAATACGAACTTTTCCGACAAAAATATCTTCTGTACTTACCTATATCTTCACGATATGAGGGAAGCAATGTGCGTTAGAGTAAGCACAATTAATTTCGATAAGTTGCACCAAAGTCGTCAGTTGGCAAACATGTTTCTCAAAAGCGCCAAAATTTAAATTTAAAACTTATGTTTGTTGCTGGTTTATTTTTACCTTCCAAACGGTTAATTTTACCCACAAAGTTTCATTTGTCAAACTCGCATTGCCATCGAAAGTCATTTGGGAAATCTAATTCGTCATTGCCATTTTGGTAACTTTAAATTAAGTTCACGAAACTTTTGCTCAAAGCGGTAGTAACAGAAGTTTCGAGTTCTTCAAAGGGCCCGATCGGTCGCGAACCTGGAGATAAGAAAACACATTCCTCATTGAGTATTCGAATTATCTCCACTGTGTTGACACAGTTGCGTTTCGTGGATTTGGTCTGAGTCACTAGCGGGTGGAGAGAATTAATAGGTACTAGCCCAGCGGCTTCGTCCGCGTGGAATTCGGTTATCGAGCGTTTCCCCTCGGGAACTGTGCATTTTTCCGGGATAAAAAGTGGCCTATGTCACTCTCTGGCCCATAAACTATCTCTATGCCAAAAATCACATCGATCCGTCGCTTCGTTTTGACGTGTAAAATGAACAAACATACAAACATACACACTTTCGCATTTATAATATATTGGTATGGATTTTTGGGATCGCACAATAAATAAACTATTCAAGGCCAGACTGAATAGGTTGTTACTGAATCCGTGAGATATATCATCGACCTCTTCTGTGCTTATAGCGAAGTAAATTGCAGGTCAGTATTAATAAAAAAAAACTCCCCTTTTACTCATAAAAGTCATAACTACTAACTTGGTATATTTGAAAAAAGAAGGATGAAAAAAACTAAGTATGATGCGATCGGTAATTACCTCATATAGCTGCATTCAATCAGCGTATCACAGAAAGTTTGTTGTCGTTGTGCAGTATATTGTAAGCAGTAAAACAACATGAATTGTCAACAACATCTCTCGACCTATACACATTTACAATTCATAATATTATTAAAACTATCAACATCATAACGACTCAATATTTTCGATTTTATTGCGCTTTTGACAACGACTATTTATTACTAAGTAAAGTATTAAACTTTTGAAAGAAGTTGTAAGCGCATGGACTAATCGATTAGTACCTACACGGTGACCATGGCTTTGTATTAAAAGTTATTAAAAATCATCGTATATATATATATATACCCATTGTAGGGACAATTAAATACCAAAGTGTGGTTACAAAGAAACCGCTGTCATCCCAAACTCGTGCCACACCCACGCGATTACGCGATCCAGAGAGTGGTATCGGCAGCGTTCTACTATTTACTCAGCACTGATTTGTATGACAACAATGAAGGGTGCGATAACCCGACCGTAAAGCGCTTCTAGCTAATTACTATTGATTGCTTACTATTCGGGATGAAATGTTTTTAGAAGGATCAACTGATTTGTTTGACAACTGCTGGTGTTAGAGATGTTAGACTTTACGTATTTATTTCATTAAGTTCGAGCCAATCGAATTCATGCATTATTGACAGTCTTATTAAAATTTCAATGAATGTTCACCCTTCTAGCTATAAAAAATCACATTAAATTATATATATGACTGAAAATAAACATTATAAAGAAATAAAGGAAGACATTTATTCACATTCACAAAGACACACAAATACAACAAAATCAAAACGAAAAAAAAAAACAATAAACAGCAAACACAA
Organism: Choristoneura fumiferana; assembly: GCF_025370935.1. NCBI lineage: Eukaryota > Metazoa > Arthropoda > Insecta > Lepidoptera > Tortricidae > Choristoneura > Choristoneura fumiferana. The sequence continues at coordinate 15,652,289 of NC_133475.1, read as the reverse complement.
ATAAAGCATAATGAAAATACTCGATTTAATTGTGATTTATTGTTTTTTTATTTGTGATTTTATTGTGTTAGATTATGACTTGAACGCGACAAAATATTGAAAGCTAATAATATATTTATGAGCCAAAGCATGTTGTATTGGTGATATATTTCTATATCACGCGCAATCAATGCTTTGAGTAAATATTTTCATGCTTATAATATAATCGTACGTTTATAATCGTTTAAAATGATGCCAAAAACATTTGTTACAGTGACAGCTGGTAAATGATTAATTTTATTGTATGCCATATTGTTTTAACGTGTTTCGTCAACCTTTTCATCTTCGTTTACATAAATTATCATAGATTACAATTATTACAAATACAAATATTATAAATGCTAAAATTATATATAAAGGTAAGCATGGCTTGAAAGTTTTAAAGTTGGACTATCGAAATTTGAGCCGGGTTTTCAGAATGTATAGAAAACTATAGATAACAAACGAACGAAGAACATTATTGAAATAAATGCTCGTATTGGTCTTATAGGGTCTCTCTTCATACAAAATTACTTATTACTGTATACATTTAAGGGCCGGATTTTTTTCCGCTCAGTAATATAAGAAATACATACCTTACTGATAATTTATATGCATTAGGAGAAATTTATTAACTTTAATGGCTTACAGGTAAGATCATTTGAGCGAACAATTCAAATTTAAATAAAGTAACTCGCTTCATAAAACGGCAAAAAATTTACTTAGACCTCCTTAAAGTACAGGTCGATTGACAAGAGCTGGCACGAATGGATTAAATGAAAGTAATGACACTCAGAATTTTTTGTAGGAAACTGACTGAAGTATTTCAATTTCATATCTGTTGGAAGTGTATTCAAACAGGTAACACACAGATATTTTCATTTACTAATTCAATCCATTCGTACAAGCTCTTATGAATTGACCTGTATCTAACGCGAGACTATGATATAAATAAATAAAAAACACATTGATTCCTGAAATTTCATTGGATGAGACTCGCAATAAATAAAATTTGAAAACCAACTGCTATAATATGTAATATTATCGGTATTTACCAGTAATATCCGGTTGAAACTTGAGCAAGAAACAAAAGTGATATCTCGGTCGCGTCTGCGTCCATATGTATGTGTAGCGCGTGGAATCGTCCGTGTTTTCACACGAAAACAATTCGTCAAAGACTGAAACAGCCTTACTTTCGTTCACAAGGAAAAATGGAAGGCCAAACAAGCGAGCAACGAGTTAGGTAGTAACAAAAATCCAACAAAGGGATGATTAACGGTTTTCCACCCCCGACTCATTCAAGCAGCGTCGATATTGAATCCGTTAGACGGCGTAAAAATGAAAGTTTTCCTCTTTTTCTTTTGCTTACGTTTGTGGCATACGGATGAGGCGTTTAGCAAACTCAGACACTTCCGAACTCGTCATGCTTAAATCAGAATACGTAACCATCAACTTAAGTGATCTGAGAGGAAATTCAGTTCAGTTTAGAACTAGGTATTATAATTACAAAAATCTTAGTACAGTTCCCTGAATTAAAATTTGCAGCTCGGTTTCTTTAGTATTTGGCTTCCACTGTGCTTTCTTTCGATTGCACTTTGCAATTCATAGACCATAGATATAAATGGTTCAGGTGAACAAACACTAAAATAATCATTGGGTTCTAATGTCTAGAACTTAAAGTTTATCAGTTTATTAAGGTTATATGAATAGGTTGTTATTAAGTGGCTTGACTCAAGTTGAAGTTTTGTTTGTAAATTTGCTCATACGAACTAGTAATACAACTAAATCCAACCCTAGTTTAAACAAAGCTTAGGCTAGTTACTTCCAACTCAGTCAAAGCAAAACCAACAAAGCCAAACGTTCCCCGAGTTCCAAACTCAGAAGTGCAGGTGTGCACCTCTTGAAAAAAGTTAGACTAACTTTCTGTACGTGTGTCCGGAACAACAACTCGTATTCGTGACGCAACTACTGTGGCAGTTTTTCCCTAGTTAGTTCTGGAGTAGTTCAAAATGAATGACGGTCATTTGAACGAAGTGACAGAAACGCTAAGTTAATGATTCCCCAACGTGGCACGTGATTCTAATGATGTTTTTTTAAAAGCGGTTTGATAATGAAAATGGTGCGGCTTAATGATAGAACATAGGAAATTCGGTATAGGAATGTTGATACTATGTGAACTTATTTCTCATTGTTTTGGTTCTTGTACTACAAAGCTTTTTGTTTGGTTGAAACTAACTAGGTTTGGAAGAATAAAATCTTAGTACCGTTCTATAAATAAATACTATAGAGCAGAATGGTACTAAGATATAACAAATTAAGTTCTCTTAACTACGAGTATATGCTCGTTACGTACTTAGTCGGATAGTAGGTATAAGATTATTCACTTTAAATTTGACTATGATGTCTGTAAAACCATTTTTAGGGTTTCGTACTTGAAAAGGAAAAAGGAAGCCGTAATAGGATCTCTTCTTTTTTATCTGTCAGTTAAGACCCTTTTTCTCTAGAATTCATGGAGGTAGGCACCGAGTTGAAATTATTATCGAAAATTCAGTTCTGCAACTTTTTGAATCGAAAAAAAAATAATTATGAAAGGATGCAAAAGCCATCGATGGTGTTTTTGTGTTGACTTTAAATTAAGAAATTTAATAAGAAGTAGAAGTAGTCTTTTAAAACAAGTACTTACTGATTAGTCCAGAACTCTCTGATCCACAATAGAGGATAATTACGTTGTTCTTGACGAAAATACTAAGAAAAACTTTTTTTTCTTTGTTTTTATTTAAACAGGACCTTCATTGTGCGATTCCGACTAGCACTTGGCTGACTTATAATTGTTTTAACACTTTCAAGTAAGAGTACGTTATTCATTCGGCAGCGTTTCAGAATCCAACAATTTATTATGACCAACTTTAAATAACTTCGCCGAACAAGTTTCATATAACGTATTCAACGTGTGATGGATCGTGCAGCGCGTATGCTTACGGGTAGAGGTTCTTTTATTTATATCCATTGAACTAAAAACTAAAAGACCTAAAAGACAACCTTGTGGTAACTCAATGGAGTGAATGCTAAGTGGCTCATCTGCCCCTCGCGACTGCGGTCTCAGCGGAATCAAGTTACTTTAGAATAAAAGAAAATTAGCCCGCTATATTAAGTTTCGCAAAAGAATATAAAATACGGCAGGTGCACTCACTTCACCTGGCTAACATATGTTCCAGGCACTTTAACTTAATTATGAATGCAAGTTTAAATTTAAAACCTAGTGCAAATTAAGTCCACGTTCGGGCACTAAATATGATTTAAGTTATTGCGAAAATTAAAATAAATAGCGCCGCTTGAAGTTCTAGCGGCAAGAACAATATTTCATAGAAAGCGAGGATTCCGTTCATTCTTCTTGTTTGCGAAATTGTCTTTCTTAAACTTGTGATTATTTGTCAACTAAGATTAAAATGACTGTTAAGACAGTAACAGAACTGAACTTTATAATTGTTATTAACTTATTACAAATATATACTTATTATATTATAGTTTTTTTTCTCAAAAGTTGTATGCTAGTTATATGTTTATGCTACATAGGTACATTATATTTGAGTAGCTGCGATAGCCTAATCGCTTGACATAATTATGGCCTCTCGAATAGAGGGTTATGACTTCGAGTCTATAGGCTCGTACTGAGTCGTAATCGTTCTGACTTTAACGGAAATTCATCATCATCATCATCATCATCCCAGCCTACTTATATACGTCAGGGCATAGGCTTCTTCTTAAATTTCCTTTACCGTAAAGCTCGTGGTAAATTTCAAAGGTAATTTCGCACATGAATTTCGCTTCCCATTCCTATTTCATATAGAAAGACTTTTATTTCCATGAAAACACGGATACAAAATTCAGATCTATTGTCAAGAAGACATTTATATCTAAGGCGTATTATAAAGTTAATGATTACATCATGGACAGGGATATTTGGAAATAATTCCGATCCGCATTAAATAGCGATCCCTTCAAATAGCGAACCTACTGTGTTAAAAATAAAGTTGTGTTAAATACTTGTGATACCTATATGGATAAGAGTATGATTTACTTACTTAATAATATTGTAAAAAAATATACCTCGTTAAGTTTCTTGGCGGATTCTTCTCAACAGAGGTTTTTCCGAACCGGTGGTGGTAGATTTTTTTTGACATTCATAAGTACTTGTTATAGCCTAAATTGAATAAAGATATTTTGACTTTGACTTTGACTTTGAAAATACTCACACTAATGTGAAGTAAAGTACTCGTGTAAAGTGATTACTTAGTTATTTAAAAAATACAAATATATTTGTCTGAATCGAGTTGTTGAAATCACGAAGTTCTGAAGTAACAAATAAAGAATACCTATATGTGGGAAACGGAACGTAGGCGTGAGTGAGAGAGAGGGATGTATGGCCAGGATGAGCGAGATAGAGATATAGAATGGGAATATGGCGGATCTCTCGGTATTACGACTTGGCGAGGCAAAACGGTTGAGCTTTTGAATAAATTTATAAAAAACATTATTGTGTTCCACTCTGAGCAATCATCCCCACATATATATAAATAGGTACATACTTAAGCCTATAGATTTTCATTATTTTGTAGAGGTCGGTAAAAAATGTCCCGCTTACAAATTATTTCATCATCATCATCATCTCAGCCGAAAGACGTCCACTGCTGGACATAGGCCTCCCCCAAGACCAAATTTGCCTAAAGGGAATAATAATAAATCCTACCAATAAATAATACAAATTTTACACGAAATCGTGAGGCAACTTTCTTGAAAGGTAAGTTTATTTCGTGCCTCAATTAATATTACTCGCGGAGGTATTTCAGAGCGGGTAGATAAGGGGCTTAGTGAATTCTGTAAGCCGATTATAAGGAACTGAGATTTGATCGATTTGTCGATAATTCCACTAAAGTCGCTGTAAATCACACCTTTATCGTTTGTTTTTGGTACTGACTGTACTACGGTAAGCTGATTATGTTTATCATTATTAATTGTTGTGGTTCAATTTTGTTGGTAATTAAACTGCGGGGTTTTAAATAAAAGACGATTACCAAGAGCGAGTGTGCTGAATAAACCTATGTTTTTTTTATTCATCATCATCAACAGCCGCATGATATTTACTATTGGACATAGACCTCAAAGTCAAAATAAGAAAATCTACCACTGGTTCGGAAAAACCTCTGTTGAGAAGAATCCGGCAAGAAACTCAACGAGGCATATTTTTTAAATTTACAATATTATTAAATGATATCTATACATCACAATTATTTTACAAAACTTTATTTTTAACCTCTCCTATAGACCTCCAGTTACTTCAGTTGGAGGTGGCCTGCATCCACTTTAAACCCACGGCTATAACCAGGTCATCCGTCCATCTCGTTTGGATGTCCTAGGCTGCGCTTACCGATCCGATTACCGATTTTTTTTATGTCAAAGAGAATACTTGAACTACATTTAGTGTCAGACGCGAGTGTCAAATCCGTTACGTAGTATTTTGGACGGTGGCTTGATTGATTTTATTTAATACGTTTAAAATGGTTGACTTATGCAAAAACTATGCCAATTAAATATCTTTTTCCACAATTTACTCAGCGTCGGACGTAAATAAATACACCCGATGTAACAGCAGTTAATTTTCTCCAAGTGCAAATATCCAACGACCACTGCACCTATGCCGCAGTTTCGCAGTATGTCCCTTAATCCAGCAGTAACTGTTGAACAACAAAACTCATTACTCCACGTTCGTGCAGTACCTGGTAGTTACCTGGGAAGCTTGTGTTCGGTTGGCGCCCGATTCGTGAGAGATAGCGGGTTAGGTTACGTCTGGCTGGTTACAGGGTAGAAAGGTGTTGATGGTAAAAATCAATTTAATTTGTTAGTTAATTTGGTGGTCCTTTTTTCTTAATATCTTAGTTTTGATTCATAAAATTTGTTAGTTGAAGTCTCTTTTAATATGAAGACGATTAAAATTTGATATTTTACAATTAAAATTTAGCAAGACTAGTGGTCAATTACTTGAGTGATGTTCTGATATTTTAACCTGCATGGGTTTATTGCAGAGACCTGATGAAGCTATGAATGAGGGTTTATGTAACTATCTGTAGCTTAGCTACATACACTACAATACAATACAATAACTCTTTATTGCACACCAACACAGTAAGCAGTACAGAAAACACAGGTATATGCATAGAGATTTTCTAAGGTAAGCAATAGGCGGCCTTATCGCTTCAGAGCGATCTCTTCCGGGCAACCTTTACAATGGACAGAAGTAAGGAATAATGATTATTGAGATTAAAAAAAGTGATAGATAACGCCATTAAATAAGCATCTAAACCTTAAACGAAGCTAAACTATTTGTTTTCTATATCATATAAAAGAAAAACATATAACATACAAAATGTTTTCTTTGTCTATGAGTATAAGACAAGTGAATCGTAAAGTCAAGTGTAAAATATTTATGTTTTCGAACCAGTCAAAAATAGGTTATCACGGCCATAATATGTTGAAACAAGAGTCTGTAGTACATATTTTTGAAGTGTTGTACAAGTATATATATTACACTTGAATGCATTAGTTTTTTTATTGAATAATAGGCAAATAAATTACATATCGAAAGTCGTACAACCCGCCACAAAAGTTCAACGCTTACCCCATCTCATTACTGGCTTAAGAGATCAGCAAGCCAGGGCGACTTGTCCGGTTTACTGTAAGGATAATCCCTAAATCCCACGGGAAACTTTACCTTGGACTGAGGATTTTTAATTATGTCATTAAAGTGACCCACGACGCGTGCAGGCAACTCATTAAGCGCTACGCGCCTGAACGCTCGCTTTGTGTTATTTATGGCGAAGTTTTAACAACTGATACCTAGTCCAAACGCAGATATCACTTCTGAACTTGTGTGTGTTGAATTGCGTACATTAGGTAGTATATGTAGAATTTGAATTGGATTTCAGTAATTTCGAAGAGGGTTTGTAATAATACTAGGTTCACCCCTAGTTTAGGGGACGAAAGCTTCGACCACTTTATATAGACCTGTTTGTACTATTGAATGATGTATTTCTCCATGTAACTCACTGATGTACAATAGGGATGCTCACACCACTAATCAATTGACGTACTTTTTATGAACTGTCAAAACACAATTCTCCCAGAGTTTGAATGGAAATAGCAACTTATGACGTCACTTGTTCGCACACTCAATCAACTAACTATTTATTTGTTTTTAAGCAACAAAAAATCTAATTTTGCAGTTAATCGAAAATTTATCTGGTTTTCAGGGCTAAAATAAAGCGTTACTGGAGTCGTGTCTTCGAATTATTTTTTTAATGGTGTCAACATCCCTATTAATATTTTTTATTATTATCATTATGTTCTTTATTTTTCTTTCATTCTTAGGTTTAGGTTTTTATAATAGCTCTAAAAAGTAAAATACAGAAAAGTACATACAAAATAAAAATATTATAAAAACCTAACCTAGTTGGCCGCCGGTAACGGGGTAGGGCCCAAGCTACCGGTGGTCAGGGCCGCAGAGTGAGGAACCTCCGGACGATGCGTGCCGTGTCCAGAAGTACCGCCTTCTGTGTCTGGCCCTTGATCCAGCCATCTAGCGAGAGTCTCTTGAGATGTTAGTCGAGACTCTTCGCTATTAGACCGTTTGCCGAAACGACTATCGGGACAATGATCGTCAACATTCCACATAGCAATCACCTCGTGAGCCAAGTCAAGGTTATTATTATTAATGAGGGTCCCTAAGACAGACTAGAGTTAGCGCTCTAGTATCGTGAGTTCCGTTTGGCATAATTATGCGTCACGTTTGTGATTGGCTAAATGAGCCAATCGCAAGCAAGAATGTTACGTCAAATGGATCTGATGATACTAACGCCATCTGGTGATATTTCGCCTGTTGAGAAACCCTCATTAATAACATGTGTGAAGTTCCCAACCCGCACTGGGCCGAGTGGGAACTGCAGCTCCAGTCCTCTTAATCTATAAGGAGGCTTGCGCCCAGCAGAAAGACTAGTAGAGAGGCCGGAATTGATGATGGTACGGTCCCTGGTTTAACGAGATGGCTGATTTTTCGATAAATATCGCTGGATGCAGTTGGCTGTGAGAGGCTCAATACCAACCGTTATAAAAGTCAATGGGAAGGTCTATGTCTACCAGTCAATATTCTCGTACAGACAATAATGATATTGATGATAAGGTAATAACTTTTACTTGGCTCGAGCCAAGAATAGGTCCTTTACACAGACAGTCCACTAAGAATTGTAATTATAACATAGTGTTACTGAAAATTAACTGACATTTATATCCACCTGTTTTCACCTAATGTTTGACAAATAACCGTATTTGTATTTGTAACACTTTAATAAAGATGCTAACGCAATAAAGTAAATCCACGAAAACCACTTGATAATATAACCAAAAAATAACCGTTACGTTATAACCGACGCTCAATTACATCCAGCTTAGCCAAACAAACGTATATGAGATCCGTATAAATTATCTAGAGGTCTATTTACCGTTCAAACAACAAGATCCGGGCCGGTGTAATTTTCCGATAAAATCATGTCCGCAAACAATTAAGTGTGCCACGGATAGATTGTTCGTCCCTAGACGATCATACGGACCGAGGAATGCTAGCCGAACCCGCAACACGAAAACACACGATGCCATTTTCGTCGCGTGACCGCTGACGATATGAAATTAATCGTATCATTTACGTTAATGTAACACGCTGAGATCATGTAAGGGGTTAGTCTTTCACCTTCTGTAAATTGTTTGGATTTTGATGACGTTTATTTGATGATATTTTTTCATTTACTGTAATGAAAGCTGTACATTAGCTGTCTCTCTTCCGAATCTATTCTTCTTTTACCTGTACGTTTTTTCATTTATTAATTTATTTGTCAAATATTCGAAGTTCACGCGTTTTGTTTTTAGTCAAAGGATACATTCAATAGTGTTACAGTGAAAAAGGAAGTGAGAGTCATTATAACTGTAAAATGTCACCTCGTATTAAGAAGGCGCGGTAAGACGTTTGGCGTTAGTATGTAAGATATTTCTGTGAAATGGTTATACAGTAAACATGGAATCATTCGATCTTTAGATTCCGAGCTTTATGGCTATGATCCGGGGATCCGGGTTTTAGATTTACTAATTTTATGTTAGTAAAACTATACTAAATAATGGTTACCTAAAGGGGAACGATACGCTTATTGATAATAAAAAAAAAAAAACATTTTCTGCAATCTCTGAAATCTCACAACGGCCGTTTGCAATTTTTACACAAAACGTCGCGCGCGCGCTCACATAAAAACCCATTATAGTCTCGAGGGTCAACTAAAGGCCCAGTTATCCGCCATCGTACCAGAATCCCGGTAATTGAGAGCATTGACGAGCCAATGTTTGTATGGCTAATGGTTTAAGCGTACTTAGAATAAGTGGGATTTCTAAACGAATATTGCGGTAAGGCAATCCCGCTTGGCGCTTCATCCTATTAGATCGGATAGTAAAATTGCTACGCGACGCTAATGGTGGTTTAAGTGACGTTGCAATAAAACCCGTTTAAATTGCTAATAAGAAGCGAGTAGTCATAGCTGGTAGGTACTCGTGTTTATGCAATTTTCTTGTAATGAAACAAAAAATATGTTTTAGTACGTAATACATATTTAATGTTTAAGTTATAGGTGATTAGACATTCAGCAGCTTTGTTTTAGTACTATTTTGGTGTTCACAAAGTCAAAGTCAAAATATCTTTATTCAATTTAGGCTATTCAATTCCGATTAAGGTTCTTTGGGGTCCTAATTCCATCAAGATTTTTGAATCTGACTACGAAGCTTGAGGTCCCGGGTCCGATCAATGATCAGAGCTGATATTATTTATATAAAAAAACAATACATATTTGTTCTTGAGTTTTGAATGTTCAATATAAATGTTTATGTAAATACCTAAGTATTTTAAAATATTTTTTTCATTGCTCTACTTGGTTTGAGTTAATAAAATAAAAAAAGGAAGCAAGTGAGATAAAAATCTAGTAAAAATTCAAGGAACTGCAAGCGTTTGTGTTGAATTGTTCCCCAGTTTCTATAACTGGAAATCGATTGTACTTATTTCAGTTTGCCAAGTGAAGTTGTTTTATGGTGCACGCGACAAAATATTTAGTCAACCAGGCGCGATTACCAACATGCGACGCGTAAAGCATTTCTTACTTGTTCATTAGATTTTCAGTGAACTAATGGAATAACTAGAAAGTTTATTGCTACGTAAGTATTATGCGTTTGTTTAAAAATAATATCTGGTCATAGAGGAATCAATGTGAATGAAAAGGCACAATTTATTCGAAAAACCAAACGACTGCCAGCGATTGCTACATCAATCAACAAAGAACAGAACTTGGAGAAGCAGATTCTTGTACCTACATTGATACAAACATACATGACAACATACAAACAACAAACAAACATACATAAGTGAAAATAAATAAAAGCTTGTAAAAGAAAAATTTTATCCCTGTGGTATGGCTCGGTCCGAAAAAAAATTAAAGTTGCGGAAATTTTTAGAAAAATAATATTACCTACAAGGGCGTACGTAACCAGCCACCCACTCTTACAAAAAAATTGTAATTTTTCGCGCCTGCGCTTCTTCATTCTGTGCTCACAATAAGGAAAACATTCTAGCTGGAGGCGCATTGTTAAGATAATTTTACGCATGACAGTGTTTTAACCGACCGGGATTTTGTTCGGCGCTAAAACAAAAAACTGGCGAAAAATAACAAAATCGGCTACCCTGTTTAATTTAGCGGGGCTTGTCGACAAAAACGTTTATTCTCGTTGGGCCTTTTTGTTGACCGAACGTAACGTAGGAATGCATTGTTCCCGTTACTGTCGCAGCCTCTGGGAGTAGGCAGTAAAAAGCTGATATTTTCTCCCGTCTCCTGACTCATCCCGTTTATTGGTCGCGTCACTCTCAAGAATCCAGGCCAATGAGTCACGTAGATAACATTGCAAAACAGACTTTATTATTGAATCGCGTATAGACATAAAAAAACAGTTTTTTCTCCTATATTCCGGCTCAATAACTCTATAAGCAATAATTTTCCAAGAAAGCTATTTACTAACTTTTTGCACTCTAAGTGTGAGGACAAAAAATATTTTCGACTTTCAATTCATTAAATAAATTGAAGGCAACGAATTTAACTTAGTGAAAAGTTAGCTTCGAGTGGGGGAATCTTTATTCCATTTTCGCCCTAATCAATTTCAGGCAAACTAAGCGAAAGTTTCGATTCGGGTGCCATTTGGGATTCTCCGATCGACTGGAGCACATCGGGCGCTCATTTAAAGTGCTTGTTTTTGTATACAATCTAGAAAATATTAGAACACCAAAGTTTATTCTATCTTTGACCATCTATTCTTATTACAAGAAACAAAACAATTAAGTCAAACAACGAAAAAAGTAAAACATGAAAAACGAAAACTCTAGTGTGCAATCCTATGATTACTCGAAGTTATCATAAAACTGCAGTCTCTGATTTTTGATGTAATAATTGTTTCACTTTTCTGATCTACGTTTCATATGTAATTTTAAAACTTCAAGTCAAACTGCCGCGTATCGCAGTTTATTTGCTCCAGCGCAATACGTTTAAACCAGGCAATCAATTTCCGTAATTAGCCACCGCAAAGTGCTTCAGTGCTTCCATAATTAAGGGCGAAAGTTTCAATTATCATCATCCAAATAGTGGACTAATTGGATGAAACATCGATAAACAAATTGTAACAAAAGATGAGAAAAAAGTTCACAATTTACAGGTGTATAATAAATTCGGATAATCATGGGTAGAGTTAGAATCCCGCTGGGTCGGTGGGGCCGAGGCGCCTTTCTTGATGGATACAAACATAAAAAGATGTCTGTATGCGGCTACCCACGCTGGCTGTTAAACTTGGCCGGTTTATCGTTCCATTCACGGCAATAACATGAGACTTGAGAAGTCTGACCTCTGGAGGTAAGGTGGGCTGTTGGTAGACTTAAACTTAAACTGTCTGGTGTGGACACCGTATCTTTATGTTGGCGTCAATAGGAGACAATGCAATAAAACGCCGTAAATTTCAACAAAACCGCTTGGCTATTCGCTCATTATAGCAAATGACTGTTTGGATATGAAAAGATTAAGTTTCATTAATGTTAATGTGTTTCATTCTAAAAGGACTAACTTACCAAAGACTAGGTCTGTCTGTTGTGAGATTAACAACAAATTACTATTTAATACTTACATTGAATTATTTCTTTTTTTATCAATACAAATTTAAGTCATCGTTTTCCAAAACATAAAGAGCTCATTTAATGCATGAATTTCAACATAATTTTTAGGGTAAAAACATGTCTGGCCCAATGTTCCGGCAGGGTATTATTATTTACCGATTTTAGTAACCATTAAATTTGATCCAGTTCAGTGGTTGGGTTGGGACCGATCAAGAGTTAATATGAATATAATGACTTTCGATTGCCCCTCATTATGAACGTAAACGTAATTCGCCCTTAACACGTTGAGGATACTGATCCAAATACGTAAATTGCCAGTACTGTATTCTAAAAATGATTTATACATTTATATCAACGCTCAGAAAACAATTCTATGTATATATACATAGTTTGGGGAATTTAAAAGAGATTTCATCCTTACTGCGCTACCACAGTTTTACCCGTTCTGCAACTGTCCGTATTTTATTTTGTTTATTTACCCACCAAGTGCGCAAATCTACAATTTACTCTTGCATACAATTAACTCTTTGCGTACGTTGTAATTTACTCACTGGGTGGGCTGTATAATGGAGTAAACAAAGAAATTACCAACATTCAGACCCTGTTATTATCGCGATAAAGAAATACGCTGGGAAATCAGGATTTCCATCATCGCATCTCATGGCGAAACAGAGGTTAAGCTGGACTTGATTGTTACTGTACCTGTTTCGTCCGTCCTGGTACAAAGTTACTTTTTCCTGTAACTAGATTTGGTTGTTTGCGACAGTAAGTATAGTCATGTGAATGGCGATTTAATAATCACTCTATCTTTTTACTTTACAATAAAATATAAACGAGAAACCGTTAGCAAGAAATTTTAATGAATTATAATTGTACCGCATGCACACCATATCCATACTAATATTATAAATGTGAAAGTGTGTTTGTATGTTTGTCGGTTTTTCACGTTGAAACGGAGCGAAGAATTGACGTGATTTTTGGCATAGAGATAGTTTATGGGCCAGAGAGTGACATAGGCTACTTTTTATCCCGAAAAAATGCACAGTTCCCGAGTAAACAGCGCGCGAAAACCGAATTCCACGCGGACGAAGCCGCGGGCAAAAGCTAGTCGTTTTATAAAATCCTTCCGGTCTACCTAACTCATTTCTTCAGTATAAGCGACAGGAAACTGATAGCGGTTGAAACGCTCGTAGAAATACCCTAACATAGTAAGCAGTAGGTACAGAAAACAAAGCTACATACAGGCAGTTTGCCAGATTTTTACTAATTTAACATATATTTTTTTATTTAAGTAATTGGTGTGCTGCAGCAAAAGCGCCCATGTTAGCACATAAGTAGAGTTATTCCTGGTTCAAATTTGCACGGATAGCCTATTCGATGAATTAAAGTAAACGCCGCATAATTGGCATATCCGTAGCTTGTTTAAACGGCACTAAAATTTAAAACTATGTGTGAGCAAAATGTTTGAGCACTGCAGCTAAAATTTTAAACTAACACGAGGTGTGGACCATGTGCGAATGAAAAATTTCCGCCATGTCCGTTCCGTAGCAAGCAATTTGCGCTGCTCCACGGACCGAATTTTTAAAAAAGTTTTCCGTAACGGACTATTTATAAATAATATTGCCGTTACCCGCGACTCCGTCCACACAGAATTCATTTATCGCTATCCCGCAGGAACTATCCAATTTCCAAGGATAAAAACTGTCCTATGTCCTTCTTTGGGACTCTATTTAACTATCTGTATACCGAATTTCATCTAAATCGGTTTAATGGAATGGAGTATTCAGGATGAAGTAACAAACAAACAAACAAACAGACTTACAAACTTTCGCATTTATAATATTAGTGGGATTTGGTCAAACTTTAAAATTTTTTTTGCTTAGTTTGTGAAATATATGTACAATATTTATTAGTACTCAAAGAAGTTGAAAATCTGTGTAATTAAATAAAGTTTTTTGTGCATAATTTCACTGAATGTCAAAGAGGGCTATTGCAACTGTGTGCAATTATGGGGCTATGCAAACTATACTTAGTAACTTCGTTTTATTTTAAAGATAGTTCGAATTTCCTCCCAGTTGCAAAAATACCCTACCGTATACAAAACCTCAGGTCATTAGTTTTTTGGAGTCTTTTTGTATTTTTTATTTCAACTCCAAATTTGTTACTTTTACGGGTATCCCGTGAAACCATATCGAACATACAAACCGAGACATGGATGCACAGAAAAACCAGAAAAAGGGACCAGCACTGGGAATCTGCTGCTGCTTAAGTAGTATAGTAGAAATAAGAGATATGTATTCATCCCAGCCTATATACATCCCACTGCTGAGCACAGGCCTCCTCTCAGAACAAGAGGGCTTGGGCCATAGTTCCCACGCGGGCCCAGTGCGGATTGGGAGAGATATGTATGCATAGGAAAAATCGTGTCTAGATTCCTGACCAGCAATGGTGTAGGGGTTATAGCACGCAGCACGGATTGCTGAGGACCTGGGTTCGATTCCCAGTGCTGGTCTCTTTTTCTCGGTTTCTTTTCTATGTTCTTAGGTATCTACTGTGTTTTAGAAAATTTACGTTTTAGGCTTGTCTAAAAGCACATTCTCACTTGAAGCATTGCTGGTAATTTATCTGATTCTGAGCGTTACGTACCAATATTGCCTCACTGACTTTAACTGACTATAATAATGCTAGGGTTCTCATTTGATTGCTGATATGATATTACACTCGAATTTAACCCGTTATTTGTACTTGTCCTATTACTATACTTCGAATTATTAAATTACTATGTTACAAGTAAATACAAAAGAATTTTAATATCAGATTTTTAAAAAGATATCTATTTACTATCACACCATTAAATAAACAAAGGAATAATCGAAGCTAAAAGAAGAGAAATAAAATAAAACTATTTGTCATGGTTCATTTAGGACCCTAAACAATGCTTGAATTATTGTCAAATTGTAATGCCACAGATTATGATATGTACGACCTGAATTTTTCCAGCCAATGGAATGTGGCTGTCTCACTGTCACGTCATCCAGCGTATTTCGTAAAAAAAATTATAAAAAAATAAATACTCATCCAAATTCAAAATCAATGAAAATGGTATCTTAAAATATCCTATTCTTTCCAAAAATAAGATAAAAACTGTAGGTTATTTTTTTTGGTGCATCCCAATTAACAGAATATTCACAAGCTAAGTATAATACAATAGAAATTACAAATTGACTGTACAATATTGACTTCAAGAGCCTCACCGCATATTTGTTCACTCTGTACGTGTGGTCCAACTGAGAGCGCGCCATTAGAGCTCCACAACATATTAAACATGCTAAACACTTCAATATACTTAGACTAATGCCCATAAACAGTTATAATAAATACAGATTCAACAAAATAATTACCTTCCTGCAATTAAAAAAAGATATTTTTATGTACACACCGGCAGCTTTCTACGCTAATTGAATCTAGTCAAGTCAAAATCAAGTTTCTTTAGGCTATAACAAGGACTTGTGAATGTCATAAAAATACACCACTAGTTCGTAAAAACCTCTGTTGAGAACAATCCGGCCAGAAACCCAACGAGAGTGATATATTTTTAAACAGAATTAAAATATTATTAAATTATATCTATACTTAACTTCACATGTATTTAACACAACTACATTTTTTAGTCTAGGTTTGAGAGAGCTAATTCTTAGCCTGGAACTACTGTCTCAACCTTATTTTTTTCAGACGTGTGTTGGTGTCGCCTAGATAAGTTACCAAAAAGACAAAATTAATGCGCTTCTGAAAGTCTTGCTTAGAAAGCTTCTAATATTATTAATATTTCATTAAAAGCTTTTATAAATAAAACCTTCACAAAGTAAGTACATGAAAGCTATTGGACTTTGGCAAGCAAATTTGTTTACGTTTAAGAGATAATCGCCAATTGATGCGAATTCGGTAAAGGTATCCACAGATCTTTTTGAGTCATCAAATTGATAAAATCGGTGAAACTGCTTAAGATAAATTGATAAAAATATCTACAATAAACATCATGCTCACAGTAAGTTAGGTGGTTGCTGGTGGAGAT
The DNA here is from genome assembly GCF_025370935.1 of Choristoneura fumiferana. NCBI lineage: Eukaryota > Metazoa > Arthropoda > Insecta > Lepidoptera > Tortricidae > Choristoneura > Choristoneura fumiferana. The sequence goes on along the minus strand of NC_133475.1, from coordinate 15,635,913 downwards.
TTATCAGTTGCTACAGAGTATTGAATATAGTCTATAATTACGTATTTATACTCTTGTTATGTTACGTCAAAAAAATAAACAAGGAGAGGCGAGATATATGTATTTAGTCAAACGATTTTGATAACCTATTCCAAGTGCTTCTAATGACAATCAAATTTTCAATCATTTGAGCACCAGTGTTTAAAGCACATAAAATTCATCAAACTCATAAACTTTCGTGAGAAGTTGACACCAGAAGGACTGTGAACCAACGCACTCATCCGTCATTTGTCATCACGTCAACATAGACTTGACACCAAATATTGACGCAAAGATTCGTTGTTATTTCAACCGCTTGTCAATTTCAGCTCAAGAACATGATGACGCTGCCTACGCTATCGATAAACTAATAAACAGAAGGTGCTTTAAGGCCTAGCGGGAACGGTCAACACCTACACATCGGTTAGTAAATCCAGTGGCCATTAGTACACACATTATGTATGCAGGCTTGTCCGGGAGCGATAACACTGCTGCTGTTTATGCTCTGTAATTTGTGCTTGGCGTGGCTTGGCTTGTACATGTAAAGGTACCACCACCCGTTAGGTAATCAAAAGGAAGTGTATCATGTGAAACGTAAGTATTCTACACAATAAGAACAACCAGATAGGCAGTTATTTTAATATTATTCAAAGGTTAACCAAATTTCACATTGATTACACCCCACACTTCGTTAGCATTATCAAATTATCATTATAAAAATGTCTGCTTTATATTGAATACTGATGACTTTTCAGCGCTCTCGAATGAACGGCTGAGCTAACAAATATTCCCAATAAAGTTATCCTTTTTTCGACAAATCACTGCACTCAAGCTTAACTTTAATACGTTTGCTATCAGAAATATGAATGCTTCACAATATTTTAAAATAATTTATCTACAGATTCATTGGATTGTTAAGTTTTTATTTATTACTGGAAAACGGATTAGCCGCCATTGTTTCGACTTCGTCATATTTTCATTGTTAAAACTGCATGAATATCGAGCAGATAGATATTTAAAGTTGTACACCTAAAGGTATTACATTAATCAGTCAGACAATCCCACTTGCATATCAAAATGGAAATCCAATTTCCAAATTCCAATTCAGAGCTGCTCCTTGACCTTACAATCACGGATGCTAATCTTCCCAACGAGCTCAAGTGCAAATCTGCTGAAGTTTGCCGACTTTAGGTTTCCGTCGCTGTGTGGCGAGCAAACAAGCAAACACGCCGGGCAAACTCCGCTGCACCTGACGAAGCCTCTGCGAAACACTAGGGGATATTGATGTTATCCGTTCACGAAGATGCAACATTTAGAAATGATCTCAACATTGTTTGTAAACCCAGTTTAGATTCTATAGATGTTATTAATAATAACAAAGCAAATACCAAACTCGCTTACGTATTCCATTACAAGCGAAAGCCTAACTAAAACAATAAAATTTATTATTCGTGCGGGAATTACTTTTTACTACACAACTGAAATTACAATGCGTGCCTACCATAAAACGCAAAGCGGCCAAGAAGGAGCTTAGTCCATACTGCGTGACTCCGCACACATTTTATTACAACAAAGCAACCGAACAGGTAGAAAAAGCCCAAGTTAATATTGCGCTCCGTTTCTGAGTAAACAAGAATATGCCTTGTATGAAAACACAAATTTTATTAAACCAAACATTATTACGTATACATATGAACATTCTATTGAACACAAATAAGCTTTCGAAACGTTATAAATTACATTAAATGTTTTGAATACGAGAAACATACAGAGTGTAAAGATAATGACAACGTAATATTTCAAATTTATGATTTCGTAACAAAAGCTATTATTTATATGTATTTCAAACAGACACATGTAACATGAAGATTCTGATTGCGTTAGGATTCGAGAATCGAACGCTTTCATATTTTAATCTTGTTTATGTAAACAACTAAATGGGGCCCACGCACTTAACAAAGAAGATAAAAGTGTGGTCATCCTCTTGTACAATTCAATTCGTTTACATCGATTAACCTCTTTCGATGATGGTGTTCTTCATTAAAATTTATGAAGCTTATAGTTTTTCTATGCAAACGTATTAGCTTTTCAAACAAACAAACAAGTGTTTTTTTTTTGCCGTTTTTTGATCGAAATTAATAACGGCAACAGGTGACGCTTGAAATATAATCTCAAAATATTTAGTTGTGTATTCACTTTAAAAATAAATAATTAAATTAAAATAAAATAAATATTTAAGGGGGCTCTCATGCAGCAAATGTGATTTTTTGCCGTTGTTTGTTAACGTCTAATGTTGTATAGAGGTAGATGATGGTACGGAACCCATCGTGCACGAGTCCGATTCGCACTTGGTCAGTTTTTAATCATCTTTTAAACAGAAAGGGTTAGGTATCTTAGGGAAAAGGGGGAGCTGCCTGAGTTAAATTTTAGTAGTAAGTATAGGAATTTATATTTCATAATTATTTCAAGCACTGATCTTAAATTTATTGTATTACTACCAGAAGAAACCTTAGTCGAGTACTGCCTTTTTGCAACGTAACGTTTGGCAACTTGTTTTATTTCGCAACTTTTCATTTCGCAAACTCTTAAACTGTAAATATTTCAGGATTTATTTCAGGGCCATCGTGTAGGACCCTTTAAGTTAGGTTAGGTTAGTTTTATAAAAATCCTGAAATATTTACAGTTTCAGAAATATTAAACAGTTGGGAAATGAAAAGTTGCGAAATGAAACAGGTTGCCAAACGTTATTCGCCGAAACATTAGTAAACCACTTTAGTTCTTAGTTTGCTGCATTTTACGTGAACATAATAGTTAGTACACCTATATTAATGACACAACAGATTATATAAAAAGTACAATTCTAATAGTGATATTGCCGTCGTAAGTATATTGAATAAAGATAGTGGGACCATTTTTTTACCGATTAAAACTAGCTCTGACGGCGTTGTTTTAACCGCCATTAAAATATGCGTGGCATTTAAACCGTTGACTATCAATGCCGGTGTGAGTAGACATGACATAAAAGACGCCGTTCGTTGCCACTTAATGCTAAATAGCTATTATTGATTTGGCTCACGATTTGAAACCTCACGACGTTTAAATTATCGATGATTGTACAAAGTTCATTTCTTTTGGAAAAAAACGACATCCTCACCAGAAAAAAACAAAACTAACACAGTTTTATCGTCTCTTTCAATATTAGTATAGGTAATCAATCGATTTGTCATTCAGGCTTAAATTTATTTGCCGAGCCGTTAACTTTTTTTTTGTTTCAACAATAGGGATCGGAATGAATTGTCCCTTGAATAGTTCGAAAATCAAACTAAAGCCACATCCACGGGCGTTAATGTCCGTGTAAGCCGTTACATCCGCACACCCTACTATAAAATTAGCAACAGAGGAAGTAATGGATCATAATGGGCTCGCGCAAATGATCGGCTACGGCGACGTGTGAGAGAGATTGATCTATTTTATAGTCGCCATGACCGTGAACTTAGATTTATGATACCTTTATAAAATCTATTTGAAACGCAACGCGTGCAGTCTGACCCCTTTGAAATCAGTTTTTATATTTTCATAATTATGCACGTAATGATAACGTGTCCTTGCACTGTCTAGTTTTTGATAACAACTTATGTTATCGTGCTTTGCTCCAAGTAAATCAGGTATTAGATCAGATAACATTAAAATAAAAACTAGATAATGAAATATTTCCCCAACCATAAGTTGGAGCGGATGAAACCTTCAAATAAAATGTTGCAACTTCCATGTTAGAATCTGTTACATTTCAAATGTGTTCGTCAGAAAAACGGATGTTGGAATTCACAATAGAGGCCAACAAAACATAAATATTGGCCTATTAGTCGGAACTGCGATATCGATACCCAGCGATATATCAGTTGCTTTGTGCAGAGTTCCGGCGGTAATCGCTTTACAAAATTGCTTGTAGACAAAAAAAAATATGACTGGGTAATTGTTTGGCCTGTGAACAGATGAAAGGGATTCTCCCAGGTAGTCGTGGGGGAGGCACAATGTGCTACAAGTTGATAGTGAGCTTTAGACTCCAACAGCGACAGCACGTCCCATTAATAACGGTGAAATTGATACGAATGGGGACGCTAATGGTATCAACGCCACCGCATTCATTGCAATGGAATCAGTTAAATAGCCTTGCTTTTATTCAAATCCTCAACGAAACGGCTTGCAAAATGTGTCCCTAATAAACAGATATTAAAAGAGTGGATAAACTCTACGAAGCAAATATTGACTGGAGTCTTCTTGTTGGAGAGAGATACTCGGTCGGTTGGGAGCTTGTAATGCCAGTGGCTTTCTTAGGCGCATTTTTTACCAGCCGGCCGACGTGCGTCTGTTCAATGTGGATTCTTGGCGCACTCGAGACAGAACAGGTTTCAATATGGGGACCAAAAACCGGTAAAAAAACCCCACAGGTAATTACGGTAGGCTCATCGCTTCACAGTACCAATACGTAATGGTATGGGTTTAATTGAAAATTCAAATCTATAAGGTAAGAAGTGAAGCGTGAGACTTTATCGCTCGCTTTTTGTCGTTTAAAAGAATGGAGTCGTTTCTTTCAAGGGAGCACATGATACTGAATAATGCAGTAAAGCTCCAGGAATCCGAGAATTGATACGATTAATTATCTGTTTTTTAACTCATTGAATTTTTGTTTTCTTTGTAAGAAACATTGACATGTCTATTTGGTAAAACATGTTTTTGCGACAGCTAAGCTATCTAGAAGTGTTTTTTACTGCTGACCGATCATTTTGCCGACTTTTACTACACCGATTTTCGTTTTGCGAACTTTTACAAATGTTACGTTTGCCAGAGTAACATTTGTCATAATCTCAATTGCAATTGGTTTGCGTAATGACGCAACTTACCCGTATCTTTAATTAGTCAAAACATAAATGTGTTGCTAAACTTCAAACTCATATAAGTCCAATTCTAAGAATTTTAAGATTGAGGTATCAAAAGAAAAGGCAAGTAAAGTAGATACTCCCCTTAGAAGGTAGAGTGGACATATCTGAGTTTGAAATTTGGGTTTGATGCTCGTTTGTCCCCTCTATTATATATATATATATATTCAAACTAAAAAAACGTTTAGCAATACAAATCTGCTAATTGTTTGTCGGCGAAACATTAAGTATCAATTTTTTCTAACTGATGTTTTCCTTATAGGTTGGTTGGTTATAGGTTGCAGTGTGTTGTCCATTGTGGGCAACATTTCCAAACCGCTTGTTAGCGACATTATTAGAAATGGCGCATTGTGTACGAGGTTCGAAACAAAGAAGCCTTGTGAGCAGTAAAAAGCGGTGAATTCGAGGAAGGTTAGGTTTGAGTATTGAAAATGCAGGCTAGCTCAGGCTAACGAGAACTGTTCCTCGAACCAAACAGCTAGTAAAATGTTGCAATTTCTACTCCATTACTGGAATTACCTCTAGGTAAAAATGAAGGAAAATTTTATGAAATACCTTTTGGTGAACTATTAACGATAAGACAAGCGTGCGATAAGCCAAATGAGTCAGTTTCATAACTTCACACATGCGATGCTTACAAATGTTGGGTTCGATTTAAACGACGCATAAGGGCGTGCCCTCGACGTTAATATTCCGCCCTCTTAATCACTACCCAGCCGAATAATTAATAACACCTCAATTAAAATATCAACTCAGCGCTTCCGCCCATGTGATACGAACTGACTGCTTTCTTGATATTATACGTTAACTGCTTGATTACGTATATTAGAAGGTACTTTGATAACTTCTTCTTGATATCATAATTAAATTTTTGTGCTTTATCCAAATTGGTTTTATTTGCTAGTTCCAGTTCGTGTCGTTTTTAGGGGTGCTTCTGAATATTGTAAATATTTGAGTTCCAATTCACACCTGTCTGATATTTCACGCCCTTTTAGTAACAATGGCATTAAAGTAAATGTTTGAAATTTATACTCCATTTTGTTGCGAGTTAACCGTTTGCGTGTCATTTAAGTAACTTTATCTTTTTATTGAAACAAAGACATACCTACTTACGAGTTGCATTTTGAGCACCTTGACATGGGGGTGGTATTTGGATTTAGATTAGTTTTACCGATCAATTTTTCATTTTTGTGTAATTTCAATTCGAAATTCAAAATTTAGGTAAAATATTCTATTTTCAGTTTTAATTCTCGAATTATCTTCAAAGATAGATTCCGTAAATCATGCGTAGTAGGTAGTTACTTCTAAAATTTAATGTAAAATTACTTTTTGATTAAGATTTTTCGTAGGCAAATAATGAGTAAGTACCTATTTTATCCTATTTGTAATGTTTACTGTGTATTTGAAATAATCTAGCCAAAAGCTAAGGAACAGATTTTAATTGATATTGTAAGTACAACATCAGTAAGTACCTACCTATCTAAGTGAAATCCAACCCCACGTAAATTAAAGTTTATTTGAAGACGAGCTAACTAAAACAGATTGATTAACTACCCTTTAAAGTCTTCAGTGGAACGTAAACGACTACTAATTTGCATTTCAGTTTATTCCGTTCCGAGATCTTCATTTTGTGAGAGAACAAGTCGTTCTGCTAATTAACGCCTCCAGGAGCTAAAACAGGTTGTGCGATTTATCGTAAAACCCAATTTAGAGCCGGGAGGCACGCGATTACAATCTTCTCACGACAGGAAGGCGCGCAAACTCCTCATCTCGAGGGAAATCACGCACGCAACAAACTTTATGGCAACACGTCCCGAGAAGCGATCCGCCCGGGGCGGCCAAAGACGGCCCGTACCACACACAGACTTATTCAAAAGAAATAGCACAAGGCGCCGGCAGTGCCTCTACACGTCTCCTTGTTCAATATTTAAATACACATCTCACTAGGATTAAACGACACATGGATTACTTATATTTTGTACTGAACCACTTTCACAAAGCACGTGTACCGCGAGAAGCACTGCCGCATCTAACAAAACACTGACCGTTGTTGAATACGGCTGCAGGCTCAAGCGGATGCCGTCCTGTGCGAGCCGCTCACGAAGCAGACGCTTTAACTGTATTCGAGGAATCTTCACTAGCTCGGCTTTCCCTTCCTCGTATTCGTCGGCGTACTTCGCCGGCTCCACAACAGCCGAAGCCTGCTCCTTCCTAGACTCCTCTTCACATCTACAGGAGTCCCGAGCAGCGGCTGCCTCCTCCAAAGTAAAGTAAACAGCTGCTGCACCCTCTTCTCTCAAACTTCTAACAGAGTGCAGCAAGCGCTGCCGGTGAGCCGGGTTTAGGACGCCGATGGCATCCAGGTCGGGCTCCCCGACCTGTTTGCATATTTCTAAGTCATCATAACCATTGTCTATAAAACTTTCCGCGTACTGGCCTAAGTGGAGCGATCGCAACCACTCGATCACGATGTTGCCGCTCGTGGACGAGGCCATAGCGCGTCAGAACGTGAGTCGCATCACCAGGCGTGCTCGCGGCGCGGCGGTCGGCGAGAAACTGACGGCCACGCTTCCCTTCTCCCCCTTTCCCTTCCAAGCCGCGGTCGCCGCCCCTAGTCCTTCGTACTTTTGCTTTTTTGACATTTTGTAGCATAATCGTTTCATTTCATGGAGGTGTGCACCGCACCACGTGATACAATGAATGCCTGTTTGTTTACGTTTTTTCTATTCAAACAAGCAATTTTAATTCAATTTGACAACAATTTGTGATGCTTGTAATTTGTTTTCACATGACACGATATTAATCACATTCGGATGTTATATTCTTAAACGACTATGACAAAAAAAACGGTTATAATGTCAAAATAACTCTAACAGTGGGTGGTGGACGAGCGCAGTGATTTATACTTGAATTTATTCAAATATTAATCCCCGAGGCACCTCTAATATATTACGTTGAACTCCTTTGATTGTGTGTATTTTTAAACGCCAATTAAAAACATAATTAATCTTCTACATTTACTTTTATGACTTTAAATTAACAATAACCTCGTAACTCTACATGAAATGACACTAGCATTAAAAGATATTCATAAAAGTGGGGTAACGGAATGCGACATTGATTGTACAGCATATCAAATTATCTTCATCTGACAGGTGCATCGACTTGACATCATAATAGTCACGTTTAAAAACTTGTTATCATTAATTTTATCAAGTCAATGAACTTTTAAACTGATTGCGAAAACCGACCAAGTACGTGTCGGGCAACAAGCGATGTAGGGTTCTAGGTAGGTATACTGCGGAAACTTTTTAGTATTGTGTTTTGTTGACTATTACAGTACTATTAGTTATTCTGTGCCATTACGTACTAGTTGATAGTATATAGAGCTTTCTAGTCTGCGATAGAAGCTGTTAATTCATTGTATACGAGTACTTACACTACCATCATGATTTGTTTCAGATTTTTCAAGCCAGCGGCTGAGCTTAGTTGGTTGGACATTTTCCTTTAACCATTTAAACCCTAATATTTTGTAAACGGGACCCTAAACCAAAAATAGTTTTTGCAATTTTTAATGTTTTTGAAAGATCTATCAAACGACATCGACGTCTTAGTGGTTTAAAGAGCAAAAAAAATCATTCGCGTTGGGGAAGTATCTACCCGAAATTTTATTTTTTTATTTTAACTTACCACTTTATCGACAGTTAACATGCAACTAAATTTTGAAATATCTGGTGTCATTCATTTTTAAATTTCACAAACCATTTGATTACCTACCGATACCGATATAACCTTCAAGCTTTCAAAAAAAGAGCTTACTCCTAACTAAAAGGCCGGCAACGCACTTGTGACTCTTCTGGTGTTGCAGGTGTCCATGGGTGAAGGTAATCGTTTACCATCAAGCGATCCGTTTGCTCGTTTGCCCCCTACACCATAATAAAAGAATATTTTTTTTCTGCTTATTATTGTTTCAGCTCTTCCTCCTTACCTTAAACAAAAACAGACAAGTTCAGCTTTATAACTTATGCTAAGCCAGCAGCTTTAAAGCCCATGTACCTGTTTTATCTCATTTTGGGAGGCACTCGAAGTTTCTGTACACAATAGGCAGTCTTATGCGGGTAGTTTTACTAATTAACCTTTGTCTAAGATAAGCCTCACTTAACCATCCTGTCGTTTAAAATATGTATTTCTTAAGTGAAGTGTGTAATTTAGTTAAGGTGAGTAGTAAGTTATATTTTTACTTTACTCGCTCCGTCGTCGTTCATCTATATCATATTACCTCTCGTATTTAATTTTGTTTTCTAGATTTTTTGACCGTACAACGGCAAAACTCACTAGATACTGGGAAAATTGTACTCCGATAGACAGGGCCATATTATTTAAAAGCCTTCGCTTTTGAATTAAAATTTCGATTTTTTCCCCAAAAATTACTCCGTTGTCTTCGTTTGCTTTGTATAATAATATCTAACATCTACCTATGCAAAATTTTATTCCTTTGAATAGGGATTTTGGGAGCTTACATAGATAAATCCCTTGCAAATATCGGGATAAAAAGTAGTTTTTGTCATATTTCAGACATCTAGTCTATTTACCAAATTTTGCAGGTGGTAGGACCTTGTGCAAGGTCCGCCCGGATTGCTACCACCATCTTGCTCGCTAATCCTGCCGTGAAGCAGCAGTGCTTGCACTGTTGTGTTTCGGCGTGGAGAGTAAGACAGCCGGTGAAATTACTAGCACTTGAGGTATCCCATCTTAGGCCTCTAGGTTGGCAACGCATCTGCAATACCCCTGGTGTTGCAGATGTTTATGGGCGGTGGTGATCTCTTACCATCAGGAGACCCGTTTGCCAAGCAAGCAAGCTCGTTTGCCATCCAGTCGAATAAAAAAAAATTATATCAGCCCTGCAATTTTAACGTCAAGGAGTAACAAACACTCACGCACATAACTACTAGCAGTTGATGGGAAATTCGCAAAAATTACGAAGAATATCAGTTCAAAATCGTTAGCTCAAAAACTCGCATTCACCGGAATCCACATATTTAATACGACCTATTTAAGACCCACAAGTTAACTTTATAAAACAAATGAGCCCCAAAACAAAACCATCTGACATCTTGAAACAAAATGTTAACTTCAGTATAATTTCAGCATTTTCAATAAACGAAGGAAGGCATAGGAATGAGGTCAAAACGTACAAATGTAAGTTGCGCATCCGAATTGAATTACGTGATAAGCTGACTGTTATCATGATGTATTCCAGCCCAGGTACCCTCGCTAGATTAGCTTGACCTATTTACAAGTGTAGCTCCGCTAGGAATATCTAGCAAGGGAGTTAAAAGGAATGTATACTGTATTAAAATTAGTAAGCAAATACTGATACACTTAGCTCGTGGCTTGGTAAGAGATTTAGCCTGAAGAATTGCCAAACAGAAAAAACAGTAACATGTGGTAAAAAAAAACACTTGACTGTTGACACCAATTGATCGAAATAGTTGCACTGCTGGACAAAACAAAAAGCAGCAGTGGTGTAGGGGTTATAGCACGCAGCCCGGAATGCTGAGGACCTGGGTTCGATTCCCAGTGCTGGTCACTTTTTCTGGTTTTTCTGTGCATCCATGTCTCAGTTTGTATTTTCGATATGGTTTCACGGGATACCCGTAAAAGTAACAAATTTGGAGTTGAAATAAAAAATACAAAAAGACTCCAAAAAAACAATTATACATATTATGAATTTGGCGCAGACTAAAACACGGGCTAAAAGATGTAAATAAATGCTCTTATTCCTATTTATATTTAACCTAATCAATCAAATCCCATTACTGTTTCTGTATTATTTTCTTTGTTACTGGGAAAAAGGGAATATCCTGATAAACAGATATGAAACGAAAGAAGACGGAACAAGGGCCTGGTTAATACACTTTTGAAGGCTTCTCAAGCCTTATCGGGAAACCACTTATGTTATCTCTGCTGCAAGGCGTGGCTTGGAGGGAAAATAAAGGGTACTGGCGTAGCATAGTTACTATGAGTAGGAACAGTTCAAGTTTAGGTATCCTACTACTCGTAATCCTAGTAATATTAATGCGAAAGTTTGTGAGTGAGTGAGAAGTGAGTATGTTTGTTCCTCCTTCACAATGAAACTGCTGGACGGATTTGGATGAAATTTGGCAAAAAGTTTATAACTTGGATTAAAACATAGAATACTTTTTAAACCAATATTCCCACGGGATAGGGATAAAATCTCGAAATAACAATCGCTGGGCTTAAAGTCATGAAATTTGGTATGTAGGTAGCTGGACGTCTGAAATGACACATACGATACTTTTTATCCCGATATTCCCACGGAATAGGGATACAATCTCGAAATAGCAACCGCTGGGCTTAGAGTCATGAAATTAGGTACGTAGGTAGCTAGACCTCTGGAATAACATATAGACTACTTTTTATGCGGATATTCCCACTATATAGGGATAAAATCTACAAATTTCAACCGAGACAGAGATTTTGGGCAGCTGTTCTTAACACAACCTCAATGAAAACCACGATATAAATTTTGTAAAATTCCAGGGGATTTTTGTAAAAGCCCGGAATTTCAATTGTAACAACCAGATCGAATAGTTTACGGGTGCGAAGCCGCGGGTAACCTCTAGTATTACTATAAAATGGGCCAACTATAATGAATGTAGGCAAGTTGAAGTTACAGTGAATCGATTATATTAGTCTTACATCGTTTCGTGTCCAGTTTTATCCTAGTCGTCCGCAGCCGATTTCATATCTTCTTTTTCCAACACTTTTTTCATGTTATCTTTGATCTTATGCAGTTTTGTGACGATTTCAATGAAGTTCATATTGTCAATTACTTTTAAGTGCATTGATTTTGCGTTGATTTACGGTAGTCGTCGCAAACGGCGTCAAATGGAAGCACTGGTAGACTTAGCTTAGCCGTGGTTTTATCGTATTTAGGGGGCAAGTACCATTCTGAACTAGGGCGAGTGTATTTTATAGCTGTTTTAGGTATACAAATGGCTTAATTTTATTGAATTGATTATTGACGGACTTACATTTTAGTGCAATATTTTATGCGATATTTGACTAAACCATATCGTCACTTTTTTTAACCGTCGAAAAAAAAACGGAGGGTTCCCAAGTCGACGTGTATCTATATTTTTTATGTATGACCACGCATAACTTTTTACAGATTAGTCCGATTTTGATAATTCTTTTTTTATTGGATAGGATATATCTCGAAATTGGTCCCATATAAATGTGGGAAAAAATCCTACCCCGAGGGTAGGAAAAAATACAAAAGAAAAACTGAAAACCAAAAAATAATAAACCTTTTTTATAGCACTAGCCAGCAGGAGTGGACCTATATAGTCGTCTACCTGATGGGTTCCTATCACTCCTCCTAGCTCGTGCTGGAGTACCTACCGACTTCAAACTGGTACCTAGATAAAGGATAAATAAAAAAGATTTATTATTTTTTCATTTAAAAAAATTCCGGCGGTTTAATTTTTATGTTAAAAAGTTTTAAAATAAGTTATCGACGTCACCATGGGCAACGGAATAAAACGTATTACTTTTTATGTTTTTCTTTTTAACATTATTTTACTTTAATATTACGAAAGTTCTACAAAGTCATTCAGTCTATAAAATAAGGTGTCTTGTCTATTGGTCCACGCGTAAAGCTAACAAGTGAACATCATTTACTAGAGGACATCAACAAATCTCGAAGTAACTATCCCAGAATCGTAGTTTATTTCGTTTTACGTCCAATTTCCATACGCACTCGGCGTGAAGAAGTTAATGGGGCACAATATTGCAGGAGCCGACCGCCGAAACCGTTTTAAAAGAATGTAAGGTCCTATCCAAATAGCGCTAAGAGTTACAACTTTATAAAATTTTGAGATCGACTATACTCTGTTTCTACGGCAGGAGAGAAAACGAACATTGAAGAAGTACGAGTATATATTTTGTCCGGTGTACTTTTTTATCATTTGCTCTTAGTGCAAAATTTCAAAGCTGTTAATGGTCACTCAAGACAATAAAACTTGTTGTAAGTACTGTTTATTATGTTTTAGAATGACGTTGTGTTACATGCGAAAGGTTGGCCATAGTAAGTTTTTTCGCCTGCCGTAGAAAGAAACTGAGTACCTATAATGGCAGAGTAGTTACATGGAATGTTCTTTTTTCGTGAATGAATACTTAAAGATATTAAATACTCGACTTTACACGGGAATTCCCAAAAATCACATCGTAGATTTCTTTAACGTATTAAGAAAATAAAATTAAAATAATTTATTTCAAATTACAAAGAATCCATAGTTTTGTAAATATACTTACATTTACATCATGTAAACTATGTTAAGCGCTCGGTTGGTTTATACGATAAACGCTGCGTTAAACGCAATGCATTTGACGCGCAATCTAATCTAACCAATCACAATCGACGTAATCTAATTACCAAACATGCGTTTGTCGTTGCTCTCACCGCGTAAGACAATGTTTGGTGTTTAGGCGATGAGCTAGCCTGATGAGGATGGGTGTCGACGGTAGGGCTTTCTTCAATTAAGGAGCTTTTATGATTTTAAAGCTTTGTAATAAACTTAAAGTTCGTACAATAATTTTGATGGAATTTGATATAAATGCAAGACGTTAAAAAATTCAAGTCTTGCAAGTGAAAGGTGAAGCGAATGAAGAATGACGGTTGTTTCATATTTTTGTAAGACGTCCGGCGCGCTCCCTTGCGGTGGATCCGTGCATTAATCTTGAAACGGCGAGTGGTGCAGTAAGCGATCCGCTAGATGGCGTTAGTAGGCAGGTTCACGGACAGTTTGGTAATTAAATTATTATCTGATGCAAACTGACGTGCGTCTAAGCATTGCGTTTAACGCAGCGTTTATCGCATATAACAACCGAGCGCTTTAGTGATGAATTTTATTTTTATAATAATGTAATCAATTAAATGTAATTAATTATTATAATGACAATGTCAACTGTGTTAAATTTCATGACTGAACGCAGTGTTGATATTTCTATATTTTATCCTGATCCCGTGGGAAAGTCGGGATAAAAAGTAGCTTAATCTGTTATTCCAGATATTCAGCTATTTACATATCAAAATTTCATCCGAATCCGTCCAGACGTTTTGACGTGAAGGAGTAACAAACATACACACACATTATGTACCTACTCACAAAGCTTTGAAGAATAGAACAATAATGATAAGTATGAATATTTGCATGACGACGCTTTTATTTATATAAACTTTTATATTATAAAGTGATGATAATTCTACAGATACATGAATTCGGTTTCGTCGTCTAGATAGTCGGTCATCATATAGGGTGAGAATAGTACGGTCAAGGACTTTTATTCATAAGCCACCATGGAACCATTTCACAGTAAACATCATAGTGACATCGCATTAATTAACAAGAAAAGCTTCCATGGCGGCTCATTAATTAAAATCTTACCTATCAATTGACAATAAAACACTAAAATCGTAGTTGTCCGCAACTTTAACAAACACAGCAGTAACGTACGAGTGTCCGCCATAAAAACGGCGATGGACACCAACCCCGAGCAACCCCTTCAACATCAATTACGACCTCACATCCGCCATCGGAACTTCATCACGCCACAAACGACGGCTAAAATAATTTATTTCCCCGTTGATTTCTAGAAAAACCCTTACTCTGTCCTAATATATCCTTCCAAAAATCAGTGGTGCCCTCAGGATGTAGACAAATGCTTGTCCCGCACAGTCTTGACACTTTTGCTGGGTTACAGAGCGAATAATGACCCCGTCCCTTTCAACTATTTGTGTGCCCATTTGGGTCAATTGGACCTTTAAGAACTCTGCATGTTCGCACACTAGCATTGAGTTAAAAGCTTTTTTGCGGGCGGCAAGTATTGTGCCTATATTGCTGAATGCCTATTGTTTGTTTGTTGGCTAAATTGGTTAAGTAATCCATTAGGGAGCGAAGATATTTTGTAGCACCGAGGGAATTTGGAGTGAATTTTGACCGCACCCAAGGCGCCTTTGATGTGTGACATGATTGGAGATAATTGATTAGGTATAAAATGTCTATACCTGCTGGCTGGGAAAAGGCAGACCTTACCTGTAAGTGTTATTTTTAATACCGGGTGTGGGTGTGGGAGCAAATAATTAAAACAGAGATCATACTCGTCAAAATGAACAACATTTTAGTTCAGCGACTTTTAAAAATAATTAGATTTTTAATTTTTATTACACTTTAAAGTTTATTCGAAGAAGCAATGTAAAGGAAAATGGTTGATGTTTGTAGCGTGACAAGCGACGTCAGTTGCATTTTAGGATGGCGTACATTGATTGCAGTATTCAATTTGTATGAAAAAAGGAAAATCAAAAGACTCCATTATTTTTAAAAGTCGCTGAACTAATGTTGTTTAGTTTGACGAGTATGATCTTATTTTTTAATTATTTACTCGTATACAGGCCACACCCGGTATAATGAAGCCATAAGAATAATTAAAAAATGTTGACTTGCCTTTTTATTGAAATAAAGTTTTATAAAATAAGTATATAAAGAAAGAAAGAAAGAAAATGCGTTTATTGCCAACAATTAGGTAGGTATATAATAAATATTACACAAGAAGGGTCCCATCATCCCAGCCTATATACGTCCCACTGCTGGGCACAGGCCTCCTCTCAGAACAAGAGGGCTTGGGCCGTAGTTCCCACGCGGGCCCAGTGCGGATTGGGAACTTCACACGCACCATTGAATTGCTTCGCAGGTTATGCAGGTTTCCTCACAATGTTTTTCCTTCACCGCAAAGCTCGTGGTAATTTCAAATGTAATTCCGCACATGAATTGCGAAAAACTCAGTGGTGCGAGCCGGGGTTTGAACCCACGACCCTCTGCTTGAGAGCTTATAATATATTAATATAATATAATATTGTATTTATAATACATATTATTATAATGAAGAAATAATGAGCATTTATTGATCAGTAGACAATTTCCAAATAACACTTACCTGCCTTTTATCATCATTTTGATTAATAATCATTAATCTCTACTTTATTTTGAAGTAACATTTGCTGTATATTTTATAAAACTTTATTTCAATAAAAAGGCAAGGCATTTAGCTGTGGCATTTAGTAATTTTTATTACCAACAAACGGAAGTAGGTATAACTCAAATCCAATTTTCTCTAATACTGTAGTTGGTCCAGATTTGTTAGTTATATTTAATTAATTATTTACTACGTTACAAA
This sequence comes from Choristoneura fumiferana, assembly GCF_025370935.1. Classification (NCBI taxonomy): domain Eukaryota; kingdom Metazoa; phylum Arthropoda; class Insecta; order Lepidoptera; family Tortricidae; genus Choristoneura; species Choristoneura fumiferana. The sequence goes on along the minus strand of NC_133475.1, from coordinate 15,619,699 downwards.
CGTTACACAAAGCACAAACATTAAACTTCTTCCCCAGATACGAAGTAGTTATCTTAAACGTATCTTAAACATTACAGCCTTCAGTTGTAATGCCTTTAACATTTTTTTTCAATTAAATACACAGTAATTATTTCAGACGCCAAAATCATTCTCTAATTAACGCAGGTTAATCGTGTATATAGTAACAAAACCTTTACAAACAGTAAACAACTAAAGAGGTTTCAATTAACAATAAATAAGGTATCTCAGTTCCATGGAGAATCAACCAATAGAGTGGTAAATGGACAATAAGTTCAACCCGATAGTTAGTTCCATACACAGAACAAATTTTTGTATTAAAAGGGGGTATTTTCTGTGTAAAAATATTATTATAATAATAATTATAATTATATCATTAAATATTGGGCTTGTATTTTTCTATTGACATTTAAACAAAAATGAAAAAGATGTAACGCGTCAAAATTTGGAACTAGAGGTCCGTGATGTCACGTCGTTCTTAAAAGTGTCCCACGACGTGACGTGCAGTAATTGTCAGTTTTTTTTTATAATCGTCATCAGCCAGCAGACGTCCATATTTGAACTTGAACCAAGATCCTCCTCCTTTAAAAAAAACCCTCTCCTTTAAAACGTCATAGCGAACGACTTTTTTTTTTATTCGACTGGATGGCAAACGAGCAAGTGGGTCTGCTGATGGTAAGAAATCACCACCGCCCATAGACACCTGCAACACCAGGGGGATTACAGATGCGTTGCCAAACTAGAGGCCTAAGATGGGATACCTCAAGTGCCAGTAATTTCACCGGCTGTCTAACTCTCCACGCCGAAACACAACAGTGCAAGCACTGAAGTGTGAAGCTGCTGCTTCACCGCAGGATAAGCGAGCAAGATGGTGGTAGCAATCCGGGCGGACCTTGCACAAGGTCTTACCACCCGCAAACTAGCCGCTACTACCCGCGACTAGTCTGCATCCTGCGGTCGCAATCGCAATCCCGCGATGTCGTCGGTCCACCTAGTAGGAGAATGCATCAATCAGTTCGTGGTCACCAACGTAGTTATGGTGATTTAACTATATAATTTCTACTTGATTCGAGAAAAAAAACCGGCCAAGTGCGAGTCGGACTCGCGCACCGAGGTTCCGTGTAAATATTTTTATTATATGATGTAAGTAACTAAAAATTTACGGTTTTCGCAATTTTTCTTTTATCTCTGCTATAAGACGTGGCTTCGTACCAAATTTCAAGATTATGAGTTCACGAGAAGTACCCTGTAGGTTTTGATTCCCTTGCGAGTTTCGAAAATTTGCGGCATAAACGGCTGTATCTTTTGATTGCGTTGGCTTAGAAGTTTGACTTTTTAACAGCTGCAAGGGACAGTAGACTTGAGTATTTTATATACAAATTTCTGGGTTCTGTTTTTTCCTTTCGAGGTACGGAACCCAAAAAACAAATTTAAATGGTTCAACTCACAGCGGAGCGGCACAGACAGCGGGCAGCACGCGAGTCAGTGCCGGGGGCGCCACCGTCGCGAACAGTGCAAAGATATTCTGTAAAGATGGAAACTATGTCGGACCGTTCATGACTTAAATACTTAAAATAGTGAGCGAACCATTTATTTTTGTGATTTTTCTAATATATTTCACGAGAGCTTAAATAATATTTCTAGATAATTTATTGGTTTCTTATTCCATGTTCACGTCCCACTCACCGTTCTGCGAACGCGCGAAAGTATTAGTAACATGAAAGGAAGATTAGACGATAACATAATTTGCTGGAAGTAACGTAACACTTTAATCTGTTAATTAAAATCACGTAATTACTTAATTCTATTATAGACTTACTAGTGCGAGCCGCGGCTTTTCCCTTGTCAATAAAAGTCCTATCTCATGGGACTTTCATCATCATCATTTCATTGTTTTAGCTTAAAAGAGTAACAAGGGAAAATTCCCGTCGGAATTTCAAAAAATTATATCGTAGTTTTCATTGACGCGACATCAAAATAATAAGTGATAGTATTAATTAGGGATAAAATTAATAATTAGTGATATTTGAAGAATGACATCATCTGAGGACTATAAATATATAATGTGAGTTTTCTTTTTCTTTAGTAGGGCTACGTTTCGCGGTGCTTCTGGCAGTTCTGTATCCACTGTATCGCATGCCAACTAGGATTCTCATAATATCAGCGTCGAGTCACCTTCCGTGGTCTGACGAATGCTGAATGGATTCCTTTTTTCATAATCATAACAAACGTAGTTAGATAGTTATTTTATTGGAATATTTACTATATGAGATAATTCACACCAATTGACCTAGTGACCGTCTAATAGACGAAGCGTTGGCAGGCCTCCCACCAGGTGGACTGACGACATCGTGAAAGTTGCGGGAAACCGGTGGATGCAAGTGGCGAATTGTCGTTCATTGTGGCATTCTAGGGGGGAGGCATTTGTTCTACTATGGGTACTAAGTAGCAGATAAACATACTTATACAGATAAAATTAAAAGAATGTCTCAACGGTGAAAAATCTTGATAGTTAAAGTCGATATGATACCCAGTTTCAGTCTCATAAAACTGAAAAGTTAAGTTTCAAGGCTTAAACTCTAAGCTCAGGATTAGAAGGATATCCGGGTTATATCATAAAGGGTGCTCTCAAAGCCAGTCATTTAATTTAATGTGGGATTTCTTACTCAAGACTTTTACGGTAAAGGGTAAAAGGTTAAAATAAAATGAGATTGCGTAATTGAAACGGAATTTGGCGGCGAGAGCATTTTTTAAAGGATTATATGACACTGTTTTTATTTTTGTATTGAGCGTGGAAGCTATTAGAATCCATACTAATATTATAAATGTAAGTGTGTGTTTGTATGTTTGTCCGTCTTTCACGTCGAAACGGAGCGACAGATCGACGTGATTTTTGGCATATAATTAGTTTATGGGCGAGAGAGTGACGTAGGCTACTTTCTATCCCGGAAAAATGCACAGTTCCCGAGGGAACAGCACGGATAACCGAATCCCACGCGGGCGAAGCCGCGGGCAAATGTTAGTTATTTATGCTCTTTGCGTGTTTTTAACACAATTTGATTAAGTAAGTCGATCATTTGTATTGAAATTGTCCAGGAGTGGACGAACATAGGCTGATGTGATGATGATGACGATTGGAATTTAATGACCAAATTTTTCCCACATTTTATTTGGAATTAGGTATGGAAATGAAACGCAGCAATTTGGTTATTTCCTAAACTAAACTAAAATTAAACTACCTAAGTAGTAGGTACCTAAGTAGTATTATGAAATACTTCTAATAGTTGAAAGCTTTCTACGTATTAGGGTAAATGCTTGTTGTTAAATTCAACATCATTCTTATTGGAAATACAAGCTACAATAATCTACGGGTTGCTCCTTATTTTACTATAAAAAGTGAGTAAACTATATCATAAATATTCAAGTTTATACATTTTCATATCTGACGTAGTTTAATAGCAGCACAGTAACGTGGTAACTTTGTTCATAAACCCGTGACCTTAGCTAGATGAAGGTTGACGTCAAAGTTTTAATCGTCTTAATGAATAGGGTAATATACTTACACTTTTCGTTAAGCATGAGCACAAGGGTCAAAAGAGCGTCGTTAAAGCCCGAGGGAGTTTAGTACTTTCAAGTTTTTTAGTAAAGTGACCAGTTCGTTACATGAGAGCTGGGTAATAAAAACGTCTTTTGATTATCAAATTATAACCTTTTTGGTGCAATTTAACACTAAAATTTTGTTTTGAAATGGTTTAGCTAACAGTTTTTTTGTATATAACAACTTTTTCGGTTATGAGATGGTTGTGTCTAGTCATTGAAAATTTGTACGTTTGTAAAAAGAAGTACAAATATACCTTTACACTGACTAAAAATAAATTGTTTCGGTTTTTTTAATTGCATCTCATTTGCTTGTGTATCGTTACAATTATAGTTTTTAGAGATTTCTATGTTTTTGTATGTAATAAATACTTAAAAAAGAATATTAAAGTATTATTGGATAAAATTTAAACGAAATGGTTTTGTTGAATTAAGTACTTGTAGTCGATTATTTTACACAGGTTGGAACACTCGGAACTAAAATTTATATTTTATTTTGACTCAACGCTTTTACTTTTAGACCAACCTGTACACATCACATATTCAGAACTCTTTCGTGGATCGAACGTACTCGTTGTCCGATCACCTAAATTTGCTTAGACCTCAAAGCTTTCGGGCTCTGCTAACTGTGTGTAATTTTTATGCACTCCGGTGTAATGACGGCGGAGGCACGGATAGCTCGCTCTCTGATGACCTGACGGCCGACCCCTAGGGCGGAGCTCTAGTGATGTACCAATAAATTGTGTTGCACATTATATCGTTTTTTTTTTTACTAATAAACTAGAGAAGTAACTGACCTACGTAAACTACCAAGTAAACACATCGTCGAAATTTTCTGCCACACGGATTAACCCTGGGCACTGGCCGCATTACCGCTCTGAACTGCTATTCCAAGTCTTTGAGAGAGGTAAGTTCCAGCCCTGGGGATGCCTGAGGCCACAACCAAACGGGCTGACAAAGGTTAAGGTTTCGTACCTCAAAAAGAATAAACGGAACCCTTATAGGATCAATTTGTTGTCCGTCTGTCTGTCTGTCAAGACCCTTTTTCTCAGGAATGCGAGGAGGTATCAAGCTGAAATTTATATCAAATACTCAAATCTACTGTCCCTTAGAGCTGTGAAAAAATCAAACTTCTAAGCCAACGCAATCAAAAGATACAGCCGTTTATGCTGCAAATTTTCGACACTCGCAAGGGAATCAAAACCTACAAGGTATTTCCCGTGAACTCAGAATCTTGAAATTTGGTACAAAGTAACGTCTTATAGCACAGATTAAGGGAAAATTGCGAAAAGCATAAATTTTTAGTTACATCGTATAATAAAAATATTTGTACGGAACCCTCGGTGCGCGAGTCCGACTCGCACGTCCGACTCGCACTTGGCCTTTTTTTTAATTAATAAATAAAAATACCTCGTTAAGTTTGTTGCCGGATTCTTCTCAACAGATTTTTTTTTGACATTCATAATTGTTATAGCCTAAATTGTACAAAGATATTTTGACTCTGACTTTTGAATTGAGATTTTAATCTCAAAATTTAAAGCTCACAAAGTATTATGAGTAACCATTGAATATGGTTATCTGAAAACAATATAAAATATGAAATGGTAACCATAGTAATTGTTCGTGACGACTAACTTTCAAACCGCTATAACTCAAAAATTTGCTTAGGTGACTAAACATAATGTTCTTTCCGTGGACCCTTCATTTTGTCATTATATTTTTTTGGCCAATTAATATTAAGTACGCACATGAAGGCTAGAGTAGTTTTCTCTACTTCTCTTTGGCCAATGTTTGTGGCCGTCCTCGATACTCAAGCTCGTCATAGTATTTCCGTTTTGCACAGTATGAGTGCATTTAAGTAAATTGATTATATTGTGCAATGAATATATAAGTTAATTTTATTGTTTTGATCATGGTTACTAGGTGTAGTAAAAAACGAGCGAGTTGAAAAAACTTATTTAAGGTTAAATGGGAAGGTCAGAATATTTTATTTATTAGTATAGTATTGATATTGACTCTTTAACCGATCTAATGTAGCATTCCATAATAAAAAATATATTTAATAATAGAAGTAAACTCAGTTCATAATAGTGTCACAATTGAACCAAATTGTTTTTGGTACAATACGGTATTTGACAACTTAATATTATTATGAAAATATAGATATACAGACAGTGTTTAGTGAAGAGAAAACTTAAATCGGTTGAAAGTTGGAGTTATAGCGATTTTTTGAAAAATCTATATACCTGTCTCTTTCTCAAACGCTTTTCTCTATGCAGTATGGCGGTACTGGCGTGTGACGTCACTTGCCAGTATGTCTTTCTCTTTCTTATCTTGAAAATCAAACCTTTATAACTTTGTTATTTGTAAAGGTAGCTTAAAAATTGTTTCTTTAGTCGATAACAGGTATTGTGTAGCTTTAATTTACAAAACACATACAAAATAGTCAAATACCGTTGAGGCGATTACTTCATCGACTTTAAAAATCACTCGCCGCCATCACTAGAGTACGGCAATGCGGACAATCCGGGACATGGACAAATGTGCCCAGCGACTCGCCGTGACACGTTCATTGAGCTTTCATTTGGGCAATTTTCGGCCAAATCCCAGCCAATCCGATGCTCGGCCGGCTCTAACTGCCATCGTTTGGCAGAATAAATCCATGCCTTTGCCTTAGCTGTGGCTAAGATCGACGGAATTTACTAACGCTGTTGGATTGCACTGCAATTTTGAAGCAAGGATTGGAAATTTTGCTGAAACTGATTTAGTCTGTGGTAACTTGTAAGAATTTCTGTGATACTTTGTTTTAAATTAATATCACTTTCATAACAATAATATCAATTCCAAATATAAGAAGGGTTAGTCTTCATAATCACGCCTTATTCACCGGGATTCCTAAAAAAAATATAGAAACGTTAAAATTTGACAAAAACAAAAAAAAATGGAAATATAAAAGACAAAATAAAGACATGAAATGCTGCATAGTTTTATACGCCACCATCTCATATCATATTTTTTCTTGAAACAACGAGCCTTACGGATTTAGTCATACCAACTCTTGAACCAATAGTTTCTATGAGAAATCTTTAAAAGTGTGTTCAATTAAACTAACCCATTAATCTATTACCTACCTAATCTATTATATTATCTGCCATTATTTGCTAATAGATAAAAATCCTGCTTAATTTTAAAACACGTTGTAAAATATTTTTGCAGTTAATTTTTTTTTTATTCGACTGGATGGCAAACGAGCAAGTGGATCTCCTGGTGGTAAGAGATCACCACCGCCCATAAACATCTGCAACACCAGGGGTATTGCAGACGCATTGCCAACCTATAGAGGCCTAAGGTCTTACTCTCCACGCCGAAACACAACAGTGAAAGCACTGCTGCTTCACGGCAGGATTAGCTAGCAAGATGGTGGTAGCAATCCGGGCGGACCTTGCACACCACCTGCAAAAATAAATAACTAAACATATCAAACTATCAAATTGACAAGAAAAACAATTTATTACGTGATTTGTACTTGTGTCAACAAATACATTTACACTTATTTTACACAAAGAAATGTTCTGTCACGTTACTCTTAAAAATATCCGACGTTAACCGTACAAAAGACAAAATTATGCGCCTGTGATAACAATACCACTTTTTATATAAAAATCAGCTCCGTTCGAATCTCTTTGATGTGCCACAATTCCTTTCGATGTCGGGCCCCAGCTATTCGAGGCACGTACACTTATAATCATGTTCGAGACCTAGCACTGTTTGATAAAGTCGCGTGTCTCGTGCGAAAAATGTCGTGCGTTCCTTTAGAAAATGTTTTAAAACATTACGAGTAGATTTTTTTTTCTGGCTCACAAGGCGTCGACTGAGCTTCTTTACAAGCTTTTATTTGTTGACAAAATGATCATTTGCAGTAATAATAAAATATGTCGTTGAAAGGGATGCGTCTTTGAGACTACGAAGTAATTGACGTTCGTTTACTCCACTGTGTATTATCTTTTAACGAGCTGTTAAAACTCTAAAATGGATTTTCGCAAAGTAACGCCTATATTACAGCTTCTTCTAAAACTCGATTATCCCATAGTTTCTTCTAAAACTCGATCATCTCATAGTTTCTTCTAAAACTCGATCATCCCATAGTTTTTTCTCCACAGTGAGCTGCAATGTCACTTATTTGTCAATTCAACCACTATTTATTAATTACAAGCTTTTATTTTAGTTTCAACTGTCCTGTTGTCTGTCTGTCTGTCTGTCTGTAATTAAATATTGGAAGTTAAATTCGAACTACTTCCATGGATTGGCTTGAAATTTGGAAGACTAATGTAAATTGCGTGACAATACAATAATTTGGTAGTGACGTCCTGGTAGTCCAGCCAGGATCGTCTCCACGGGACGGAACTCTTCAACGGTTAATGGCATCTAGTTTAAATTTGGTATGCAAATGTAGTTTGGGTGACAGTCAACAAAAAGTACTGTCAGCAAAAAAGCTCGTAAAATGTTTTTTTTTTACCAAAAACTTATTTCTTTCAAAGCAGTCAAAAACTAAATTTAATAATATTAAAAAAAAACAACGTGCAAATAAATATTTTTAAGTCATTACCCTATTAAGAAATCATAAAGAAATTCCGCTTAGTTTGTTAAGAAAAATGTATTTCCAAATTTCCCAAAAAGTATGGAATAAATAAATAAACATGTGGCCAATAATTAGTACCGACACACAAAGATTTCACACAAATTTTAATCGTGTATCAAGTTATGCGTTTAAGTTAATCTCTAATCACAATTTAATGAGTAAAATTAAAGTCTAAATTTTAAACGGAAAGCTAGGAGCTTTATTGTTCATAAATCCCGTTTAACCCCATAATCGGGGTAAATCTGTTGGTGGGTGGGTAATAAATAATCGGACAACACTCAGCAACAAATCAGCTTACATAAATATATTTGGTAGAATATTATTCCAAATTACATTTTTAGTTTAGTAAAATTACTTTCTAGGTCAGTGGATGAGCGTACGTTATTTGAAAGAAAAAAAAACTGAACAAAGTGCAAGAATCTTAATTTTTAAGTAATAAATATTTCAAACAATTTAAACTTTATTAAGGTTATTTCTTTTTAAGGTTATCTAGGTGCTTGTTTTATATTTATTTAAACAATGAATTTTTACATAAAAATAAAAATAAAAACACATAAAATAAACTAAAACGGGCTTCCTCTTCTAAAGGCAGCGCAGCGCGGGGCATTGTACCTAAGACGCTGGCGGCGTATTATCTCTAAAAAATAAACTGAGTGACTTAATTTCCTGTTTGGTTTCATAAAATGTTTTTTTCCCTCAGATCGACTTACGCTTGACCGGTTTTTATTATTTGTTGTTGTATCGGCAATAGAAACACGCATTGCATTTTGTATAAATTTCAACTGTCAATTTGTCAGTCAAACAAAAAATTACAAAGATGAAGCGCATCCAAAGTTTAGAAGTGGGGGCTCGTGACGTCACACGAAACTTTAACTGGCTACCCTGATCGTTTTTGTTTTATTGACAAAATAAAAAATACGCGTCCAATAATAATATTACGATAATGTAACTGAAAATTAGCTCGTCGAAGTGGCAATGAGCAGGCGATATAGCACGGAATAGCCATAATTATGACGATGGTCTTTGGGGCCGAAAGGTTCTCGTACGGAGACCGCGGATGGGCACGCGTTGTTGGACGTCCACCAACGAGATGGAGTCCATCTCTGAATGACCTAGTTAAAGCCGCGGGTTCACGGTGGATGCAAGCCGCTTCCAACCAAGGCAACTGGAGATCTATGGGGGAGGCCTTTGTCCAACAGTGGACATCCTATGGCTGATATGATGATGATGATATGAAATGTAACCGACGGACCAGTTTTTTGGGTACCAGCGTTTTGTCGAACTAAGTGTAATGTACACAATACAGTGATATTTCGTGACACACCATGAAAAAACCAAAGCAAAGTGTTTTAGCGTATAACTGTTTAGTGCCATGTCGCATGTATTGTTTTGTTACTTCAACAGCACCATGAAAGGGTTTCCCCGTCAAACAATAGCTTGCACTATTTTTCCTAACACGCATTTGCGTGCCGCCGAATTTTATATTTCGCATCCGAATTCAGCCTCTCACTCCACTAACCTTATTTGTTTCTACACATATCGCTTTCTGCAGTCTCGTAGTAGGAAAATAAGCTTTATTCCTACATTGTTAAGCTGTATTGGGGTAGTGATTTAGCTTTGGCAGACTAAAAACCTTTATTGCAGAATGTCACGGAACGATCCAGGTGTGGAATGCTTTTACATAGAAAACAGAGGACTGCTTGACGCGTACAACTTATAAGCATCAAGGATCCCCTCTTTACTTAGACATATCAAAAACGTTACGTTTTGAGACTTACTGTGGTTGAACTAAGAATTGTTTTGCGGGGAAGAATTAGATCGTGTGTAAGCTGCCGTAACTGCTCCTGTAGCTATGTCTAAATGGCGCTGTTACACGCGATTATGGCGTTCTTGAGTTAATTACATAATTAAATAGCCCTTTTTGACGCGGCCATGGTCTGGATTTCTTTACAAATATTAAGACAGTATTAAAATGCTGTTTTTTATGGCTCGAGCGGAACATAATGTAGCGGGTAGTGAGTTACGGAAATATTACGTTCGGAATAAAACGGCTCCCACTGTAACTTACGATTAGGCTTGGATTTTTCAGCGTCTTATGTAAAAATTCAAGAGGAAAGAGTATTATTGCTTATGTTATTTTATTTGAACCCGTAAAGTACGTAATTTTAAATTTTACTACTTATTATGATATTAAAAATTTAATTTTTATTTTGTCTACTTTGAGAAGTAATTTTTTTGATTACATTATTATGAGAACAAATGGGCTAGATAATGAACTTTTCTATCAGTTTTATTTTATTCAAATAGAATAGTCACTCTTTAATTCCTTGGTAGGTATAATTGTTGTGTCACACCCTTCTATAATATTGCGATTTGTTCCTGATATATTAAGTACAATATCCGCCAGGTGGCGCCATTGAAGCATGTTAACATTTTAAAATGTCACGGCAACTGTTTGTCAGGAGCAGTGACTCGTAACGATTGTATAGATATGCAAAGTGAGTAAACGATCAATAATTTTAGAATTAAACTTTAGACCTAACTAATGTCTAGTGGGCTCCTCAAACTAATAAGATTATACTATGTGCAGATATTTCGTAGATTATCAGTTTGATTCCATGGAAGATGGGTCAGGTGCTTGTGTGGGATGTTAGTTGTACTGACATGCTGGCTCCATCCTATCTCCATGGAACCTGCAACAGAGTTGGTGCACCATCTGAAGCGGCTGAAAAAGCAAAATTATCGAAATATACCCTTATATTCTAGGCACCAAATACGACTTTTTTCCGTTCGGTGTAGAGACCCTTGGTCCATGGTATGGGGTCCTAGAGCTCTGAAGGTTTATAATAAAGAAATAAAGTAACTTAGAGGTTAACCGAAGAGCTGGCAGCTTCCTCCTTGCTAGAATCTTCGGGACCTTGCCTAAGGCTCCGTTTCTATCAGAGATATGCGAGGATGTATTGCGAATGTGTTTTTCATGAACCAATAGTAATGCTTCATTTACCTCGCCTTGCTCCGCTCAGCTGTTTTCACTAGACATGCATTGCGTGGATAGGTAAATGAAGCGTTTCTATTGGTTCATGAAACACACATTCCTCGCGCACATCCCTGCTTGAAGCGCAGCCTAAGGGGGCTGCTTTAAATAATTTGTTTTAGTTTTAGCTTTTTTCATTGTTTTATGCAGGTAAGTATTTTTAGTTTAGGGTATAATTTTCGAAAATTATTAATTTAATCGATACTCAATATCAGTATTCTTTATCACGATATCACAAGATAAAGCCGCTTATAACACCTGATAGCAATCAATTCAAAACTCCCCTTACGTGTGAAATGGAATTTCTCAAACTGCCAGTCACGGGACATTATTCGCCAATCAATCCGCTCTCAAACACCTAATGTGACCCTCTAATATCTTTCCAAAATACGGGATTCTGGAGTAAAAGGTGTAACCGTTAGGGTTGTTAGTTGCGTGAAGCGGGTTATACGTTAGAGTGACAGTGGATATAATTCGTCGCTGCCGAATGCGATCTTGCTTCGGATTGCAGCGAGAATCACAATGAGATCAATGAGTTGGATTTATCCTTGTAGCTGTAACAGCGTTGTAGTTTTACTTCGTCTTTAAACTTAAACTTTCGGGATTTTTACTAACACAATCAGGACTTATTACGCTATATAACGAGTAATAATTAACTCGACGTTTCGACCACATTACAACATTTACTCGTCTACTCGTGTCCAGACGGCCACTGAAATGTGGTCCAAACGTAAAGGTAATTATTACTCGTTTTATAGCGCGATAAAGTCTCGATTGTGTTAGTAAATTTGGTTCATCTCTGTTAAATTTATCTTACTAATCGTCCTTTTTTTTTCTTCATATTTACACTAACTGTTGCCCGTAATTTTGTCTGTGAAAAAATCCCGTGGGAATGAAGTAAATTTAGTACATCTAACAAATAGATATCCTCAATCAACTAGGTCTAGCATCATTGTCACGCGTCACTTAGATCGATAGCACGAGTCTAGACCAAACAAAGATAACATTTTATACAGCTTGAACAAAAAACTCTGTGTAAGGTAAACGCCCGAGTGCTCGACACTGTCATCGCTGTCATCTCTATTGCTGATAACATAAGATTAAAGATGCCAACTATTAGGACAGTGACGAGCACTCGTACATTTACCTTACTTGGTGACAAAAAGATACGTTAATTGACTCTTTTATGTTTTGTTTTATTAATCAAAGTTTATCAATGCCTGTGAATGAACGGAAAAACAATTTTTAAGCTAACTATCCTTAGTTACTTGTTACAAAGTTATAAAGGGTTGAAATTTAAGATAAGACAGAGTAAAACATACTTGCATGTGACATCACACGCAAGTAGCGCCATACCGACTGCATTAGAGAAAAGCCTTTTAGAAAGAGACGGGTGTTCAGATGAAGATTGGTTTTTTGGAATCTTTTTGTATTTTTTATTTCAATTCCAAATTTTTTGTTACGTTTATGGTCATCCCGTAAAACCTATATCGAAAATACAAACTGAAATATAGATGCACAGAAGAACCAGAAAAATAAGACCAGCGCTGGGAATCGAACCCAGGTCCTCGGCATTCCGTGCCGTGTGCTATACCGCTACACCACCGCTGGACAACGATACAGACACGAATTTCTCCTATGCACCTCATATCTCAGCTTGTGTTGTTTCTTATTTAGCCACTTAAGCAGCGACACTAGCGACATCTATGCCGTAGCTCTCATAGAGAAACTTTTCGGCACTCCATCGGAACTAACCGCTCACCCGGACAAGGGATATCGTTATTAAGAAATCAAATTAAGTTTGGTTTTTGGAATCTTTTTGTATTTTTAATTTCAATTCAAATTTTTTTGTTACTTTTACGGTGTTCAGATATTTAGAAATGCAATTTTCAAGCAATCTTTTTCTTCTCTAAACATTGGCTGTAAATCTATATTTTCGTATTAATACGATATAAAATATATAGGATATACATTGGCATGAATTCAGGAGTATGTGGCCTTACAGCCCACATACACACAGATGGCACACATTGCTATCCCAGAAATCGGACAACTAAAATTTTCAGCCATGATAGGATATGGCATTGGCAAACAGAAGAATAGAATACAGAATACAACTAGAAACAGTTTCAGATGAAGTTCAAATTTATCCATTTTTATAATTTTTTATAATTTTTAAATTAAATTATTTCTGTACAAAAAGTAATGATATCCCATCAAAACATAAATGTAAAATGAGAGCCAATTCAATATTATTATATATATGCCTTGATTGTTGACTTTAACAACAAAAGAAGTGGGATATAAATGGGTGCCAAGTTCAATGGTCAGTTCTTAAGTTTATGTTTTTTGACGACTGGATGGCTAAGTGGTTAGAGAACCTGACTACGAAGCTTGAGGTCCCGGGATTCCCGGCCGGGGCAGATATTTTGAATAATACCAATGTGAGTTCTCGGGTCTTGGATATTTAATATGTATTTAAGAATGTATTTATCTATATAAGTATGTTTATCCTTTGCCTAGTATCAATAGTACAAGCTTTGCTTAGTTTGGGACTAGGTCAATTGGTGTCAAGTGTCCCATGATATTTATTTATTTTTATTTTATTTATAACAATATAAAATATTTTATAACAACTTAGAATATAAGAAAGAACGGCATATATCATAATATTGAACTTGGCTCTCATTTCACATTTATGTTTTGATGGGATTCAACATTACCCAAATAGTTTATGTTTAAATCATCTCTGGCCTGTACACATACATTCCTTTGTGGGATCACAGGCAACCTCTCAAAGTATCAGTCTTAGCTTGGGCTGTAATTCCTACGCAGGCACAGCGCGGATTGAGAACCCCACACACTCTATTGAACTGCTTCACAATATTTTCTTTCACCGAAAAGGTAATGTGGTCAAGTGAAATTGTGCACTTACTAGTATAATTTAAAGATTTCAGGTATTTGTGAGGGCTCAAAGGGCGTAAAGCACAAAACACAACTTTTCAGGAGAAGCAAAAACCAGAAAAAAAATAAATTAAAAAAATTATAGTTCTGTTGTTTCCAATGTTATAATAAAAGTCTTCTACTCACGAACAGCTTAGAATTTGTTTTGTTTTTGTTTTGTGTATACCTACTCCAATTAGATACAAACTGTATGATTACAGATACGTGCGCTATACGCCCTGGTGAAAACACAAGAATTGAATCAGAGATGTACTTTAAAAAGAAGAATAAATTTTTTAGTGTACCATTTTGTCGGCATAGTTTACTTATGTATTCGTTCAAAATTACCGCTTTCTAGCATTGATAGTCCCTGAGCAAAGCCACGGACGGAAAGACAGACAGACAGACAGACAGACAGACAGACATGGCGAAACTATAAGGGTTCCGTTTTTGCCATTTTGGCCACGGAATCCTAAAAACCTCGTTTTATGCTGATCAACAGAAGACACAATTCAAATCTAGATTTTCTGTTGAAGACACACAATATTTACTACTACATACACAATTTCGAGCTCTCGATAATTCATCTATACCTTATAAGTTAATAAGTTAATAATATATAGTAGTAGTTGAGCTTCAAAATTGGATCCGAATTTTTTCCTCTGTAAATACATTCACGTTCTGTTATTTTGATACAAAAATTAACACTCAATATTACTCCATTACCAACTTGTTTTTTTCTAAACATTGGTCACAGTCTTGCTTGTGTGTAAAGAAAACATTTACAATTACATGTTTTTAAACCAGACAGTTCTGACTTGTAGCTGTTTATGATCGACCGAAAGATTTGCTATTGAAACCGAACCGTGTTTTTTTTCTTAAAATTGCGCCCGTACGTAGCCGAGGTGGGCTCCTAGTCTTCAACACAAAAACTTCATCAAAAAAACATTCTACTTTTAGACAAAACTGTAAGAGTTTTAGTATCATTGTAATTACTCGTCACAAGGATAATTGTAAAATAATTACAAAATAACGGGATTTTAACAAGTCGATTGTCTGGAAGTGGGCGCCAAAACAAATGAATACAACACAAACAAACACATAAACATTTCATTTTTAACCCCTGACGCAAAAAGAGGGATGTTATACGTTTGACCGCTATGTGTGTCTGTGAGTCTGTCTGTGGCACCGTAGCTCTTAAACGAGTGAACCGATTTGAATGCGTTTTTTTATTCGAAAATCGATTTTTTTCAAGAATCGATTCGTTCTTAGACATGTTTTATCAAAATTGGTTGAGTCGTTTTTGAGATATTGAACTTTGAAGTGACAATGTCGGGGGTTTTCCAACTTTTTGTTGGTTAGGTTATTATTCCAAGCTTTTTGCAAAAGTGTATTTTTTGTTGACTCTATTTTCCTTGTCATCCAACCTACATACACCTATGTATTAAATTTCGAGTCAGTTCAACCAATGGAAGTGTATTAAAATTAATTTGCAAAATTATACCAAAACAAAAAACACGGCAAAAATAATCTTGAAAAATAGCACAATTTAACTTCATTCGAGTATTGTCAAGCCAAAATCCAGGCTTGGAGTAAAATACTTTTCCCAACGTCGCAAGTTTGGAACATTACCCACATCATTTGCTTATGTCCCGCGTGGCTCGAAAGCAATGCAGGCTCAGCGAAGCGAAAAACAATTTCCCTTTGCGACTAGCTACAGAAGCGGAGGCAATTTAAAAATGTGCCTACAACATGAAATTATTAGCTTTGAGTAAACGATTAGGATTGAAAAAATTTAACAGCTATTATATGCAAAATTTACCATCAGATTTTCGGGGGAGTAAAATCTTTACATTATCTACTTAGCATATCAATCATTATCATATCAGCCATAAGATGTCCACTGCTAGCCCCCTTAAACCTTTATTTGCTTCGGTTGAAAGCGGCATGTATCCATCGTGAACGCGGTCTCCATTCAAGAACTTTTCGGTTCCAACGGCCATCTGTTCTCCGTGCTATATGGCCTACCCGTTGCTACTTCAACGCGCATTTCAAAAGTGTGATTTGTAGTTTTAAGTCCACCGTTTCATTTTAAGTTGAGAATGCCTCATTGAAACGAAGTAAAGGTAAGATCCTTTTCAGATGACATCTAATGGTGTCAGCGTCAGCTTGTTAAACTTGTCAACTAGATTGTCGAGTTTTGTTTTTGACAAAGTTTGTTTTTTGCTTTGATTTAAACTTACTCTCCGTGAAGCCGTGGTGGCCTAATAAGCCGTGGTGGCCTAATGGTTTGACCTATCGCCTCTCAAGCAGAGGGTCGTGGGTTCGAACCCCGGCTCGCACCTCTGAGTTTTTCGAAATTCATGTGCGGAATTACATTTGAAATTTACCACGAGCTTTGCGGTGAAGGAAAACATCGTGAGGAAACCTGCACAAACCAGCGAAGCGATTCAATGGTGCGTGCGAAGTTCCCAATCCGCACTGGGCCCGCGTGGGAACTATGGCCCAAGCCCTCTTGTTCTGAGAGGAGGCCTGTGCCCAGCAGTGGGACGTATATAGGCTGGGATGACTGATGACTGAAACTTACTCTCAAAGCCGAGGTGGCCTTGTGGTGTGTGTGAAGTACCCAATCTGCACTGGGCTCGCGTGGGAACTACGTCCAAGTCTTCTCATTCTAAGATGTGCCTTTGCCCAGCAGTGGGACGTTACGTAGGCTCAGATCCAAAGTCAAAGTCAAAGTCAAAATATCTTTATTCAATTTAGGCTATAACAAGCACTTATGAATGTCAAAAAAAAATCTACCACCGGTTCGGAAAAACCTCTGCTGAGAAGAATCCGGCAAGAAACTCAACGAGGTATATATATATTTTTTTAAAACAGATTTACAATATTATTAAATGATATGTATACATCACAAGTATTTAACACAACTTTATTTTTAACACAGTAGGTTCGCTATTTGAAGGGATCGCTAATGCGGATCGGAATTATTTCCAAATATCCCTGTCCATGATATAATCATTAACTTTATAATACGCCTTTGATATTAATGTCTTCTTGACAATAGATCTGAATTTTGTATCCGTTTCATTTATAATATTTTTTGGAATTTTATTATAAAAACGTATGCAATTTCCCAGAAAAGACTTTTTGGTTTTAGCCAGTCTGTAAGATGGAACTTTAAGCTTCCCTGTGTTTCTAGTAGCCTTTGGCTTATCGACGTTAGTGGGAAAATCACATATGTTCTTCCTAACATACATGATTATTTCAAAAACATAAAGCGACGGCAGGGTTAGGATATCTGTTTCCTTAAAAAAAGATCTTAAAGATTCACGCGTCTTCAAATTATAAATTGCTCTAATTGCTCTCTTTTGTAAGATAAAAATTGACTCAATGTCTGCAGCAGATCCCCATAAAATAAGGCCGTACGAAATAATGCTATTAAAGTAAGCAAAATACACCAACCGTGCCGTCGCCACATCGGTTAGCTGCCGTATTTTCCAAACTGCAAAAGCAGCAGAGCTCAATCTACCCGCGATTGCTGTGACGTGAGGTCCCCACTGTAGTTTAGAATCGAGCGTTATTCCTAAAAATACTGTTGATTTTACAAATTCAATAGTTTGACCATTTAACTTTATATTAGAAACTGAATTCGAGCTAGATGAATTTATCAACGAGAATTTAATACATTTAGTTTTCTTAGGATTTAGTAACAAATTATTGGCAGCAAACCATGCGGATATCACGGACAGGGTTTCATTGGGCTCAATGAAGTCGGTATCTTTTCTACTAACCTTGAACAGTAAAGACGTGTCGTCAGCAAACATAACTATACCCGACTTTTGGCTTACCATATAAGTAAGGTCATTTACATAAATAAGATACAGGAATGGGGCAAGAATGGATCCTTGAGGCACTCCCATTTCGACCACAGATCCCTCCGATACCGTTCCGTTAATCGCTACCTTTTGCTTTCTTTGTGTGAGGTAAGATTTAATGAGTTCTAAAGCGAGGCCACGAATGCCATAAAAATTTAACTTACAAATTAAAGTATCATGATCCACACAATCAAAAGCTTTCGAAAGGTCGCAGAATACACCTATAGCGTCATGTGATTCCTCCCAAGCTTGCAATATGAATTTAACTAAACTATGACCCGCGTCTGTAGTAGACCTGCCTTTTGTGAATCCGAACTGCTGTGGATGCATGATTTTATGGGTATTAAAATGCGAGATCATTTGCGTCAGCATTATTTTTTCGAATATTTTGCTAAACGCTGATAGGATGGACACAGGACGATAATCAGAGGGATTATCTTTATCACCTGATTTAAAAATAGGAACTACTTTACTATATTTCATCAAATCTGGAAATACGCCTTCATCTATACAGCTATTAAATATAAATGCTAAAGTTGGAGCAACGACATCTAAAATGGAATGTAGAACCTTAACTGAGACGCCCCACAAGTCTTCCGTTTTTTTTACTTTCAATAATCTAAAAGTCTTAATGATGTCACAGGGAGAGACATGCGTGAATTTAAAATTACTTAAGTTTGGAATAGATACATTTTGTTTTAAGAGCGATTCAGCTAACTTTGAGGAAGACGCGAGACATTTTGTCGTTTCGATGGGGATTTTAGAGAAGTAGGTATTAAACTCGTTAGCTACTTTAACCGCGTCCGTTTCTAATACGTTGTTAATCTTTAATGATATAGAGGACTCCGCGTTCTTACGTCGACCGGTTTCAGTATTTATAATTTTCCAAACTGTTGATGATGATGAAGATAACATGCTTCGTATAAATCAAAAGACATCTAATTCTGCTAAATCAGATTTATAATTTTCAACGCGTATTAGTAATGTTCATCAATATACATACCTACAGCATACTCCGTAATTTTATTAAAAGCTATATTGATGTCTGTATTTCAACTTTTAGTTACATCTCTCGTCGAATCAAAATCAAACTAAATAATTACTATCCGTATAAAATTTCAAGCCAATCTGAGCACTAGCACTATATGAACATTGCAAGTTACATAAAATTTTGTAAAGCATGAACCTAATTTCTGATTTTATCCATTTCATCCACCTTAGTTCCGATTAGCCCCCACAACCGACTAAGCAATGTCTCATAAGAGAAATTTATTATTAACGTTGAGTTCCCTCATTTCTGAGGAGACGTGTTGCGCTTCAGAAATTCAATTACTTCGCCCTATTGCGGGAAGCTCCGCTATAATAGATACTGTGTCCGTGCATTGAAAAATGCAGATGTTCTCACGACTCTATGATGATACAATGTTCCGCATGCATCTTGGGATTTGCCGAGGAGATTAAACTGTTACTACTTATTTGGTTCAAAAAGTACTTATTTTATTCGCGAAATAATAACCCTTTATTATGTCTTTATAGTTTTATAGTACTTTATAGTATTCAGCTAATATGACACACAATAAGCATTTAAATACGCTTCAGTTATATGGCCCGATTACGCCTGCTGTTTCAATTTCTGTAGGCACATGTGTTGCTAGTAATTAAAATAGCATTGCAGGCGTATTATTTAGGCCTACTAAGGCCGCGTAATTTTAGCAAAGTTGTACTTTCATTCAGTGGCCATTATATTAATCTCGCACATTTACTGTTATGTTAAAAATATGAGGCAACTTTTTGGCAGCCTCTCATTTTACGACATCATAAACATTGAAGTGTTTTGAGGATACTTAAATTTAGTTATTTAGTCTTAAAAGTCCGAACGCCGGAATCATTAAATTTCAACCTTCAAAATCTAGGTAAATATTTAATTTCAATAAATGCTTGTGGTTAATAACATCATTTATTATAAAATTTCATTTCATGGCGATATAATTTGTTATTATAGTTAAAAAAAATTTTTTTTGTTAAAATTGTCTTTACTTCAACAAACATAATATAGTATAAAAAGAAACGATAACAATTATATAGATAAAAAAATATCTAAACCCTGTATCTCTCCTACCCGGGGCATCGTGCCTAGTATGCTTGCGGCATTCCCTCGCTGCACGGCTAAGCTCAGCCTCTGGGCGAAAAAAGACCCAGCTCTGGGGTCGCCAGAGACGCCAACTAATTTATCCGACACCTCGCGAACAAATTTTTTGGTGTCGGATGACCACGGTCCTAAAGTTTCTAACGCAAGTGCCGCAAATATGTAATCATTTGTTAAAAACGCGTATTTGCGGCACTTGGTTGTCTGGGCGTGGTCGGCAGCAGTCCCTGGCTTATTGGCAGAACCTCTGACGTAGGACGGAGCCAGCATGTCTGAGCACGTAACGTCATCCAACTTAAGTATATAAGTATATAGTATATAATTTCCATTTCGTTTTAGTCTGCGTTGCAGGTGGTAGGACCTTGTGCAAGATCCGCCCGAATTGCTACCACCATCTTGCTCGCTAATCCTGCCGTGAAGCAGCAGTGCTTGCACTGTTGTGTTTCGGCGTGGAGAGTAAGACAGCCGGTGAAATTACTGGCACTTCAGGTATCCCATCTTAGGCCTCTAGGTTGGCAACGCATCTGCAATCCCCCTGGTGTTGCAGGTGTCTATGGGCGGTGGTGATCTCTTACCATCAGGAGACCCACTTGCTCGTTTGCCATCCAGTTGAATAAAAATAAATAAATAAATAAAATAGTTTGACCCAAAGTCACATGGCAAGTAATAACTTATAGTTACTTAAGTAGATATCACTTTTTAATTTAAAATATTATCCCTGTACTTCAATCCGGAGTGATGGAACAGCCACGAATAGTGTGGCCCAACGTCGGTATACACTACGTAGTACTTTGGGTCACATTCAGTGTGACCGGGAGCTACGCCACACTTGGACAATACCCCGCGTATGAAATAGCTAATCCTGTGGTCGTTTTGCATAGTGCTGACCACTAAACCGCCTCCGCTGTCACCGTTGCGGGGGTTTATACCTGAAAAGAAAATTATGTAATTAAAAAATTTTTTTTGTTGACTGTACTTGCATGGTCATCCAAAATTCATATTTGTTTCGAACTTTAAGTCAATCCGAGAAGGGGCTGAAATTAGCGCTATTTAGTTAAGCAAACATACATTACAGTGCGCATTGGAAACTTCTCACACACTATTCACACACTATTGCTTTTCAACCTTTTTCATGATACGACCCCTTTAGTATAAAGAAATATTGCGCGACCCCCCTACCCTTTTTTTTCATGTATTTTATTTTGTGACAAATATTATTAGTTAACATTTTCTTAATAAAGATTTCTAAGCTATTTTTTTTACTGAAGTATTTTTTCCAGCAACTAGGGGCCTCGCGACCCCTCCAAAGAGGCTTTGCGACCCCCCCGGGGGTCGCGACCCATAGGTTGAAAAACACTGCACTATTCAATTGCTTCGCCGGATTGTGCAGGCACCCTCACGATTTTTTCCTTCACCGTAAAGCTCGTGGTAAATTTCAAATAATAAAATTACTTACCTAATTTCGCAAACGAATTTGTGAATTTGAATTTGAATGCGGAACTCACGATCCTAAGCCACCACAGCTTTTTTACACTCTATATTCATCATCATCATCATCTCAGCCTCGAACGTCCACTGTTAGACATAGACCTCCAGTAGCTTCGGTTGGCAGCGGCTGGCATTCACCATGAACCCGCGACTTTGACCAGGTCATCCGTCCATCTCGTTGGTAGACGTCCTACGCTGCGCTTGCCCATCCGCGGTCTCCATCTATATTGCTAACTATGGACTACCCTCCTATTTTCCCAAGAAAGTCGTTATGAACATTCACCAATGATCTTCATTAATATGACCACGACGACCACTGCACGGACAAGCGTACATTTTTATACGTACATATTAAAAAGTAGCACAGAGTTTACACTAGATACGCAAGCGTTTGCAAACGCTTGTAGTTTACTTTAATATCGAAATAAGGTAAACGTCCGAGGGCTCGACATTGTCATCTCTATTGCTAATGACATAAGATTAAAGATGCCAACTACTGGGACAGCGACGAGCACTCGTACGTTTACCTTATCATTTACTCGTAGCATTAAATCAGTTCGTTCACTTTCAGAATACAATTTCGTCGTTTGTTTTATCAACTTAATTACCCCCTTTTATCAGTATCATTATCATTTCTGCCGTGATGGCCTAGTGGTTTGACCTATGGCCTCTCAAGCAGCGGATCGTGGGTTCAAACCCCGGCTCGCACCACTAGTTGCATTATGAGTTCCATTGGAGAATGACGGTAATGGGACTTTTGGGACAATAATATGATAAAAATATTAGTGCCATTTGTCCCATGGGACTACTGGGAGTAAATCGTCTCAGTTGTCCCATCAATGGGACAACTCAATGGGACTAGTTGGATAGACGGGAGTTTTTCCAAATTCATGTGCGAAATTACATTTGAAATTTACCACGAGCTTTGCGGTGTAGGAAAACATCGTGATGAAACCTGCACAAGCTGCATAGCAATTCAATGTTGTGTGTGAAGTTCCTGATCCACACTGAGTCCGCGCGGAAACTACGGCCCAAACCCCTTTCATTCTGAGAGGAGGCCTGTGCCTAGCAGTGGGATCATATTTATTATCATGTTTATCAAGTATCATCCTTAATTATTGAAGCTACCGCTACAACCACCCTGTCAAGAGTGTAACGACTTAAAAGAGTGATATATTTACCAGAAGCCCGAAGAATTGCGAAATTGAAGTGGCAGTGGGCGGGGCACATTGCTCGCAGGACTGATGGCCGATGGGCCAGAAGGTTCTCGAATGGCGTCCGCGGACCGGGAGACGAGCTGTCGGTAGGTCTCCAACAAGATGGAGCGACGATCTGGTTAAGATCGCGGGATCGCGTTGGATGCGGAAAGCACAAGACCGGTCTGAGTAGAGAGCCTTGGAGGAGGCCTATGTCCAGCAGTGGACGTCTTTCGGCTGACTAGATGATATTTACCAGAAGTCGGTCCATAGCCAGCGCAGAAAGTGAACTCATTCAGTAGCCCAGAGTAGATTGCCGGCGAATATGCAATACAAGTAGAATCGTTTTGAACCATAGTGTATGCCGATCGGAGAACTTGCGATAGTCTGTTGTTCTCTGTGTAGCCAAAGCCAACCACCTGTAAAAATAAGCTATGTGAAAACTAGATGGCGCTAGGAGGGTATCGTATCCGTTCATTTAGCAACTAACGATTTTATATTTAACAACAAAAAAACTGGTCAAATGCGAGCATACTCCCGCACAGACGGCTTGCTAAAAATTTAAAAGCGAACGAAATAAAGGGTTCGTATTTCATGATAGGTACATATTGTCATGAAAAATAAATTTATATTTTGCGAATTAGCTTTACTACATCTATACTTCACTTTTACGATAAATTTATTAAGAAATGAGTTCGAGAATCAAATTTCCAATATGAATAAAAAAACGAAGTAGGGTCAGCATCAAAAGTACACACACTTTTGTAGGTACTTCATCATTTTACAACCACGTACAATTATACTTAGCGTCATACAAGAATGAAAAATGTGTTATTGCGACAGAGTAAAAAAGCTATCCGCTACTTTTGATGCTGATTGTTCCTAAACGAACAGCTGTTTTCATTACCGTCGCTTGTGTTCCAAATAATCTCGTCTTTTCGTACACTGGACCCCAGATACAAATCGGCTGGACGTATTCAGTGTACCTCAGCTTGTTCACTTTGATGATAGCTAAGTCAGAAGTGGCCAGGGCATCGCTGTACCCTGGGTGAAGCACTATCTTCTCAGCCTGAAATTAAAGATCTTTATAATAATAGATGATCGGTCACTAGCGTTAACCAACCACGGAAACCATGGTTGGCTTTCCATTCAAGCTTACCTTGAAAAGGAACCATTGGTTCGAAACATGTTGAGCATATCTCAACTGTTAATACCTGCGCGAGTGATTGGTGTATCAAGGTAGTCACATTTCCAAAATCAACGATCCTTGTAGTTTTTAAAAGTAAATTATAATATAAAAATTATTACTTGAAATAGTCCTCTGTAGGCAAGTTACTCATTTAAAAGTATTTAAATGTCAATAAAATGTATTATGATAATGGTGTAAGTTATAAAATTGTAAATTTAATAATTTAATCAATAAAGTATTTTTTTTAGCTAGGAGTTCTGAAAAAAATACTCAAACAATTTTATTGTATTTACTAAATTTGGTAAATATGAGCATGTTACACATTCACACGGAAGTAAATAAAAACTATCTGTAAGATTACGTCATTTTTACGTCACGCACTTTTTGTCCGACCCCTGTATATGAGTAAAATTTATACAATTGTAAATTTAATAATTAAAATTATTAACGCCAATACAACAGTGGTTTACCCCGGCTCGCACCTCTGAGTTTTCGAAATTCCTGTGCGGTACATTTGAAATTTACAACCTTTGCGGTGATGGAAAACATCGTGAGGAAACCTGACCTAAGCGATTCAATGGTCATGAAGTTATCCCATTCGTGGGAACTATAAGCCCTCTTGTTCTAGGAGGCCTGTGCCCAAGTGGGAATATATGGGATGATGATCAATAAGGTATTTTTTTTATGATAGGACTTCTGAACAAAATACTCAGACAATTTTATTGTATTTACTAAATTTGATAAAGTAGTGACCTGAGTAGAAGGGTAAGTACTTTCCTGATCACAAAATTGTATCCCCACGTAAATTTTGGCGTCCCTTTGCTCATAAAGTAATAAGAGAGCTTGTAAGCCTTGGATTAGACTTCAGTTACGCCCAAGAAATTACAACCTGATTGCATTAGGCGCTATCTCTCAGATTTTTGGTCGGTATTTTTTACAACCTTTGATAAGAATTAATTAGCTTAGTCAGGCTTACCCATGTATTTATGGTCTGAAATATTTTTTTTTAAGTTATATTGTAATTAACTTATTTTTACAAGCTTTTATTAACTTGCAACATTCGTACGTATGTAAGTTGTTTGTTGCTGTTTCCAAATTTGCAAATTATTTTTCAAGCACTTCCTGCAGGTATTAAAATTTTACATAGTTACTTATACACCTAAGACCGGTGACAATACAATAATCTGTTAGCAATTAAAATTCCGGTGGTCTAGTCGGATTCGTTTCCGCATTACGGAACTCTTTAACCGTTCCATCGACCCGGGTTGAGAGTCTGGCGCAATAAGTCAAACAACCAGCAAAAAAACTTGCATAAAAAATTAAGATTTAGTCTATCACTTGTTTTTACTTTTAGAAAAATACTATCAGTTGTGATACCCAAATTTCCCAACCGTTATCATTGGAACGTACTTACTGTAGTAATTCTATTCTTCTTTGGCAGTTGACTAAATGATCATTCATTCAACCCTTAGTTTTTGACAAGAATGTTTTATACTCACAATCAAAGACTGTCTTCCCACTTGAAAGTAATCAGTGTAGTTGTTGACGCCCGCGAGAACTTCCAATAGGGGGGGCGATTAGAACACCAGCTTTACTGACACAGTGTCCAGCTATATCAAAGAAAACATTCTTAGCATTTATTAAATTTAGAAACTATGACTGCATACTTATACGGATAATGTCTCAAAACTAACCCCCTGATTCACCATCCATTGATTAAATTTATTTGACGGATAAATTTGATGCCGTCTCTGTTTGTTTTGTTCGAATTGATAAAGACGGCATCAAATTTATCCGTCAAATAAAATTAGTCAATGGTTCACCACCCACAGGGCAGGGCAAACAGGGCACATCTTACTTCTTACAAATTTTATAAATGTGAAAGTGTGAGTATGCGTGTGTACGTATGTTACTCCTTCACGTTATTTAGAACGAGTGGACGGATTTGGATGAAATTGCAGGACGTCGGTATGTAATTGCAGGACGTCTAAAATAACACATTGGCTACTTTTTATGCCGATAATTCGCACGGTATCGGGATTTTATCCCAAAACTTTAACCCCTAGTACTTAGAGACATGAAATTTGACGTGGATGTTTGTTCCGTTGCGGGTGTCCACTGGTGTTGATGGTCACTTACCATCAGGTGGTCCACATCTGATCGACTGACTGATTTGACGTCTTGTTTCATAAAAGAAAGAAAAAGACCAATAAATAAATGTTACCTGTGAGTATCGCAGTTCTAGATATAATACTTCCGCCGCATTCGTAGCGTGAGATGCCACTGTATGGGTCCTTCTTTAACAGAGCCACGTGCCACGGCCAATCACCGGCCAGAGATTCTGTCCTGACAGACGTCAGTTCAGCGTGCGCCAATGATCGTCTTCCACAGACGTGTCTGTAGTTTTCACGGTCATTCGCTGTCCGGTTTAGAGACTCGATTGTTTGGGCCGCCTAAAAAATTTTGTACCTATTCGTTCAAAAGGTCAATAGAGGAAGAGTCTCCTATCAATAGAGCGACCAACCAATTCTAATAGTAAAAGTCAAAGTCAAAATATCTTTATTTAATTTAGGCTATGACAAGCACTTATGAATATCAAAAAATCTACCACCGGCAATAAAATTTCATTTCATTAGATACAATGAGTCACTGCCCAGATTCCGTATAAGTGTAAAAGTTAAAAAAGAAAAAATGATCTCATTGAAAACAAATTACATTCAAATTTTTCTGTCATTTGATATCGACTCGGTGTCGCTATTTCTACTTAGTAATTTCTAACTTAGAGTCTGAAATATTCTAGCATACCTTTATAGCGTCATTACAAAGCGTGGCATTGTTCAGTGAGAACTTCATTACTGTAGGTACTTCGGTCCCATTATCAGCCAATCTCAGGTAAAAGAAATATTGTTTCGGTAGCGCTCCCTTGGGTCTGAGGATGAAATTATGCCAGTCATCCTTCACAGATATGCTAGAATTTTGAGTGCTCTGAAAAAACATTTGTTTGTATTACGAGTACCTACTTTCAGTTTCGTAACTTTACAGGCTATTGATTCAGACGTTATTCAGTGAAGTACCTGCCTTAATTTACTTCTCCACTACTGCTACCGTAGAGTAGTTGTAGGAGTGTAGTAATGGTGAAGAAACAAAATAGAAGGCAGGTACTCTTATTTAAAGATTGGAAATTAAGTATACAGAAGAGTTAAGATAATTTAGATTTAGTGAGAGATTGATTGGTTTTATTCTAACTTCTTTTCAGATTTTTTAGCAAACATAGTTATAAACACATGGTTCCCTTCATCATGGTTCCAATTATATCCTTTTTTAGATGTTGGACGCTTTGAAGCACTAGATGAAAGCT
The DNA here is from genome assembly GCF_025370935.1 of Choristoneura fumiferana. Classification (NCBI taxonomy): domain Eukaryota; kingdom Metazoa; phylum Arthropoda; class Insecta; order Lepidoptera; family Tortricidae; genus Choristoneura; species Choristoneura fumiferana. The sequence goes on along the minus strand of NC_133475.1, from coordinate 15,592,213 downwards.
AAGCGAACGCACATATGCGTTTGAGGCACTGAACAAAATTCAGCACTGGACGAAAGTCCGGAAAAATCCGGTAGTGAATATTTTATATACGTACGCTTTAATTGAATTAACTAAATATCTTACCCCGTAAATAACGACTTGCCGGCCGAAGTGGATATCAATTTCTGCTACCGTCAAGTAAGGGTATAACACAAAATTCACTACCCCTCGCCAAACAATGTCAGTAATTTTATCAAATGAAATAACACCCAAGTTACAAGGATCGTATTTTGTCAGAGCAGGTCCTTGTATGGCCATAGGATGTACTTCGATTAATAGTAACGATGCGATAGTAATAATTAATGAGAGATTCATTTTAATTGTTTCAATACTTGATCTTATCCCTGTTAAACACGACTAAACAAACACTGAACCTTAACACAACAGTTAAAATGGTGACATGTTTGCTACGTTATCAAACTGGCTTATACAGCGTGTATTAATAACAACATTGAAAATAAAAACGACAAAAACTTGTTTGTCTTCGGGACAATAACACCTACACTTGAAAGTTTTTAAATTGCTCCTAAAATATTTAGCTCTGGAATTTAAGATGATCTAGTTGACGTATTAGTACATAATTAAGGTATCTCTGATCCAGAACAATTAAGAGTCTTACCAAAAATGCCTAAACACTTGAAGTGTCGGTTCTCTATGGACTGATGTTTTAAGCACTTATTCAATGAGGTTCTAAGTTATATGTTACAAAATTAATGTTTTATTTAGTTAAGGTATACCTATGATAAATGACAAAAGTAAAGTTCTTTGACAAAACAAGACCAAAAATTAAATGATCCTCTTTTATTAAAGGTACCTGCAAAATTACTTCGTCGGAAATAAAACAAGAAATATCCATACAAGTTTGTTAGCACACTGTATCTGTGTTATGTACTTCAATTCAACGAACAGATGACCTCTCATTCTTGACATTAAGTTTCTCTGAATCTGTCTTATCGTGGCTGTTTAAAATCGTTTGTATTTTTTGCGTTATCAAATGATACGTCAACATATAGGATAGGAGATTCCATAGTTTGAATAATCTCAAAAGTAGGTTTGAAATTTAAATCTAAATATTTATGTCATTCCAAATTCTTTACATATGTATAATGCATGTAGTTACATGCAAACTTCATCCTTCATTTAAATTTAAAGCTCAGTTAGTAACCTTTAACTAGGTAAAATGCTTCTTCCTTGCCTCTTCTTCATTGCAAATGCATTCGAAAGCCATCCAAAATTAATATTAATAAACAAAATTACAATTGTATAGATCATTATTATTTGTCTTTTTTATGTAGGTATTTAAAATTTAGGTTACCTAGTTTTATTTTAATTGATATATGTATTTTATTTTCTTTTCAATGAAAATAATATTGTACAGAAATGTATGGTTTAGGTACGTAATTGAGAACTTTGTGTTCCGCAATAATAATTATATCATAACGTTTCTGTAGAAAGAAATATAAAATTATAGATTACTAGCTGTTGCCCGCGACTCCGTCCGCGTAGAATTATGAAAAATTATTTACGTTCTATTCTCAGACCTACCGAATATAGGTACACAAAAAAAAACCATAAAAATCAGTCAAGCCTTTTCGGAGGAGTTTTGTTACAAACACTGTGACACGAGAATGTTATATATTAGAGATAATTTTAGACAGTTGGATGTCTGGATTAACTCATTTCCACGGGATCGAGACGTACGCTTATAAAATTCCGAAATCTCCGCCACTGAGTTTAGAAATAGAGACAAAATGTTGTGGTAGTAAGAATCCCTATTAGAATTAAGTAAAATCCCGCAATTTCAAATCAACTATCAGACCAAGTGATTCACTCGAGTGAGGCCACGGGTAATGGTTAGCTTTGTAATAATACTCTAAAAGAACTCCGCCGAGCTCAAGATTAAAAACTAGTACGCAAGTTATGAATAATGTACGAAAACGAGAGCTGTACAAGCACAAATCGAATATCAAGCCGGCAACATTATCTCGCCGTCAGTTGCGGAGGGCTGCTGCATAATTTATTAAAATCTTATTAAAAACTGTCAGCGAACAAAAAAGGAGCACTCCGGTATTATGAAAGCCTTTATTATGTCCAAGTTGAGATTTCGTTGTTTCAAGTTTTTTAATTAAGTACGCCGTGGTGGGTTTATTTAAAAGTTCGATCGGCGATGGCAATCGGGTAGCGGATTGATGTTTTGTTATTGAGAATCTAGTTTTTTTTAATGCAGCTTTGATCTCTGCTATTTATTTTGGTAAATATAATCGAAGGATTTTAACTGTTTGAAGACTAGTGCTCGACGTGATTATGCCCAATAGATAACCTCTAATTGCAAATGGCATAAAATTAAAGATGGCAGCTACTGAAATAGTACTCGGACGTTTACCTTTAATATTAAAATAATTACGTAAGCAATATAGATTTAAGTAGCATATAAAGATTATTAACTAAGTAATTTTTGAAACACTGTAATGCTATTCTGGTTTATAATAAACAGTTAAAAAAAATATTTAAATGTCTAAGCAGAGTAAAGCGAACATTTTTATTAAGTAACCCGGAGAGAAGCGTGAGTTAGGTAGGTATGTTCTAAAATGCAACTCCTCAGCGAACACAAGCTTCGCTTTGGACTTGTCATCACTGATGTCTTTTTAAATTTTAGGCAACCTGGTGGGAATTGAGTTGTTACAACGTCACGCCACTGAAGCATACCATACCAAACATACTAGACCAAAGTTACCGACAGGTATGTTAATATAAGTAACAGAAGTTAAAAGTTCCTTTTAAAATATGTTTTGAAATTTAATTTAGTAATGTGAAATTTAAGTTAGATTTATTATTATAAATCATCATCATCATCATCCCAGCCTATATACGTCCCACTGCTGGGCACAGGCCTCCTCTCAGAACAAGAGGGCTTGGGCCGCAACCAAATTATAAATAGGTACAACTAATGTCAATTTAATGTCATTACGTTACGGCACTCGATCATTCAGTTATAACTCGTTAGCTCTAAGTCCCAGCAGTGTAATGCAAATTGCATGAAATGAATTATACTTTGTAGCGGTAGTCGTGGTAGCCTAGTGGATTGGCCTGTTGCATCTCAAGCAGAGGGTCGTTAGTGCAAGCCCTGGTTCGCACCTGTTCGAAATTACATTTTAAATTTATTCGCGACTGCGAAGGAAGTTAATAGTGTGTCTGAAATTTCGAATCCGCACTGTGCCCGCATGGGAACTACGGCTCTATCACAATCTGAGAAGAAGGCTGTGCCCTGCAGTGGGAGGTATATGGCCCGAGATGATGATTTTACGTTCACGATTCATGCCCTCGAAAATATCATCAATCATCATCATCATCATGTCAGCCGAAAGACGTCCACTGCTGGACATAGGCCTCCCCCAAGGCTCTCCACTCAAACCGGTCTTGTGCTTTCCGCATCCACCGCGATCCCGCGATCTTAACCAAGTCGTCGCTCCATCTTGTTGGAGACCTACCGACAGCTCGTCTCCCGGTCCGCGGACGCCATTCGAGAACCTTCTGACCCCATCGGCCATCAGTCCTGCGAGCAATGTGCCCCGCCCACTGCCACTTTAGTTTCGCAATTCTTCGGGCTATGTCGGTAACCTTAGTTCTACTGCGGATATCATCATTTCTAATAAACGAAAATACTACCCAAAATATCAACAAAAATCTTAACAAAATAATCTATGGTTGGACTTATTTAGAAAAATGTGACAAAAAAATAATCATACTAGGAAAACATGAACGTCATGCAAATACGGACCACAATAAAATCACTACCAATCCAATCTAACCACTATTCAATCTGAGCAATTCATTTGCAACAATATAGGGTTACACTAACTGTTGGTTCATGCAAATAAAGGTTTTGTGTCTTCACACGCTTTTAGCTTTATTGCTTTGGCTCGATTTATGCGCTTTTCTCGGTCGTACTTTCTTGGAATTACCTTGCGATAAATAACAGTTTTTAACAACTCTTAGCAGCTAAGGAATGTTCATTGAGAATTTATTGTGAAATGCAAAAAGGAATAAGGCGGACGCTTCTGACTTTGTTGTTGAAATTATATTTTCTATAATACCCATGCACTTTTTTAATTACTCAAGCTTTTATTTTGCTTGCCATAATGTTTGTTGTTGTTTTTTGTTTGCTTTTTCTTGTGAGTTGATTTTGATCCACTATCAGTCGTAGAGTAATGTATTGAAGTAAAATTTGGTGTACATAATGTAAATGATGACAATGCAAGTACAGTCCACAAAAGATACAGTCAGGAAAAAACCGTACATTAAAGATTTTTTTTTAATTTTACTTTAACTCTGAGTTCCTTTTAAAATGTGCCAAAGCTACTTTTGACTCCGTGAAGAGTTCCTAATAATCAATTTTTATTCATGATAGAAAGGAGAGTATATATATGTGTTTAAGATAAGAGATTGTGTGTTTATTTGTGATTTTACTCGTATTTTACTCAAAATCGATCAAGCAACGATCAATGCTGGTTGCGAAATTTTCGTCGTGATCTTTAATTAATAAATTTATCGTTTGTTCCATGGTAATTCACCAAGTTAAAATGGGTTAGTGTCAAAGCTTTCCAAAGAACTGAGTCCCTTGTTACAAATTTCACTTTAAAGTACCTACCTTGTTACCAGATACGTGAAAAGTTATTGAAATTTCTCTCGCTTACGACTTTATTTTATCATCAGTGAGACAATATTTGCAAAATGAATAAAATTTCATGGAAGGGCCCCATAGAGGGCGGTTACGAGTTCAAAGCATACCAGCCGTTCCAATTTGGAGGTTGAATTAACGCTATACTTTTAAGGATTACAAATATGCCCAAAATTTTGCCTTTACAAAGCTTTAGCCAGTGTGTACACATACTTCCGAGGGACGAAAAATATTGAACGAAACGTGGTTTGACTATATCGTTGTGCCTTTATTTTTTACAGCAGTTATATTGAGAGGAGGTTGGTTGGAGTTTTTATTTATAAACAAACAAATTATACGTGCAATAATTAACAAAAATAGATAAAAATAGAATTAAAACTAACTAACTCTAATCCTAAAAATCTATTTTTACAAATATCACCCAAGTCGCTGCTATTGGGCAGGGTGCCCATTAAGCTGGCTGCGTTTCCTCGTTGTATGGCAATGCCACGTTTACCATGGAAAAGAGCCAGCCGTATGGTCACCAGAGGAACGGGCAAGCTTCTTATTTAAACATTTAAAGAGATTTTTGTTACTGTTGTTTTGTACTGAAAACTTAAACACACCTTAGGCAAAGGTTAGACATACAATAAATACTTTGATCCATCAATATTATGTAACATACAGATAGATTCATCATCATCATCATCATCATGTCAGCCGAAAGACGTCCACTGCTGGACATAGGCCTCCCCCAAGGCTCTCCACTCAGACCGGTCTTGTGCTTTCCGCACAGATAGATTACCTACATTTTATTCACGCATAACTTAGGCAAAGACAAGGCTAGACGTTCAATATTTTTCACGCCAACACTGAAACGTGTTTTAGACTACTATATTGTGAGATGGATTGGATATGGAAATACCTCATCTTTTCAAAATAAATATTACCTAAGTAGTGGACCTCAGTTTTCATTGTACCTTTAGCCTTCGCCAAATGACGGTCTATGAAATAACACAACTTCAACACATGTCAACCTCAATTAAATATTCGAGGTAAACAGGAGTATTCGGTTTATTGTATACTGACAGTCGGTGACTGAAATATTTCGGATTCATTTGGTGATGCCTTGTGTTTGCATATATCCATTAGTCTTAGTTTCCACTGTTTCATTGCACATCAATATTCATATATTGTTACAGTCGTAGCTGTCAAAGTACCCCTATTAAGATAAGCGGTAATCAAGGTAATCATGGCGTTAACTGTACCATTCAATGCACACATTACCGTAGCCAAGTACCATTGAGTGGGAGTGGATTACCTTAGTGGATTACGAGTACCTCGGAGTATCTTCAAGGATTACCCTGAATATGGGGTAATTAGACACTAGTAAATGAGAGGCTCATTATATGTTTTAGAGCGTGTACGTATATATGAATAGAATCTTAAGAACGTTCTGAATTCTGTCATATGTTGATGCCTATGGAAAAAAAACAAGGAGTTTAAACGAATAAAAAAGGCTTATGAATCTTCAAACCATTTCTTTGTTAAGGAAACTGAAAATTTAAATAAAAGACTATTATTAGAGAAACTGAAAACAATATCTTGTTAATATGTAGACTGTAACAATAAGAAAATAGGAAAACTTCTGAGGAAGGATATTAGGTGCTTCACAAGAATCATACAGGTAGGTATCAAAAGCAACTAAACAGAATGCATACAATTATTTTGAAGTTTTAAACTTGCAACGTATGATATCACTAGCTGACAAGTAAGAAAATTTCATGATAGTAGAAGATAAACTATACAGTTTCCTTAAACTGAGTTAGCTAACAAAGCTGACAACGTTCCATTTCAAAAGTGAAAGGGGCACTTTTATTAATGAACGCGAACCATTGCGAAGCCATGTACATAAGTAAAAGGCAGCAGAGCGAAAAAATGTATGAAAAGGGGCAAAAATAAATATATTCTGCTAGGCTTTTCCCGCAGGATCTGTTCAAAGCACGCCTGCCTGTTGCTCAACTCGTATATTTCTTTAACACTATAGCTTTCAAAGCCAACACACTGAACCGTAAAATTTTCTCGCCGTCCCATATACGAGTAGTTCGGCTTGTGTTTTCTATAAGATTACTTGTGGCAGAAGTAATGAAAGAAATAAATATGTATGCTTATTTTTTTTTTATTGTGGAATCAGTGTAACAATGATTACATAAATGTAGTAAGTAGTGGTTTCTTTTTTAATAGCTTCAAAAATTATGATGATTGTTGGATTTAATAATTTAACTTGATAAAATCAAGACTATCATCATTGAAATAGGCAGGCAAAGAACTAAAAGGGTCGGATTAATTATTTAATTGCTAAAATGTTACTCATATCATATTGATTAAAACGATTCCCATTCTAATGTATTAAGTTTCCAATAACTAACAGTTTTCAGATAATAAAACAGTCATTGCTACGATACTTTAACGTAGACTTCAAAACGATTTAACTGCATTGAAAACTTTATAATTAATTCCGTTAAAATTACAGCTATCCGTTATCGTTAGGGCCTAATCCCCATTAGCTGTTCTGCTTTTATGTTCGCAAATATTTATAGCCCGAGATGCAAAAGGCGAAGATTAGTCTTACTAAGACAAACGATCCTGTTCTTCTTACTTTCTTACATGACAAAGACGAAACTTTGCCGAGTCGACGTTTCAGAAATATTTCTGTTGTGTAAGTTTAATCTTGAGTTCCGACAACGCGAATCGCGCCTTTAATCCGCGCTGTGACGACTTTATTTCGCCTTGTAAATTGTTCCCTGCTTTTGCGTTGTTTAGGGTGGGAAATTATTTTTTATTTAGGGCTTGTATGAAGAAAGTGTCGGCGAAGCTAAATATTATATGCTCCTGCTTGCTGAGGTATCTAATGAGATTTTGTTTGCTTTTAGGTTAAATAAACCGATGGTGTGTGCAGTGGTTTATTCTAAACTTTGGATTATACATCTGCAATAATTTTTATTTTTTCCTTTTTTTAATTTATGACGGTGAAAGGATACTACACTTCCACTGAAAGTAGATGTAGTTTTAGTTTTGTAACTAAGGGATCATCCCCAAACATTCATGTAATTTTTTTTTTCTCTGTGTATCTGTTTTTTGTATCGCTTACTATGTCTGGTGTACAATAAAGAGTCTTTGTATTGTATTGTATTATATTGTATTTTTTTAATATTATTTTTTCTTTAATTTTATACTGTAATTTAAATGTAATTTACTTGTAATTATTTATTTAAAAAAAAATACTTTGGCCAAGTTTCTTGCGGCGCATTGATGTAAAGAGCTTAATGTTCAACTCACAAGAAAATTTTCGTTATAAATTAGAAACAATGATAAAATATATTATAGTGTAAAGTGTATAGTAAAACAAAAGTTATAGAAGATACCACGAATGAACTCTTTAACTGTATATCTTTGTCCACGGGGTTCCAATAAAGCTGCAACAAATAATAAAGACAACACGCAAGACGTACTTCATATAATTAACTTGTCAGATTAATTAAATAATCATCCAGTAATCGAGCGGCGTTGTTCCCGGAATGAAGCTTTAATGGCCACGGTGGTGAACGCGGATATAGAATATTCTGGATAATTTTACATTATCCTGAGTGAATGAAAATATTTGGTGAGCCTACATACAACATTGAAAACTCTTTGTTTGTATGTACGTATTCAGAGATGATGATATCTGCAGTAGAACTAAGGTTACCGACTTAAGTGGCAGTGGGCGCGGTACATTACTCGCAGGACTGATGGCCGATGGGGTCAGAAGGTTCTCGAATGGCGTTCGCGGACCGGGAGACAAGCTGTCGGTAGGCCTTCAACAAGATGAAGCGACGACCTGGTTAAGATCGCGGGATCGCGTTGAATGCGGAAAGCATAAGAGCCGAGGAGGCCTATGTCCAGCAGTGGACGACTTTTGGCTGACATGATGATGATGATGATGATGATTCAGAGATGCATCCAATCATTTATGCCAACTACCGCTGATCTGATTTTATTTATTACTGATAACTGATCATATTTATAAATTGCACAACAATGTTCTTGGGTTCACCATTAAATTGACCCATTTTTTACGATACCTATATGTCAAAACGTGACTCTACCGTAGACTTGTATTTTTATGGGAATGTATTCGGTATGACGAATTTTTATTTTATTTCAAAGCTTAACTATTAAAACCAAAATTGACAGTTAATTGAAAACTAACGTAGTTTTCCAGATTACGTTTTTTTTCAGTTGTAGCTGTGTTTTGGAGTTACTAAGTAATAGTGTCACGCCCTAATGTAACAGATTGACCCGTATTTTTTTAAAGTCGGTTTTGTGTCGGTGATTCATGATGGTGACAGTTTGTGGGTGTTTGTTCTTTTATTAACAAATAATAAATATATAGTCTTGAAAATTAAAAAACTTGTTATCTGTCTACACGTTCCCAATCCGTGCTGGGCCCGCGTGGGAATTACGGCCCAAGTCCTCTCATTCTGAGAGGAGGCCTGTGCACAGCAGTGGGTTTGGCGTATATAGGCTGGGATGATAAATGAATCTGTCTACACGTTTACGCAGCCATTTTTAAAACACCATAATTTTTGCTGCCTTGGGTTTCGAACACCCGACGCAAAAAAAGGAGTGTTATAGTTTAACCGGTATGTGCATCTGTCTATCTGTCTGTGGCACCGTAGCTTAAACGAGTGGAACGATTTGAATACGGTTTTTTTATTTGAAATCAAGTTGTCTAGCGATGGTTCGAAGACATGTTTCATCAAAATCTGTTCAGCCGTTTTTGAGATATTAAACTTTGAAGTGACAAAGTCGGGGGTTTTCCAACTTTTTGTTGGTTAGGTTAGGTTATTAAGTATCTAACGTACGAGTAGTACATACAGCCTTTTCCAGAACTATAGTAAAGGCATTCCCTAATTAATCGAAGGCGTTGAGAACGTCCTTAATAGCAGCTTTAGTGTTCTAATACGTTAACAGCTGGCAAACAGCGTGCTCGCTTAAATAGATCTTAATTGGTACGTCGCGACACAAATCATTGCAAGATCAACTCGTTTTCCGTGTGTAGAGTGTACACTTCAATGACGGCAATCGATGAGTCCTTTATTTAATAATTAGCTGTTTCGCGCGACTCCGTTCACGTAGAATTCGTTTTACTATATCCCGCGGAAATTACTTAATTTGTCGCGGATAAAACAATCCTATGGCCTTCCCCGGGACTCAAACTATCTGTATACCGAATTTCACCTAAATCGGTTCAGCGGTTTAGACGTGATAAAATGACACAAAAACAAATAAACAGACTTACAAACTTTCGCATTTAGAATATTAGTGTGATTTTAGGGAAGATTTACTGAAAGTACCTAATGTAACATGAGATTCATCGACATCCGACGTACATGGTCATTTGAAACTCGTGCCTTCTTTATAGCCAGTTGCGCACCACATGATCACAATCTTGATCTACTAGGAGCCTTGTAACAATGATGAATACATTATAAAATGGCATGTGTGAAAATTGTTTATTTAGCCGATGGGGAATGAAAAGTGGCCCTTCTGTTCGCATTACTGTTTAGCTACTCTGTGGCATTTGGTCTAGGCTAGGTCATCACGGAAATCATGGACATAGAAACTGTCACATCTATTCAATATATCTTTAGTCTCCTCAACTTTGTTTGTGAGCTGATAGGCGTTAATAATTGAGAAGTATTGACCGTGGGATTTCGTTATTAATTGCCAAAGCTAATTTGTATTTGTTTCTATTTTTGCAGCGTTTACATGACATCAAAATCGATAAATTGAACCCGTACTTACCCCGTAATATGTGAGTTCAACATAAGAGGTAGCTAAGAGTAAGATCACCAACATAAACATGCATTATTTTTATGTTATTTATGTTTTTATGTTATTGTTTGGTCTTGGTCTTTCCTTTAGTCTGCGATAAAATAATCAAATCACACTAACATTTTACACAATACCTACAATCAATTATCATGATTGGTGTTTTGGAGTCTTTTTGTATTTTTTATTTCAACTCCAAATTTTGTTACTTTTACGGGTATGCCGTGAAACCGTATCAAAAATACAAACTGAGACATGGATACACAGAAAAACCAGAAAAAGAGACCAGCACTGGGAATCGAACCCAGGTCCTCAGCAATCCGTGCTGCATGCTATAACCCCTACACCACTGCTTGGACACCCAGCAGCTTGGCCAGCAGTGGTGTAGGGGTTATATAGCACGCAGCACGGATTGCTGAGGACCTGGGTTTGATTCCCAGTGCTGGTCTCTTTTTCTGGTTTTTCTGTGCATCCATGTCTCAGTTTGTATTTTCAATAAATTATCAATCAATTGAAATAAAATACATGAAATAAATAAATTCCTTATTAAACCAGCTTGCGCCCGCGGCTTTGCTCCCATTTATAAACTCTATATCCCTTGATAATTTAGCAATATTATGTTATTATTCCTTCAACACAATAAAGAAAGGGTACGTAAAAGTTCCGGTATGCCAAATTTCAGGTGTTTAAATCCAAGGCGTTGAGCTAACCGTTTAATGAGTAGGTAATCCAGTGGAAAGTTATTTTTATATGTTTTAAGATTGGCATAAGAACAACATAGTAATGAAATAAATTGGACGATATTAGTTGTACTTTAAAGCACTTAATAGCGTCGTTTACGACAGCTATAAACTAAACTAAGCCATCCACCGGTTGCAAATATTTCTTCCAGTTTAAATACTTACACCATTCTGCAAAATGGGACGTGAAATTATTTCGCCTACGAGCATAAGTCGTTGCACTATCCACATGTTTATGTGACCCTTGTCATACTGAACCCCCCTTTATGCATAAATTTATAGCGCAGAAAATAACCTGACCACCCTACTAATAAAACAAGGTTCAATATTTCTTCGAAAGTACCGTTCTTGGCTATTTAGCATCCAAAGGCTTTTTAATATTTTTGGTTACAGTGCTGGCTACAAATATACTCAGCAGCATACAATTTTGCCCACTCTACATACAAAATTACCTTTTCCTACATACATTTGAGGGCCAGATTTTTTGCCATTCAGTATATTTTCAAGAATATTTCTATGTTCCATTTTTACCCCACTACCTGAAGAAGGTTTGTTTTTCTTTGGACCTCTCTGTAGCTAAACGGCTAGATGGTTCTCAACGTAATGAAGTATCATTAGATGCGTCAGAACTGTCTGAGTGACGTAGCGTATATGCTAAACAAAAAAATATTATATATTACATTTAAAAATTATAATACCAGGGTCTTGGCTCAGCATACAACTTTGTTGTTGTCGGTTTCGAAACCCTGGGTCCTTGGGGTCCCGGCGCACACAAATTAATTAAAGAAGTGCAAAAGCGCCTGGTCGACACTATTGGAGACCAAAAGGCTGGCAGCTATCTCTCTCAGCGAAACGCCATCGCCATTCAACGAGGGAATGCTGCAAGCCTTTTGGGCACCATGCCACGATGGCCTTCTTTTATATTTAATTTAGTTGGTATTAAGTTTTTAAGTTGGTATTTAGTTTATAGTTAAGTTTTACTTACAGTTATTTTGTCTTAATATTATTATCTGTATTCTTAGGGGCTGTTTTACCACCCATTGATTAATTTTATTTGACGAATAAATGTGATGCCGTCTCCGTCTATTCGAACAAAACAAACAGAGAAGGCATCACATTTATCCGTCAAATAAAAAATATAATCAATGGATGGTGAAACAGGGGGTTAGTCTTATTTAATTGAATAAATTTTATAATTGTCACTTTTGTATGAGAAAGTTAACAATTATATGGTTTCGTAGCACTTGTAATTTTTGTTGTAGAGGGGCCTGACATAAACATGGAGGTCATCGAGTAAGAAAGTAAGTATCCCAAACACGTAACACTCAAGCCTGTTTCAGACCAAGTTCACACCCATATCCCTCTACGTAACAGGGAGTAATTACGATTCCCAAACGCAGGAAATAGACAAAAGGGTAGCGTCACAAGGCCATTTGTTATTTATTGTCAATTTGCGTACCAGACTGCGACCGTTCGTTAGTGGCGGCCCGTAATAAACTTATTATAGCCGAGCATTGTCACACCGTAACGTAGTTTTTTAGTTTTACAATCACGGTTAAGTCGGTGCGGTTGACATGCATGGTTGGAAAATTACTTCTCTATTACTAACCAACAAACCGTGTGTCCACCTGGTTGGGAGGTTAGTAACGTCAGAGGGACGAAAACAATACCAATGTATACTTCCACTTATTTACAACTCTCGGTCTGGAGCAATGTAAGCACGGCCAAATTGTCTTTCTATTGTTCTGCACCATCGTTATTATTACAAGCTTACTGATGACTCCACTAAAATTCCAAGCTAAAATTGAACTCCGAACTTTCAGTAAGACTACTACGAAATTCGAAAATCGAAGTTCGTATCGTACCGTCCTTCTCTTTCTCGTATTAGCGTCAGCGGGTTGGCACGATACGAGCTTCGATTTTCGAATTTCGTAGTAGCCCTACTGAACGTTCGGAGTTCTTCTACAGATGCCATCATGCCATCCATTTACAATTAATAATTCTCATTTTGTTGTAATAAATATTTATCACACGTGAAACTTTTCCTCGTTGTAACGATACTTTATGAAACGATCGTGCAGGTAAATATAAAGCCGCAACGGTGTGATGGTCTTCCATTTATCCGTACTCGTTTGGAATACGTATACGTTTCATAATTATTTGTTCGTCCGCGAGCATATGAAATTATACCGCTATGTTCCGGCCCATGTTCTTTGTGTGAAACAAAGGGCTACGGAAACCATATTTTTTTGCGTTTTATGATAATTTAATAATTTTGTTTCTACAAGTTTGTTCAAAATATGATCACCCAAAGCAAAAATAATAATAATCCTTAATGCCCTGACACGAGGCGGTTTGCAGTTTCAGTGATTTGACTTTAATTAGGTACCTAAAGTAACTTTTACGCTGTTTTTACCCGACTGCGCAGAGATAAGATTGAGTATTATAATAGGTAACAAGTGCATGCCTCCGAATGCATTTCATCACATTCCATTAAATTTTGAAGGGATCCTCATATTATAAGTTTACCGTTAGTGTTTACACTGTTTAGTCTTGTATCGATTTCTTTCGTTGAACTAAATTATCTTTTTATTGTTAATTTTTTTAATCTTATTTCAATCTTTTCAGTCCATTTTACTTTGATTATTATTTTTCGCAGACGGGTTATTGATTTTATAATTATTTTGGTAATTTTGCTTAATAAATAGTTTACTCAATAAAAGTATTAATAAAAAAAATTTTACCTGTTTTTGAATTTTTTTTAGCTCCATGCGGATTATAAAAAAAAATGAAACCATTAAGTATTAATCAGCATTCCATTTTTTTCTTATTTTTGAAATTAGTCACAGACCTAACCAAAATATTTATCGAGACCGTAAAGAATTAAAGCGATTCCTTCACGCTTGTTTATCGCAGCATCACGTAACTTTCTATAAACATTCTAAATTCATACAAAGGGGCTATAGCAAACATTTTCGAGAAGACTCTATTTACAATTGTTTCCTTGAGCGTTTCAAGAGATTAAACTTAAGTTGGGTAATATTTTTCAGACGCTTGAGTTGGAAACTTTGCCTTTGTCGTCGCAGCAACATGGGTGGGTGCGTTTATCTGTAGAACACAGGGGCATAAACTTTTATGTGTTGATACATTATGAAATTATTTGAGAAAGTATTCCTTTTTAGCAAAACCCAAGGCTTTAGGCTTTAAGGATGTATTAGATTTTTTTGCCTCCTGGATAGATAGGCATAAACGGACAGAAATTCTCTGCTTATTTTTTGTAACTTTTTTTTGAAATTTATTTTCACTTGACTTGACGTAAGTTTTGTTTAAGATTTTATCCTTGTAGTATTGACGTGACTTGTAGTATGAGTGCATTCGGCTTGCACTTTCTCGATGTTTACTGATTAAGTTTTGTCTGGGTTTAATAAATTAGCTTTTATAGTCATTTTCTCAATAACAAAAAACGAACTTATTTGTAGTTCTTTTGCCGTGTTGATTGGCGTGGGTTATGAATAAATAGTAAAACCTGCTTTTCCCTATTCAACAATAAGCGAAGTCCTTATTTATACTCATATAACTAATCGTAGGTACAAAACATCGAACTGTGTTTATGCATAATGACAATTAACATTATTACATGGCTACATTAAAGCGCAAGTACATCCAACATTATATACAGGATGTTAATTAAGTCTCCAGCAAATACAGTCAGAGAAACAGCAAACAGATTTAATTAATATAGTACAACTCTGTCTTGGTATTAACAGGATCTTGTCAATCGCAAACAGTGAAATGTGCTTAGGGCTACTTATTGAACTTGCAGTGCGTGATTTACGAGACTGAAGCCATTAAGGCAGATGTGGTGTCAAAGGAATTGAAGCCGTACGTGTAAAAAATCAAATTAATTGTTGTCATCATCTTTGATTTGTCTTGCAGGTTGATTTTTTTTACGTCATTCTAAATTACTATTTCTTGCTCAGATGCGGAACAATATCACGCAATAAATCAGTTGTTTAATGTTCATGGTGTCAAAACCAAATACTCTCAACTCTACCTTAAATCTCACACAAATTTGATCAATATCTTTGTGTGGGCGAATAATTTTTAAAATCACTTTTCTCGAAAGTGGAATTAAAATGTGGTGAATAAATATGCTGAATTCAGAATGTGAATAAAGTAGTATGTGAAAATTACAGCTCAGCAACTTGACGACAGTCAATTAGTCGACCAATGCCAATTTTGAATGATATTTGGAGTAACGAGATTTCAAAAATCAATACCCAATAACTCTTTTTTTATTTAAATCGAGTATTCAAATCCTACCTCGGCTACTTCGGTCTGATAAAACTCTACACTACTTAGACGGATCCTAAAACCCACCCCGTAAGCAGTTTCTGACAGACTAATCGACATAAGAACTTAGAGGTTTGGTATCTACTTCGCATACTAAAAATTCGGGTGCAGCGAAGTTTCGCCAAGAAATCTAGTAGACAGGTGGTAGACGTTACCTTTCCGGCATTTGGCCAATAAATCACTGAGCTACTTGGTATTGGCTGAGGATCGTCGATACGCCAGGCCAGGCCTGATTAATGTGCGAGATTTGACCGCAACCGTGGATTTATAGGGAAAAATTACTATCTCTAAATAACTCTTGGGTGATTACGCGGTCGCGGGGTAGGTCATTTAGATGTTCCACATTGTGACAAGAAAGGCACCAAAATATCACGTTCCGAAGAAATAATCGGGATTTTGGTTAAAAAACATTAGGTAGGCTTAAAAATTATTTGCAGCATTTTCAAACTGTTTGCCAAATCATTTTACGACAGTTAAATATGTCATGTTTTCATTTTTACCATTTATCATTTCATTAAATTTAAGACTAAACATACTTTGCCTAAAATATTAAAACTCTACCTTAACTTATTTCCCGGCAGTAGTTTGTTTCTATTGGGGTCATTCTCGACCCACTGGTGGAACAACTTGGTGGTACTACGAGGAATAAGGGACAGATTCTTACCTAATCTACTTTTCTAGTAATAGTTTATTTCTCATAGTCCAAAATTTTTTACGATGTAATAATATTAACCAAAGGTTAGACGTTTGATTAATTAATGTATGTTATAAAACTTGTCAAAAATAAAAACCTCCCAAACTATAATTTGGCCAAATGAATAAATGTTAATTTATATGCTAAAGTTAATTTGGGAAGTAATATTAGACGAAAATATTTCGCCAAAACATCCGAATACGAACAGATCTTCAATCTAAGAATGATTTAAAAAAACTCTTTAATTAACATTTTCAACGTCAACGATAGTTATAACGGGTGTGGCCAGTTATATGAGCAAATATTTAAAACATAGATCATACTCCTCAAACTAAACAACTTTTCAAACTAATTAGCTTTTTTAATTTTTATTACACTTTTAAGTTTATTAGAAGAAGCAATGTAAAGCAAAATGCTTGATGTTTGTAGCGTGACAGGCGACGTCAGTTGGGTTCTAGGATGACGTACATTGATAGCAGTAGGTATTTAATTCGTATAAAAAAAAGGAAAATTCAAAGACTCCATTATTTTTTAAAGTCGCTGAACTAATGTTGTTCCGTTTGACGAGGACGATCTATGTTATGTTTTGCTCGTATTACAGGCCACACCCGGTGTTCGTCATAGAGTACAGCGCAAAAATGATCTGCACAGTAACAAAGTTTCAAACTAGGTACCATATTTGGCGTTGAAAAATAATCGTCATGCAAAATTTTCAATATTGGAGTGCCATAACTTTATTCCTTAAGTTACTTCGTCATCGTCATCATCAGCCAGAAGACGTCCACTGCTGAACAAAGATCTCCCCCTTAGAACGCTACAATGAACATCAACTCGCCACTTGCATCCACCTAGTGAGAGGCCTTCCAACGCTCCGTTATTGAAGTATTATTAAAAACAATTCGACAAAACACACTTTTGAAGTGAAATTTTACATCTACAAAAGTGTTTAAAATTTAAAGCAGGATCGAACATTCGAACTTGATACGAGCTGAATGTAAATAAGCTATGGCGTCATTCGTGTAAGTAGAAACGGTGGAGTATATTATATACACCGGATTCGTCAGAGGCTTACAATAAAACGCGATCAAACATGATCAGCTCCCGATAAGACTCTAAGATTGAGCACCTACCAAATACCAAAATGCTTTTGAAATGTTCATGGCTCTTAGAAAGGTTTCATGTTGGTATATTGAATGACAACATTTTAAGTAAGTCGGGTAGTTTTTCTTCGAAGCCTGGGTGCAACGAGGAAATGTAGCAAACATTTTGGGCTGCGGCTAACGTGACCTAAGGAAGCAAAGGTTTTCAGTTTAAGCGAATGCTTAAATTAACACTTTTACTTTTTTTACTCTATTTGATTAGGCTTTTTTTAATTCATCTCATTTGAAATGTATACATCTTTTTCGATAAAAATTTCGCAAAGCGAGTCAAAGGAAATTATTCATTTGAATCATTTAACTAGTTCATTACCTACAGTACCTATAATTAAGTCTGGTAAGCTTGGCTGCTAGATATACTAGACGGTTTTAATCTAATTGATTTCGAAAACAAACGAAGCGCACCAGTAGAACTATAAGGGTACTTTTAATTAGTGACGTCATCAAATCTGCTCTTAATTGAGTGTATCCAACGTGGAGACGAGACGGCGACAACTTAAAAATACATTTTCATTTATCCAAGAGAGAGTTAGTCACGGCTCAGCGCTCAGACATTGCTCGGATTTTCTTTGGCCCGTTTCTTCTGTTTTATGACAAATGTCTGCTTGTATCGCTCGAATGTTGTTTTGGCTTTTATGTCTTTTCGGCGTCATAAATGGATGCGCTCGGGGAAATATTTCAGTTTGATAACTCAGTTTATGGTCATTATGTATAGATTGATGGGGAATTTGCTATAAGTAGACGTGGAAAGGGTTGATTTCTAATATTGTTCAGAGAACAATATGAAGAATCGATCGTAATATTTTAATTCTATGCTTAGCATAATCACTTATGAACAGAGATTGGCTTTGTTTTCATAAGTATCAATAATATATTTTCTGCTTAATACTAACTGAATTCTGTAATGTTTTTAGGCTTTCCCGTTTTTCATTCTTATTTATTTAGGATTCCGAGATTTGAAGACGCCTACTTTAATTATATTCTAGACTGAAGATAAACGAGAAAAAATATCTTTTTCTTATCATGATAGCTTAGTGGTCTAATCTATCGTCTTTTAAGCGAAGGATCGAGGGTTCGAGCCCAACTCGCACCTCTGAGTTTTCGGAACTTGTGTAAAATTGCTATGTCATTTATCACAAACTATTCGGTAAAGGGAAACATCGTAAAAAATCCTGTACACACCTGGAAATTAGTTAGTGTCTCTAAAGTATATATCGCTTTAAAGTTCTCTTATTTTGAGAGGAGACTGTTACAATAGGAGTGGAGTTTACTCATTACCTTTTTGTTATAATTTCGTTTTTATTCCAAGCCATTTTGCTTGCATTTAATGTGTCAGCTACCTGCCAGTGAAAATTTCGTCAAAATCAGTTCTATCAGACAAACAGACATAAATCTTTAAAAAAAAATGTTTTTAACTGTGACGCGCTTAAACTTTCGTATACTATTTGTTAAAAGCTGTTGGAATTATATTAGATACATACACTTCGAATAGTAGATGAATATTTAATAAGCCCGCCTGCCCTCAATTTCTGCCGGCATTAATTAAGGATTAGGGAGACACATGAGGACTTTTCTCGCTCCTATTGTGTCATTGTGGACACTCCTATTGTTGTTGTATCATTGTGCTGACTGTACGCCAGATGAATGAATGCGTAAATTCCCTCTGAACAGGAGAAAATCTTCAATTGTTGCGCAAAATTTGTGACCTTCAGTAAATCAACGCGTCTGTGATAGTTTAAAAAGCCTAATTACGCATTTAAAGCATTCAGTACCTTGAACGCGTATAAGAGTTTTGATAACTTTTAGCTAGTGTCTTTTGACCAAATCTGTCGTGTAAGAATCTTTTGTCTGATACTTTATTAACCCGAGATCTAAATTTTCGGTGCCATTTTTCAAGCCTTTTTTTTCATACTAGCCTTATCCTGACAAATATGGACCGCAAAAAAGAATCGGCCGAATTAGCGGAGCCTTTCTCGAATTTCGTGCTTACCAGCATAGATATGTTGGTAAGTAGTAGGTACCTAGTTATAATAAGAAGTAGGTACATATTTATTTAATTGTATTTAAAAGCTTGAGTGTTCAACGTTTCAACCATATTACGGCGGCCTTGGTCACGAGATACCGTCTACTCGTTACCACGGCGTGAGTCATTAAACTTCAGGTTTACTAATGTTTCGACGAATAACGTTTGGCAACCTGTTTCATTTCGCAACTTTTAATTTCCCAACTGTTTAATATTTCTGAAACTGTAAATATTTCAGGATATTTATAAAACTAACCTAACCTAACCTAAAGGGTTCTACACGATGGCCCTGAAATAAATCCTGAAATATTTACAGTTTTAGAGTTTGTGAAATTAAAAGTTGCGAAATGAAACAGGTTGCCAAACGTTACGTTGCGAAAAGGCAGTACTCGTAAACTTCAATGTGGTCGAAACATGGAAGTATTTTTAGCAAGATTGGCTTTTGGAATCTTTTTGTATATTTTTATATCAACTCCAAATTTAATCCTCAGCATCCTCAGCATTCCGTGCTGCGTGCCATACCTCTACACCAGTTTCAGTGGTGGTGTAGGAATATCGCACGCAGCACGGAGTGCTTAAAACCTGGGTTCGATTCGCAGCGCTGGTCTCTATTTCTGGATTTTTTCTGTGCATGTTTCAGTTTGTATTTTTAGCAATTATGTTATCGTGTTAAAGTCCCTAATCTAATAATGACTATGAGCGAAAATCGCTACACTTGAAAATAGTATAAAAAAACATCAAATATTCTGAGAAGAGGCCTGTGATCAGCAGTGGGACATATGGGAAGATGATGATGAATAACAATCTTATTTCTTTACAATCAAAATTAAATAGGAAGCAAGTTTCATCGACAACGCTGTACATAACGAACAAACGAACTCTCCAACGGGTTTATGTTCGATTAGCTTCCTAATATATTCCGACAGTTCATCCCTTCTCGAACCCTCATGCAGGAAATATTGCCGCCGATAAGGAAATCGTCGATATAGCTGTCCACTGCCCATTTAACGTTGATTTGTGTTATTTGTTTCAGTATTATTACAGTACATTTTGCTGAATTGAAGCGAAAAACTGTATCGTTTTGTGTACTCAATATGGTATTTTAGTATTTTCTGCTTGAATATTTTTTATTGTTTTGTTGATTTACAATACTGATCTAATATTACTATTGATAGAGTATAATAAACCTGGTTTAATATCAGACTCAACATCGATGTGTCCTGTGAAATAACAAAAAATGTTTGATGATGAATTTGTGAGGTACCTATAGGTACCTAGTTATAATAATTATCACGGCGGTCAGCACTAATCTCCCATCGACGATGACGACCACTCCACAGAATAAATAATAGTACTACATGACCACTCTGTCAACTGGCGACTTAGGAAAAAAATAAAATAAAAATATAAATAAAATAAATATCACGAGACAATTCACACCAATTGACCTAGTTCCAAAGTAAGCTTAGCAAAGCTTGTGTTATGGGTACTAAGCAACGGATAAATATAATTATATAGATAGATACATACTTAAATACATATTAAACACCCAAGACCCGAGAACAAACATTCGTATTTTTCATACAAATATCTGCCCCGACACGGGAATCGAACCCGGGACCTCAAGCTTCGTAGTCAGGTTCTCTAACCACTAGGCCATCTGGTCGTCTATATCGTCAAAAAGAAGGTATAATTAAAAATAAAAACCGGCCAAGTGTGAGTCGGACTCGGACAACGAAGGTAGCGAATACAATAACTCTTTATTGAACACCAACACATAGTAAGCAGTAGGGAAAACACATGTATATAGAGATTTTACAAAGTAAGCAATAGGCGGCCTTATCGCTTCAGAGCGATTATGAGGTATTTATGAGTAGGTAGGTATCCAGTGTTAGCAGAAACCATAGTTCTTAACCAAAGAACGCAATTTGGGGTCATTTGAGATTGTTAACTGACATACACAGACAGACAGACATAAAAAATTAAGAATTCAGACTTCTAATTTTTAATGACTCTTTATCATTGTGTTGACTTAGAAGTTACATTTTTTCACTGCTTCGTGGGATAGCGGACCTGAGTATTTATTTCATATTCATTTCAGCTTGATGCATCCACGCGTTCCTAGGAAAAATATCTTGACAGACGGATGAACAGTCGGATACCCATGAGACAATATAATACCTCATTGGTTAATAATAGAAAAACGTAGTGATTTCATTATTTGTATTTACAGCCTGATCTCATCAGAAACAACACAAAACATGTTCATAAAAATGCCGCTGTCTCCTAAAATCGAAACAAGAACAGAAAGGCTGCTAAGAAATTCGTAAAACGAAGTTCGTATCGTACCGTTCCTCTCACTCTCGTATTAAATAATATTAGCGTCAGCAGGACGGCAAAATACGAAGTTCGAATTTTGAATTTCGTACTGCAATAACACCAACAGCTGATCGAGGACTGATTTATATTTTTAAATGCATTCCTTAATATCTACCCTACATTTCTAACTACCCACAAGCATCCGTGTATTATGTATTGGGAGCGTAGTTTCGTATCCTACCGACTGCGCCATGTAAAGTTAACTTGGGCATGAGCAATGAGACCAACAGCTGATCGAAGACTGGTTTATATTTTAAAATGTATTATATCCACCCTATATTTCTAACTAGCATAGCAACATAGCATTGACAGTAGGGCCAGTCTCAAACAAACAGACAACGTCTTCACCCCAACGCGTCTTTGACTTGTGCTGGCTACTGAATAGGCGCTCGATCGACTTGATGACGCGAAGCGTAAAATGAGTTGTGCGCTTCGCCGCTCGCCCGTGCCAACACCGGCCGGTAAACATCCATTGTCTCTCGTAAAACGAAGGATTCCATTCGGAAATTGCAAACGTCTCTGCTACCTACACTGTAAAGTTTTCATTACTTATTGGACAGTGTCCAATATTTTCGAGTCGGTGCGTTTCGACGTATTATGCTGACCGTAATGTATTGATGTGATGTGCTGCACTGGTTGTGAGCTGTGGCGGTTGTAGTGCAATAGGGTCATTTCGTTGAACCGTTGGAAATTTATAGAACGCCACTTACATTTTTATTTTATCAGTTGTACGAATTACGTTTATTGCAGCTTGTGCTGTTGTTTGTTTCCCTCTTGATTAATATCTACTCCTTATTCACATAAGTGAATACAGCCGTTAAAGTGTTAGTACATTTAGTACCGCCTTTTTGTTCAAAAATATCCATCGATTTAAGTTGTAATAGTAATGGTTTAGTAGTAGTTGTAATTTATTTATTTATCCGTACCTATTATATTAGTCTATCTTGCGAAGAACCTAATTATACTTCGTTTTTTTAGCATTAGAAATAGGGTAAACAATCTTGACGAGTATTTTATTGAAAAACTTAAAAAAAAACAGTATCTATTACTTCTAATACCAAAGTAATAAAAAGACACGTCAAGATCGCTTATCTTCTTTCTAATGCTAAAAAAACGAAGTATAACAACTGTTGAAGTTCTTTTTGATCACATTTACGAGTATGCCAATTATAGGAGGCATGTTTCGGGGTAGCTTTTGTGAAGGCTTATTAGGAACCATTCATAAATTATGACAGACTTATTTTAATCACTTTTGAACTCCTTCGCCATTGTCGCAGTTACTATGAAAATCTCAAGTATTTTGCTTTATCTATCACAAACCACCGGACCTTACTTTCTTAGATTTGTGACATAATTTACGAATAGCCCCTTATTATTATATCTAATGAGTGGGTAGAAAGACGGCTACTGTTAATTATTGTTGTTATGGAATGTACTATTATTTCCATTGTTTTTCCCAAACGCAGTCGAGTGTTTTTTACGCGTCGTTGCTCGTTGGAGTTGTTTACAGCATCGTTTGGTCTAATTGCCAATCAAACGTGAACATTTCATTACTTCGGAATAAAGATGTTACCTAACTGTCGTTTTATTCAAAAATACAAGTGTTTTATAAGTTTTTCACTAGCATTACAATACAATGACTGTTTGTAAAAACCAGCACTAGCAAGCAGTACAGAAAATACAGGTAAATACAATACAATACTCACACGCACGCACGCACGCACGCACGCACGCACGCACGCACGCACACACACACACACACACACACACACACACACACACACACACACACACACACACACACACACACACACACACACACACACGTTTCAAGACGACTGCAGTCGACAAAAAGTACAGACAATAAAAAAACTGGAATACTTTTTTACACAACGTAGGTACACAGGTATCTTAAGTAAATGTCCTAGCTAACTACAAAACTAACTACGAAAATACTTCAAGATACTAAAATATATAGCATACGCTACACGAGTTCAATTTTATTCGAAAACCTAGATTAACGTAGTATAACCTAATAACATTAGAATTTTATGTGCGACTAGCAATTAGTAAAGTTCCCTCGTAGTTACGGACGAGATTCCACCTCATAAAGGATCCAATATCATGAAGTTGATGCATTAACCTGCAGCTATTTTCACACGGATCGCGGCAAAGTTCAGGTGTTAACCAGGTTTATTACTCGACCCCTACTAGTGGGGTGACCACGCTGAATATGTTTACGGGGGCATGAATGCCTTGGTTACCTCGGCGTGAGGTGACTTCCATTATTTGGTTCATTTCAGCACTTACAGCTGCCAAACTTCCTTGAAGTGTGTAATTTCAAAGGGAAACTGTGTTCATAATGTTAGTACACGGCCTTAATGTTAAGTGCATAAAGTCGTGTAGGTATACATATTTTTGTAGCTTTGGCCGTGTCAATATCTTTTCCCTTGACTGTACCATCAGCAAAATAAGCGCTCTATCAACTTTTAAAACAAGTTCCTATCAAATGAATACCTATGTCACTGAAGTCGAACTTTCAAGTTGACAGATACTTACTTCTACTGGCATTATTGTTTTTGACATGCAAACGATTATCAATTTTAGGGTGGTGGTAGACCACATATTTGGCTGATGGTACATAGTAGGATGGTAGATAGTACAATATTATTTTTGATGTTCGAAAAAGTTTTAAATTAAAAATTAATTATTCCATTTATAATATGGCTTCATTTTGAAACGCGTGAAAATGAATTTACGATATATAGATCATCATCATCATCATCTCAGCCTATATACGTCCCACTGCTGGGCACAGGCCTCCTCTCAGAACAAGAGGGATATATAGATATTTATATTTATTAGTAATAGGTAAAATAGCATAACACAATGGTGTCTATATCTTTCTTTTCATTCTATTTATTATATACTGATATATTAATACTTTGATTTTGATTTTCAAAATAGATGTTCAAATTTTAAAGTTAATGACAATTTCTTAAAAGTGTGAAAAAAGGGGCGGAAATTGTGCGCGCTTATTTGCGCTGGGATGATTAAGCAAATAATGAGAAAAAGGAAAATCGAATCTTTATGAGACCATGTTAAAAATAAGGAAACACTATATCACATCAATCCTTAGTATCTTACTAAAATGATAAAGTAAAAAAATGCTTCAACGTTGGCTAATAATCACATAGTTAGATCTGTCTTATTACAACCAAATGTGACGTTAAATACTCTCCCCAAGTAAAGTAACTTATTATTTAACAAACTTTCTATTGTTATGTGAACTTTGACGTAGGATAAAATTAACTGCTCCAATCATTACCATAAATTAATTTTCAAGCGTTTCAAAATGGAGCCATATCATAATTAGTGACAGCATCATTTTCAGTACAACAAATTTTCAGTAACAATTTGTGCTTTTACCTTGATCTTTGATCCTTTGATCCTAGAATATATATTATAATGGGTAGCCTAGTTGAATAGGATACTTTAGATGGAAATCTATTTTCCAATATAAACGGACAATGAAAAGTGCCTCGAGAAGATTAACGATTTGGTATGAATCCACGAGAAGTTTTAGATTTCATGTACCGGATTGTTAGAAAATTAATTTTCTAAAAAGTGTAAGTTCCAATGCTTTTCGTTCAAATTGTATTTCAACGCTCATTTTATTTATCCAACACGTGTTTCGTCCAACATTTATTTCGTCCATCTCACATTTCGTCCAACACTCATTTCGTCTAACAGTCATTTCGTTCAACACGCATTTCGTGAAACAAGTTTTTGGCCCAAAAATAAACCTCAAGTTAAATCATAAGGTAAACAATTTTTGGTTTTCGTATCCGTGTCTTAAAATCAGGCCAGATATACTTCAAATTTAGAATGGATTGCAGATAGAATGAGAAATCAAGTAAGTAGTCATTAAAAAGCACATTCAGTAAACAAGCTTCTACTATTTTTCATATTAATATTTTTATTTATTATTATAGCGTATCGTAGGTAAGACTAATATAAACACAATCACAAATTCTAAAAAAATAGTCAAATATTACGATGTTATTAAAAATATGAAAAAAAATACCATTGGCTAAAAACCTTTTTCTGTTTTTTCGAAATCGATTATAATCATCCACGTAACTATTATAATGAAAATACAAAACAAAGTAAGCACGAGTGAACGTTGAATTTAGTTAATTTTATGCTCGAATCTTAATGCAACGTACAAGTGTACAACCTTCGTAGTTCCAAAGCTTTTAATGTGTACAACCGTTTTCTGAGCTAATTATAACGTATTAAACTACATTTACGATGCATGTAAAAGCAAAACCATGTCATGTTCCCAGCCCTGAAAGTCACTATAAATACACGGTATATTCGCGGCCACTCATAATTCATTTCGTGTACAAAGCTATCTATGTAAATGTGCTTCATTCCAGCTTGTTAGAAAAAGCCTCCGCTGCCTTTGGCCTGTTTATGAGCGCGACCTATCGAAATGTTTTATAATGGTTTCACTTCGCATAAAATACACTCAGGGCTGTCGTTATGTTTCAGATCATGATACTGGTTGTATAACTCGTATTTTGAATTTTTGTGTCCTTAACCTTTGGTTATTTGAAACCCGAAACCTTTCTGTCCTATGTGTATCGCTATGACTTTTCCACGCTAAAAAATTTGTACGTGTTTGAATTTTTAATTAAATTTGGTATCATAGCTAGAACTTTTATGAAATGTAGACAGTTTTTTTTTACATTAAACTGCCCGTGATTATCCCCGTTTCACTTTCGCGGGGACACACAAAATTGCGTATAATGTACCTACTATTTTCATGTGTGTTTTCCTGTTGTTTTTTGTTTTCTTGTGTACAATTGTGTTAATTTTATTTTGTATAATATTTGTCTCTGTGTTAGTGAATAAATGTCGTTTTTCTTTCTTTTATTTTTTTCCATCTCACCTGATGTTAAGTGCAGAGTGCAGTTTATCCTGATATTCCTATCGGATTGGAATGTATGTAACACTTCAGCGCAGATACGAGTAACTTTAAAAAGAATTAAACAATGGTACTAAAAATGGAAATGATATGTTTCGAACCTCAGTTTCTTTTACTTTCTTTTTTTTAATGTTGTTTGAAACATAGTGTATGTAACACTCGAAGACGAAGCGTTGGCAGGCCTCCCACTAGGTGGGATGACAACATCGTGAGAGTTGCGGGAAACCGGTGGATGCAAGTGGTGAGTTGTCATTCATTGTGGAGGGCTGATGATGATGATGATATTTAACACAGACGGCAAAATAGTACAACTTCATCGAACACGAAAAACGTACTGTAATTCAAACCATACAATCATAAGTCCCAGTCGCTTCTTGATCTTAAAACATTCGTTCAAAACCTCGCAAAACACCGTTTCAGGACAGCCCGTCTTCATTACTTAGTCGCTTTGGAGAACCGACTATTTTCATATATGCAAGTGAAAAACTGAACTGCTCACAAAAGATGCTCCGTAAGAAAGTTTTAAAGACGTCCAAACGAAGGCATTCAGGGCGGCTCACGGCGGGGGAAATCTGATACGATTCATTAATGTAACGACCTTTTAATATTCAGGTATCACCAGTATGCTTTGATTTGAAAGTGTCACCCACACCTCAGGCTTTTCATACCGGCTGGCTTTCACCGTATGCTAGCCCTTGGGTTTTTGACACTTTCTAACTTTGACTTTGGCAAGTCTTTAGCTTCAAAATAACATGGTACTAATTAACATTTTGAGTTTAAACTTTGTGTCGAGCTATGAGTTATGGAATTCTATTGGAGTTACGGTCGGGATTACTTTCGTCTTGTCAAATTTTAAAAGGTAAATAAATCAATGTAGATACTTTTGACGGGTTTTCATTCAGCAGGTTTTTGGAGCGCTCATTAAGTTATCTTCAGAAGAAAGTTTGCCGTTTTATTTGAAGTACGTAATAATATTTAAAAACGTTGCAAACTGTAACAATGTAATGTTAGGTTAACAAATTAGTTTAATTTTCACGTACTTACATAATAATACAAGTATTTTCATTGAATCATGTTAATAACAATCGAAATATATTTGATTGAAATTGGTTCATGGAAACAACATTTAGACCAAGATTGTTCAGGGAACATTGAGTTTATGGTTTATTTTCGAAGTTAAATTCTTACCAAACTATTTATTTTTTATTTCAATTATTTATTTTAAGGGCCCATGCCCCAATGACCTTCGATCTGAATTCCTTAGTTTTCTAATGTTTTTTGTAGCTTAATATATTAACAACAACTACTTTAAGCAATAAAGCATCCCATACTTTGTATCTTCAAAGCATCTTTAAAGTTCATTGTCTTCGAGATATTTGGCATCAAAGTTAAACAATTTTAGGCCAAACTAGTTTCAAATGAAAACCCTCGACACGTCTTTAGAGACGTCAAAGACGAACCCAAATATGTAGATTTCATATATGTTAGATCTTTCACGTCAATAGAGATACGAAATAAGTGTTCTTTTAGACAATGTTTAAAAAAAATCATAAAAAATTAAGTATTATTTTTTCCAAAATCCGGTAGACAAAAATGGAGATAAAAAATTGGAAAACCGATGGCCGTTTGACTTATAATTCTATCTGTAGTGCAAAAGTAGGAGTTACGATTCAAAACTTGTCAAAAATCGATGAAAACCTCGGGTAGCCCCTTTAATGATAACATTACACCATCATTACATTACATATGAATATACTTAAACTTATAAACTTATAAATAACATAAAAATTAAATAAATTATTAGATATTTTTTTATATATAAATGAAGTGACTCATTAAATGTACTACAGAAAGTGTCATTTGTTAATATCTTAGAGTATATATAATTATACCCCCATTATCACAGAAACGTAATGAAAACGAATAAGAAATCATTAAAAATTTAGGGGCTGTTTCACCATCCATTGATTAGTGTTAACTGACGGTTAAATGTAATGCCGTCTCCGTCTATGTGAACAAAACAAATAGAGACGGCATCACATTTAACCGTCAGTTAACACTAATTAATGGATGGTGAAACAGCCCCTTAGAGTCTGAAAAGTTCACTTTTAGATGATGATAACAGATGGCATCGGGTAATTTCGTAAATTTTTAATATCATAATGAAATTTCGCTATACGAAACCGGGTTTAGTTTTTATAATCATAGGCTTTTTTCCGACCCTTAATCATGATACAAATATCTTCTAGTAGTAATTGAACTCTTCTTACAGTCACCTCCTTACCTCACTTATACCTACAACTTTGTAACTATCCCTGCTTTTGATGAAATATAACATTTCAAAATTCCTGTAGAGGGCCAGGAATAATTCCGCGTGGCCCCCGACTCAAAGAGTTTTGGTCCCAGGGGACGTGGATCATTCAAACGAACGTGGCGCCCCCGCGCGGTGCAAGGGTTGGATGTTTTGTTACAAACGCACAAGAAATAGAGGGAAATTATCTCGTACGTACACTTTATTATAGGTAGAGTCATTCACGATGACACGTGTGTGGATCATATTACAATGTCATTAATGTCTAATTTTGACAAAATCACGCGTCTTCGCGGATGGCACTAGGTATATATTTTTGACGACCAGATGGTCTAATGGTTAGAGAACCTGACTACGAAGCTTGAGGTCTCGAGTTCAATTCCCGTGTCGGGGTCAGATATTTGTATGAAAAATACGAATGTTTGTTCTCGGGTCTTGGGTGTTTAATATGTATTTAAGTATGTATCTATCTATATAATTATATTTATCCGTTGCTTAGTACCCATAACAAGCTTTGCTAAGCTTACTTTGGGACTAGGTCAATAATTGGTGTGAATTGTCCCGTGATATATAATTATTTATATATCTTTACGCATCTCAAGTACACACATAACACATTTTTTACATAAAATAAAAAAAAACCAAGGCCAATATATCTTGTTACATATTCATAATTATATATTTATAATTAATATGTATAAAAACTTTATACTTACCTCACCGCTACCTCATCATTCGCAGTTGGAATGTTAGACTCTCTAGATAGTAAACTTACCTCAACTTTTAAATGTATAAATTCACTGGTTTTTTTTTTAATTTTGCTTTTATTTTCCTAACTTAATATTAAGTATAAATTGTAACACATTGTGCATGTAAATGTTACATTTGATGGAGGAGCGGTGTCTCCTGACACAGGTATCTTAATACTTAAAAGGAGGCACCAACCTGTAACCTGCTAAATTGAGTAAGATACTGAATAAACTATTTTTCATTTTCATTTTCATTCATAATACTTTTACATAATATTTCTTAAAAAAACATTAAAAACTATGCATATATATATATTACAAACTATATATTAAATATATATACATAAAAATATATATTAAAACAAAAATTGCACATACATATTATTAAATGTTGCAAATACTTTGTTAGTTCCTACTCATATTGTAATTGTGAAATATTGTGAGTATGTATTGTACGTGTCCGGGTAAAGTCTGATAACACATAATACTTTGGGTTTTTTTTTACATATAACTGACCACGATTGACCCCTATCTCACCTGATGTTAAGTGCAGATGAGGCCAAAGGTGTATCTCACTGGTTCAGTAACAGCCTATTCACTCTAGCCTTGAAGTGCCCTAGATTGTATTAGCGAAATTTACTAAAATCTACGAAAACTCCAATAAAACCTGTTTGAATGTATACTACTTAGTAGAGACGAATACAAAGCAAACTTGACTCTAGATATTTAGAACTACAAAAAGTAACATTTATATTTTTCTTATTATTTTCTGTGTTTGGTGCGCAGCTCATTACATTACCCACACTAGGTTATCCAACCTCTTTCTTTTGTTCTATTTTTTTTTTGTTCACTGGCCAGTATCAGTGTCATTTCAATCATTATATTTTCGGATAATCGCTCGTCGCTTGTTTCCTTGCTCCCCATTACCGATGTATCTCTTGAATATTACAAAAGTGCAATTACCGTATCAACGGGCTGTGAATCTATAATGTTAGCGAGTAATCAGCACATGTGCTATTCCATTATGCGGTGCATAAATTATAGCTGGTAAATATTACTTGTTTTCATAGAGTGTTAAAATAAATGTGCCAAATAACAATTTAGTTCACTGTTAAAATGTTTTTGTCTGTTGAAAAATATATAAAAATAAAAAAGCAGTAGATAGCAAACACAATTTGCAAGAAAAGTAATTTGTATTTTAAATCCAAAAGCTCACCTAGTTTATCGTAATTACATTGAACAATAAAACATGTTTTACTCTGATTTTGTTTGTACATAATAAACATAGAATGCTCCACACTTTCCAAGCCATAAAATTCCCATCACACAAATTACGATAAAATCCCATGCAATTTCCGCATAAACGAATTAAAAGTCCGTTCATCAGAGATTACGTCTATGCATTAAAATATAAAAGGTATTTTGCTACGAGATCGGTTTCCATTCACGACGTAGCACAGTATCGGCAGAAGCATAATTTCCTGTACTGAAATATTTATACGGGCGGTCCGTCCGTAGCTACGAGCTACGGTGCTACGCTGTGGCGTAGCTAAATCTACGACGGTAGTGCCGAGGGAATGGATAGAGTAAGTGAAAATAAGCGATTATTAGTAAATATTTAGCAAAATATTTTTTCATCGAAATTCCCCGAAATAACATAGTAGTCTTCATTTGTGTTCTATGAAGAACAACTGTGCAAATTTCACATTTTTCTCTTAATGTTCGGCTTTATTCTGTGGGAATATCTAAATCAAAAATAGTAGTACCAAATTTTATCTAGATCCTTCCAGCCATTTTAGCGTGGAAGAAATACAAACGTGCACGCACACACAGACTCACAAATTTTCGTATTTAAAATATTGATAAGATACGTTTTTTGATACTACTCAAGTGAATCGATTCAAGTGTACTGACCAAAGACTGCAATAAATGAAACGCTTCCAAACAATATTTTATTTAACAGTTTCACTACGAGACAAATTAACATTAACAAATCGGGTACATCTTATAAACTAATAAAAGTACCTTATCGAAACTTTAATCCCCAGCTTTGTAGCAAGGGTTCAAATAAACTTACCGATAAACAATAAGCCCGATTTAGACCTGTAAGAAAAGTCATGCAAGTTACATTAAATTGCGAGGCCGTAAAGCCAATTAATTTTAATGATCAATCTAGCGCCGAAATATAACGCAACTTGCAGGATTTTTCTTGCAGGTCTAAACAGAGCAACACATATTGCATGATGAAACAGTGAATATGCATTGAGCAATAGTATAGGCATCAGTACTTATCATAGAATACGAGTAACTTAGTAGTAAATATCTCATATAAACTCGCTCCGCTTATGTCTCTCTGCTCGCTCCTTTAGCGTAAGACTACCGACCGTTTGGGCTATGGTAATAACTTTGGCGCTTTACCACCTTTTGTGTGCCATTTTAGGTAAATAGTTCGAACGAAATTATGGTTTGTTTTAATACAACCAAGTATCACAGTGTATTTATTGGATTTACACTGCACCAACCTATTTTTAGTAAAGGTTGTGTTCTATATTGATTCTGAAGAACACCAAATAATATTTTCGGTGTATTATGATCTAACCAGTTTCATAAAATGAAATCATTTGTAAAGAAAAATACTTCTAATGTCTTATATTTCATAAAAATAAGTTTATGACAAATAAAAACATGCTTTTTTGCCTACTGTTTTGACAAATCAGAAGCAAATTTCAAGTTAATCCGACCAGTAGGAGCAGGTAAAGTCCAAATTGCAAATTTCGAAGTCAACTTTTACATATACATATTTATGTCCATAGAGAACACTGGAAAGTTAATTAAATTTTTGTTATAAAAACGGAACATACAAATTAAGATAAAAAAATACATATATCCATTTGGACAATTAATTTTTACATCGAATCTACGAACACTCTCTTTCCTTTGTTCCCATAATCCATTGATCCGTATATGGCACAAGTTAAACTTGTTTTACATATCCCGTGTACCACATATGACACATCTGGCTAAAAATCTGTCCTATATTACGTCAACGAAACGATATTATAAATGAATCAGAACATTGTGCAACATACGAGTACTTTATGAGTTCTGAGGACGTGATAACAGCCTTCAATCGTTTGTACAGACAAATGTTGCCAATGCTGATACAGATCAACATTGGCTATACTCCCGTATAAATTATAAAACAGGTTTTAATAAATTATCTGCCAATTGCATATTCAAATGCCTGCTAATACGAATAGAGTACTGGCTATCATTAACCAATTATTCCAATTTAGTATAATAATTAAAATTATTTATAGTTGAGTTTTATTTGCAATTTTTTCCCAATACATGGTTTGGTTTGGTTAGTAGCAGTCTACTGCTGGACATAGGCCTCTGCCATGGAGTGCCACCACACTCTGTCTTCAGCCTCTCGCATCCATCCATTGCCAGCGACCCTCAAGGTCGTCCGTACACCGTGCCTCAGGACGCCCTACACTACGTTTTTCCCTTCCGTGTCTCGATTCGAGGACTCGTCTGCTCCTCCGTTCATCGGTCCTGTGACGGACGTGGCCAGCCCAACAGCACTTCAGCGAACTACTTAATTCTTTGAGCAACGTCGATGACTTTCGTTCTTTGCCGGATAATGTGATTTCGGATTTTATTCTTCAAAGAAACCCCTAGCATTTCTCTCTTCATACCTCGCCAAGTCATCTTGAATTTGTGGAATTGATTGTTTTGTTATTTATTATTAGCTTTGAAATAAAAGCTCTGTAGTTTTATAAATTGTATGAAAGAATCTTGTTCTGACTGTTCATATAAGAATATTGTATGCATACCCGTAGCACTGTCTACATCAAAAAAATCCTTAACACCAGTATCCAAACAATATTAAACAGCAAAGCGATTTAAATTTAAACTACAAAGCCTCACAAACCGTACGCTTCTCGCAAGGAAACTATGCATCACTCGCGACAGGCGGGACTACGGCGCAATATTTGTGCCGGTGTTCGCTAAACATACAGATATGTTTTGGTACAGTTGTTTTATGGTCTCACAGGTACCAAAATACAGTACAATCTGTTACAGCACCTACACGGAAGCCTATTTTATAAGTAAGCATTTGGATAGTGTACATTATATCCCGAATATTTTCACGGGATTTAAGTATGTATTTTTTTACAAGCTTTTATTTAGTTTCACTTGTCCCGTTGTCATCTGTCTGTGCGTCCGTCTGTTTGTCTGTCTGTAATCAAATCTTGCAAGTTAAAGTCGACCAACTTCCAGTAGTATTGACTTGAAATTTAGTATACTTATGTAAATTGCGTGACAATGCCATAATCTGGTAGTGACATCCTGGTGGTCAGGCCAAGATCGTCTTCGCCGGACAGAACTCTTCAACGGTTAATGGCATCGACTTGAAATTTGGTATGCAAATGTAGTTTGGTTTTAATGCAAGTACAGTCAACAAAAAGTACAGTCAAAAAATTTTTGTATTAAAATGAATTTTTTATCGTTAGGTTATTAATAGTTTAAAGGAAGTTTCTGTGAAGTTGCATTCGTTTTTATAATAAAATTCCAAAAATTATTACAAATGAAACGGATACAAAATTCAGATCTATTGTCAAGAAGACATTAATATGAATATGAATATCTAAGGTGTATTATAAAGTTAATGATTATATCATGGACAGGGATATTTGGAAATAATTCCGATCCGCATTGGCGATCCCTTCAAATAGCGAACCTACTGTGATAAAAATAAAGTTGTGTTAAATACTTATGATTTACAGACCATTTAATAATATTGTTCTGTTTAAAAAAATATACCTAGTTGAGTTTCTTGCCGGATCAACAGATGCTTTTCTGAACCGGTGGCACCTAGATTTTTTTTGACATTCATAAGTGCTTGTTATAGCCCAAATTGAATAAAGGTATTTTAACTTTGACTTTGACTTTGAAGGCAGTGTGACTGCATCAGGGTCATTCGAGCTTGTTGGTTATTCGGTATGTCGGTTATTTGGTTATTCGAGCGTTTCGCCCGCCTCACTTTCGTGGTCACATTTTTCACGAATTGGCTGTAGATTTTGATGTCATTTTCGATTATTTGTTAGAGTTCCTGTGCCTCTACCAGATAACTGAAAAATTGTTTCAAAATTTTCTACCATTTTTACAGAAAAGTGGCCACGAGAGTGAGGCGGTCGAAACGTTCAAATAATGATCCATCAAAACTAGATAGTCAGCGGAATAACCGGTACTATTATACTTTGCCACAGGTTACTGGCCCCATTTCCGACTAGGAAACAAAGTAATCGATACCTACCGCGGTACTAAAACAAGGTATTTGCATAAATACCTTATAGGTTATTTTAGGGCTCCACAATACCCCTCGTAGTAAAACACAGCTTGTCAACTTTACTGGCTTTTACCTTGTTTTTTATATAGTAAAACATGTCATAACATTTTTATGGTTCGAAACAATCGTAAAAGTGGCTGTGCGAACATCGGCGGAGCCTGCTCCGATCCTATTAAAAAGGTTTAACTTTCATTGATATACTTTTTTCGTTCGATTCACGAATGGAACATCCTGTAGACACACCCTGTTGCTATAAAAATTAAAGGAACTAGTACTAACTTGAACTTTTTTTTTCTTTTTTTTGGTAGTCTAGTATAGGTAGTCATTCACGATGACGCGTGCCGTGGTTCTTATTACAAAGCCATTAATTAATTAATGTCTAAGATGGCACTAGGTATAGTTTGACCTACTTATGGCCTCCCAAGCAGAGGCTTTGAGCTTAGACTTGAGCCTCTTAATTTTTTGGGAGTTGATGTGCGAAATTATAGTTCAAATTTACCATGACCTTTGTGGTGAAGGAAAACACGTGTGTAAGCCTGCACACAATTGCGCAGTAATTCAATGGTGTTTATGAAATTCCCAACCCGCACTGGGGGCTCATTCTAGGAGGCTTGTATCATGCAAAGCTGTTTTTTAAGAAACTCAAAATATTTTTAAAGTAATTTTACCACAGATAGATATTCACGATATGATCATTCGTGGTGCGTCGGCGTTAAAATGTTGCCTCCCCCGTTCTTCTGACAATCGATCATTGTTTGGTTGTAAGTACGCGTAGTACTCATCGCTCAAGTAAATTACTACCTAATTCTGCGACAAATGAATACAAAATTAAATCGTATAAAAAGTTACCAGTACCTACCAAGTACGCAAGGCAAAGAGTTCCTTAACAAATTGTTACTGAAATCCATTTGCTAAATCGCTAAGTGGGCGATCAATGTGTGAAAACGCCTTACTTGGGTTCCGTTTCTTGTGTTAAAAATCATAAAAAGTATGTAACGGGTAACGTATGTAAAAAGTAGGTCGGAGAAATAAAAGGCGTGGGTTATAAAATAAAAATACAATACAAAAGAAAAATATATACAATCATTTCAGTCACCACTGCTCTTGTAGATAAATTAAAAAAAAACACTGTCGTGAGACTTCTAGGACAGGTAGAGAAACAGGGCAGGGTGATAAGGTAGCATCGGAGCGTCCAGTCGCGCCGGCGATCTGGTCCAAGGCAGTGGAGCGGAGTGGAAGTGGAGATGGGAAGAACAGCAGGAAAAAGGAAGGGCTGGAATAAAACACCCTGCTTTACTGCTTGCTTGCAGCACCCATCCAAGCCTCGTTTTAGTGTTGGACCAGCGAAAGAGAGCTGAACGAGACTTGGATTAGGTTTTACAAAATTTAGACAATATTTAGAAATAGAGATAATAATATTTACAATACCTGCAATAGTGGCAGCCCTTATATTACAAGTAGTAGTCAGTGAAATAGCTATCACCGACACATCACCGAGTAAATAATTAATATTTTTAGCCAATAACAGGAAAAAACAAAAGAGTATAAATAATTAAGAATTTAGATTTTTTTTTCTTCTGTAAGCGGCCAGTTGCGCACCACGGAAGTTTGCCATGTTACAAGTAAAGAATCTTATTATTACACATCCTTAACAAAATTGATAAACAAATAAATAATCAGTCAATTATGTTAGCAAATACAAAGGCGACTTTATAATTTTGCCAAAAAGTATTTTTATTGTATTATATTTTATTAAGTATTTTTTATTAACAATGTCTTGGATTTATTCTCAAATTACAAAAAATATATACAGTCTTCAAGTTCTTGATAAAAAAATTCTTGAAAAAATGTACTGAGTCAAAGGCTGCTTTCGCTGAAAAACCGTTTCGTCAATCTAACCCAACCTCTTGAAATATTTTTAGAGCAATTTAAAGACGTTCTGTGATCAATTTGACAATTACTGCGGAACCCTTCGCATGTAATAGAGCTCCGCTTTTTATTCCCGTTTCCACCTAAACGTATAGTTTCTTTTTGGCGAGGTAATCACTAGTAAAAGAGGCACTATCATTGTCACGCTACTACAAACCGTACACCACTAAACATTCAGTTTAATTTCCTCTGTCTGCGAACCATTTTTACGATCGAATAGTTTTTGCTTGTAACCTCACCAACGTTCATTATTTATAGGCAAAGTCCTCGACTTTATAGTTGTAGTATCCGAGTAGAAAACGAAGTAACACTAATAAAATTGTTATGTTTACTTTTACAGCGTAAATCATGAAACTTTACAGCGAGGCCGACAATCGACTCGAAATTTTCATTTGGGATTGTCAAATACGCAAATTGGTTTGCGAGCACTTGATTTTATACGTACCGTCAAGGACTTTAATTTATGAGCCCCCATGGAACCTTTTCGAAGGAAAAGTCATTACGATTTTCCTTGTTAATTAATGCGATGTCACTATGACGTGTAGGTGGTGACCTTGTGCAAGGTCCACCCGGATTGCTACCACCATCTTGCTCGCTAATCCTGCCGTGAAGCAGCAGTGCTTGCACTGTTGTGTTTCGGCGTGGAGAGTAAGACAGCCGGTGAAATTACTGACACGTGAGGCATCCCATCTTTGGCCTCTAGGTTGGCAACGCATCTGCAATACCCCTGGTGTTGCAGATGTTTATGGGTGGTGGTGATCTCTTACCATCAGGAGACCCATTTGCTCGTTTCGCATCCAGTGAAATAAGAAAAAAAAACCATTTACTGCGAAATGGTTCCATGATGGCTCATGAATTAAAGTCCTTGATCGTACAATATTAGCGTTTAGCCGCAAAACGTTGCTATCTTGATTTTTAGTCTGGCAGTCTAATTGAGATTCCGGGATTGAAATTCCCATGGTAATTTCCTAAACCAAAAGTTGGAAAACCCCTGACTTTGTCACTTCAAAGTTAAATATCTCAAAAACGGATAAACCAATTTTAATTAAACATGTCTAAGAACCAACGCTAGAAAACTTGATTTCAAATAAACAAAACCGCATTCAAATCGGTCCACCCGTATAAGAGCTACGGTGCCACAAACAGACACACATAGCGGTCAAACTTATAACACCCCTCTTTAAAAACTAATTACCTACTAATACTACTACCTAGGTACCATCAGCCAAATATGTGGTCTACCACCCTAAAGTTGATAATCGTTTGCATGTCATAAAACAATAATGCCAATAGACGTGTCTGTCAACTTGAAAGTTCGACTTTAGCGACATATTATTTTCATAGGAACTTGTTTAAAAATTGATAGACCACTTATTTGGCTGATGGTACCAATATTACTAATTACCTTTAAAATACTCAATTCTTACTCATCATGACGAGCTGTAAGGTGATTACTTACACGTCTCATTCTCGTGGCGATATCCGGGTGAAAAATAGTCTTTGTTTTACTACCGAGATCCGTGATATATACATTCTAAGTTGGTTGCAAACACCTTCAACAAGCAAGCAAGCAAGCAAGTTTGTTGCAAACTTCTAAACTAAACGTCTGAATCGATTTCAGTGGGTTTTTGTTACCTAAAAACTTAAATTCTTCTTATTTGAAATATTTTCAAGACTCTACTACCTTACCATGATTACCTACTGAAATAATTTGTAATGTGCCAATTGTGACTAACCTAACCAACAAAAAGATGGAGAACCCCCGATATTTGCACTTCAAAGTTCAATATCTCAAAAAATGTTGGACAACCTGCTTTCAAATAAAAAAACCGCATTCGAATCGGTTCAGCCGTTTAAGAGCTACGGTACCATAGACAGATAGACACACATAGCGGTCAAACTTATACCACCCCTCTTTTTGCGTCGTGGGTTAAAAAGACCCAAACCAAAACAAAAATGGACAGATTTATTTGTATAAATATACACAAAACACTCATAATAATATTTTAGTAGTCGAAGTATTGTATCGAGACTTGTTTCAAACGAACTGAATGATCACGGTTTGGCTAACTCACCTTAAAAAAGAACCGCGGATTTGTTCAAAACATGTCGGGCATACCTTTACAAGTAATACCTGAGTGACCCGTGTACCATATTTTAATCATCACGATTGAGTCTAACAGCAATTTAAATTCAAGATTTACAGATTTTTGTGATAAAAAAAAACTCTTAAATATTTCGTACAAAAAAGTCGCAAACTCAGTTATGTCATTAGATAAATTGCTTCAGTGTTCGCGTGAACACTTCGTCTGGTTCAGCCCGTTGAAAGCTATTTATTTATTCATTGGAGCGTGAACCTGGAGCTTGTTCCACTTGCAACCATTACTTTAATTTTTTTTTTAATCGCACATCTAGATTGAAATAGCATGAACTCAAAATAATACAACATTTTAATTTAAGCCTGTGTAAATTAAAATGGTGTATTATTCTGATTTGATTACCGCTTTCGTTCTAGGTGTGCCAACAATAAAAACAACATGATCGGTTAAAATAATGTCAAATGAGTATCGATCTTATTCTCTAAGAGTCCATACAATAAGAACATCCTGTACATACACTTGAACCGTTATCGAATCAAATAACTTAATTTCATAATGACTGCCGTATTCTAGGAACCAATGTTATTATAGGTAGGTACTCGTATCAATCAACAATTGTGAGAGTTTCCGCAGTGACTAAAATGGTCCATCTAGTCAGTGTATTAAAATTAGTGCGTATCTATATAGTCCGATATTTTTTTAGTCATAACGAAACGTTTGATCAAATTTTTGTTAGTTACAATTTTAATCCCATCAAAACCGTAAATTTTCGAACATTTTTAGATGGTCATCCTGCAGCAATTTATCTATAATGTTTTATAACAATTATGAACAATTAATGAATTCGGATAAAAAGAGTTATGACAAACAAAACATTATGACTTTTTACAATAGTACGGTATTTGACTATTTTGTATATGTTTTATAAATTAAAACTACACAATGCCTGTTATCGAATAGAAAAACAATTTTTAAGCTACCTTTACAACACATAACAAAGTTATAAAGGTTTGAAATTCAAGATTAGACAGAGAAAGACATACTGGCATGTGACGTCACACGATAGTACTGCCATACTTGCTGCATAGAGAAAAGCGTTTGAGAAAGAGACTGGTATATAGATTTTTCAAAAAAATCACTATACATCCAATTTTCAACCGATTTAAATTATATCTTCGCTAAACACTATCTGTATATCTATATATTCATAATAATATTAAGATATGGCAAAATCAGGAGTTGTCAAATACCGTATTATGCAAGCCGATATAGACCTTCTTAAATTAAATCCCCGGTTTGCATTCTATTGCCTATGCATTTTTATTCATTATCTTATCCCAGCCTATATATGTCCCACTGCTGGGCACAGGCCTCCTCTCGGAATGAGAGGGCTCGGGCCGTAGTTCCCACGCGGGCCCAGTGCGGATTGGGAACTTCACACACACCATTGAATTGCTTCGCAGGTTTGTGCAGGTTTCCTCACGATGTTTTCCTTCACCGTCAAGCTCGTGGTAAATTTCAAATGTAATTTCGCACATGAATTCCGAAAAACTCAGAGGTGCGAGCCGGGATTTGAACCCACGATCCTCTGCTTCAGAGGCCATAGGTCAAACCACTCGGCCACCACGGCTTTTTTATTCATAATCAGCAATAACTTTAACGTTATCTTTAAATAAACAAATATAATAGACTTTGTACATCGATTCCTACAAACTTTTCTGAGTACCTCAGAACCGTTCAACTCTAGCAACCCTCAATGTGGATAGAAGCGAGCAAGCCTTATACTGTCGATACAGTTTCTCACTGTAACGCCGTACATCGAACTTGACTGCTACCTGGAAAACGCATTACGCAAGCTCTAACACACTTTCCACTTCGGAATCTGATTACTTATACAACTATATTGCTTGAACAGTTTCCACAACGCTTCAGCTTAAGGCATCGTTGCTCGGAGATAAATGTTCGTTATTAATAGACTTTAATTAAAAATGCATAGCTACGTACCAACAATTTGCGAAAAGACTTCTTACTTTACAGGTTTCTAGACAAAAGCTGCTATAGATCTAACTATCTTTGTCTTGTAGTATATTCTCAATACAATTTTTATTAATAACAAATTTGTACAACTTCAAAATATTTGTTCAAGTCAGGGAAGCCATTGCCATCTCTCTGTTCTATTTTTATTAAAGTATTAAGAAAATCTACTATCTACTACACTTCTATACTACACTATACTATACTACTTATATTAGTAGATGCCTTAGTCAAAATACCATAAACGGGACTTATCACGCTATTTTTACACGAGTAATATTTACCTCAACGTTTCGGCAACGTTACAGTTGCCGTGGTCACGAGTAGACTAAAAAAAGTAGATGCCTTGTCTTATCTTGCCTAGTTATCTTCTTCTAAGTCGTTAACTCTTGACTGTGGTCGTGGTCGTCATGGTCTTCATGGTCGGTGGTGATACCTGTCTGTATCTGTAGCCATTCCTCTCTCGCTGTTGCCTTCCTAGTGCATTCATATAGCGAACTGCCAAGTGCTGCCTAGTTATATCGTACTAATAAAAATAAAGTGCCAAGTGGAAACAACAAAAGCCGATTCGTCCAGATGGAAATGCTACGAAGTCTCCTCGGAGGCTGCATTGTGATGCGCTCAATTAGCACCGGTTAAATGTTAAGTGCGGGACGCGTAATTGGCGAAGTCAAAAGTGCACTTCTGGTCTTCGACTTTGGGACTTCAAAGTAAGGCACCTTTACTGTATCGAGACTAGTTAGTGGAAATTGTGAAGCACTTGGTAGTTCAAGGTGTGGTCAAATTTCTGCAGCTCGTTCGCCGCTTGTCGTCACGTGTCAGCGTATATGTCCCACTGCAGAGCACAGGCCTCCTCTCAGAATGACCATATTTTGGGCCATAATAATATTTTTAATTATAAATATGTATGTTAGTCTGTAAGGTATTTATTGTATGGGCCAAGTTGCCTGAAATAAATGAATTTATTATTATTTATTATAATTCCCACGCGAGTCTAGTGCAAATTGGGAACTTCGCCGCTTCACTATTATTACTAAGACTTAGGACAAGGATTATACCAACGAGATGGACGAATGGCCTATTTAAAGTCGCGGGTTCACCGTGGATACAGGGCGCTTCCAACCGATGTAACTGGAGGTCTATGGGGGAGGCCTATGTCCAACAGTGGAGGGCTGACCTTTTGTTGACTGTATTTGCACTGTCATCCTATCTCCATATCTGCACCAAAGTTTAAGAATTACTAGAATTCTATGAAGACTTTCAACATTTGAAAGACTTATTTATATAGGTACCTACCTATGCACATTGCTGGTTACAAAGAACAAAGATTAAGATTAGAAGAAGTTACAAAGATGTTTCATTGATGTTTCAGGTGACCAGAGGGCTGGCAGCTATTTTGGGCAAAGGATTAGGCTTGTGATACAACGCGGGAATGCTGCCAGCCTTCTGGGCACAATGAACAGCGACGGTGACCTAGGGGGGATTTTTTATTTATAGGTTAGGCTAGCTTATATATTTTTTCGAGTTACAATAATCAATCAATCACTTTTTGTAAATATAGCTTCATCGATACTATTTATGATTCCGCCAGTGTCGACGTTGAAGAAGACACTAATGGATAACCGTTGTTTGGTAGCTTCGGTGTGCGGTACTTGGATGAGAAACATAAATACTCGTCGACAACAGAGAGTTTGTATTAAGACAAAGCTATTTTATACACACATATAAGTAACATTAGAAATTCCGCGTATGATTTTTTAAAGAAAATAGGGAAATGACTCGTCCCTTTGAAGGCAGCTCCTCCATTGCACACCCCTCATTGCGTTAATTTCGGCAGCCCTTCGCCCTTTGAACTGCTCAAGCCAATCGTAAAGTCGATCCCTTTGTTAAACATCACAAATGAAACTCCCGAATGTTTTAAGTAATCGTTGGAATCCGAAAGTATTTTAAAGATTTGCAAAGAATAGGCGAAAGGCTAAATTGGAATTTTATACAAGGAAATTAGATTCATTTCAGATGTTTAAATCACTCCGATTGATTGGCCGCTTGCCTTCGGTTTTGATTAACGTGATTGAAAGTGCTTGATTTGGGACTTTGACTTTCGCTTTGGAATCGGGACGGCGTTGAACACTATTACGGTGAATCGCGGGCTAAAAATAGTTGTCGTTGAATAATAGTTACCTACTTGCAAATATATAGGTACGTTAAGTATCTTTGTAAGGAATTCTCCGAATAAGTGTCATAAGTATAACAATTGAATTGATTCAACTCGAAATACTGTTTTAAAAAAATACTTAATGCGTATTTAAAGAGATCAAGGCTAGTGTTAAAAATAAGAATGTTTTGAATTGACTTAGCCTGGTTCAGCAACTGGCATATATTTATTCCTGAGTGGCATATCTGGTTGCTCACTTTTTCTCTGATATCCTGCAAAAACCGTCACCGACTAAAAAAAATTGTAAAAAAAGCAACCTATCACCTAAAAATTGTTCGTTTCATTGGCGCAACCCTGCGACGTATATTTTTTTGGAGAAAGAGTTCATCCAATCAGAATAATTATAAGCAAACTTCAGCTTTCCCATTTACACATACATGCGCACATGAATGTGTGCGTGGCATCTATGTGTGCGTAGACTGCGACCTATGCGTGATGAGACTGCACCCTAGGGTTACCAACTTACCACTGCCTTTGATATTGCCAAGTCAATAGGAAAGTTATGCTTTTGTTAAACATTACAACTCGTGCGGCGAAATATTATTTTTTCGCTTCGTTTGTTTAGAAGATTGAGGCACATGTGCGATGCGAATCCGGTATTTTTAGTTTATTTAAAAAAAAATGATCTGTGAAACGTATCTAAGTGACGTATAAATGAAAATGAATATGAAGATATGTTTAAAGGGGACGGGTTCCGAGGCCAGGCCATAATAGTAAGTAAGTACTCCGAGAATTATCTTAGACTACTTAACTGTTGGGGCACCTTCTTTGACATTTTTTTTCTTTTTCTTCATTTAATGGCTACCACTTAGCTTGTGACAATATCATTAATTTAAATTAAAAAAACCGGCCATGAGCGTGTCGTACACGCCCAGGATAGGGTTCCGTAGCCATTACGAAAAAATCAAATAATATTTTTCTCAGGATTTCGTGTTATGTACTGAATCTTCCAAGTTAAGGTATATTTTATACCTTAGGCTGCTATTTACTCTTAAACTACTAATAATTCTCAAGAAA
The DNA here is from genome assembly GCF_025370935.1 of Choristoneura fumiferana. Classification (NCBI taxonomy): domain Eukaryota; kingdom Metazoa; phylum Arthropoda; class Insecta; order Lepidoptera; family Tortricidae; genus Choristoneura; species Choristoneura fumiferana. The sequence continues at coordinate 15,547,591 of NC_133475.1, read as the reverse complement.
ACTTAACCGTTATAGTTTTCCTTGAAGGTTTCATATATTTACTACCATCCTGAATTTTTTAAATTTTTTCCACCGACCGGTTTAGATTTTAGAGAGGGGGAGACGCTTAATTTTAATGAAAATTTGCACTTTAAAGTTCAATATTTTGAAAACTAATCACTGAATCGAAAAATCGTTTTAGCAACCCCCTAATGGTTTTAATAGACCTTTCCAACGATACCACACACTATAAGATTGGATGAGGAAAAAAAATTCACCCCCACTTTACGTCTATGGGATGTACTCTAAAAAAAATTTTTTTTTAATTAGACGTTAAGTGGGGGTGTTTTTTTTTCTCATCCAATCCTATAGTGTGGGGTATCGTTGGATAGGTTGGTGGTCGTTGGATTTGTTTGCGAAATATTCAACTTTAAAGCGCAAATTTTCATTAAAATCGAGCGTCCCCCCCCCTCTAAAATCTAAACCGGTGGGTGGAATAATTTGAAAAAATTCAGGATGGTAGTAAGTATATCAAACATTCAAGGAAAACTATAACGGTTAAATTTGCTTCAGAATTATTAGTAGTTTAAGAGTAAATAGCAGCCTAAGCTATAAAATATACCTAAACTATGGAAGATTCCGTATAAAATACGAAATTCTTAGAAAAATATTACTTAATTTTATCGTAATGGCTACGGAACCCTATTTTGGGCGTGTCCAACACGCTCTTGGCCGGTTTTTATTTTACTTTCATATATCCTAAATTGAACAAAAGATAAATACGGCTAAACACTCCACAACTAGACACAGCCGATGGTAAGCCGGTTAGTTTTATCAGAATCCTAAACCAGCATAAACAATGCGAGAAGCAAAACTACAAAGGAATCTTTATTCCCCGTATAACACAGTGGGCACGTACAATTTGCACTATCCCCGCACTTAAGCCAATTTAATTTGCGCTAAAGACCCGTCTAAACTCCCCTTGCTCATTCAAATGGCGATTGTTGGCCACGCACACTTATGTACACTAACACCTGGTTGTCTAGATATGGCTCACAAGTCGAGTTTTTAGTCGGTGTACGTTAGTTAGGATGATACGAGATGGACGGACGACTTGTTAAAGCCGCGGGTTTATGCTGAGTGCGAGACGCTTCCAACCGAAGCAACTAGAGGTATATGGGGGAGGGCTATGTCCAACAGTGGACGTCCTACGTCTGATATGATGATGATGATGAAGTTAGTTTACATCTTTGCCTACATTTGTGTCCCACTGCAAAGGCCTCACCTGTCTCAGGGTCATACAAGGAAGAAACCAATGGGTTTCAACAAAAAGTACTGACCCCAAGCGCCCTACAGAAGAATGAATGCTCCAGTAATTGAAAAGCCATCTTTGTGGGTGCATCCAACAAACATCCCTGCCCAATCTCGTTTAAACCTGGCGTTTCTCAGTATCAGCCATTCGAGTTTTGGAGCGTAATTTTACCTATGCTCCGAATTCGATCAAACCATTTGACACTACACAGTCTGCTATACCATTACCCTTAGTGTAAGTTTTCGGTTACAAAATACGTCTCGATCGCGTTCGCGTTAAAATCTCAATTTGTATGGAAACACGAACAGCGCCTCTAGCGGAACGTTATCGATGTTCGTGTTTCCATAGAAATTGAGATTTAACGCGAACGCGATCGAGCCGTGTTTTGTAACCGAAAACTTACACTAAGGGTACAGATTAGTTAAGTTTATGTGCCTTTGTAAATTAGCTCCTGGCATTATACACAAAATTAATGCGATCAAAAGCTCGCGTGTCATTTTTTATCTGTCTTAATACTAACTTTGTATTTATAATTGAAATAGTTCAATAATGGTCGGACATAATCAAGTATTGCAGTTAAGTAGTATTGTCGGTTTCACTGTTTGTTGTTTTGTTTATTTTTGTAAAATGTATGCAGTCCTGATGGTCCCAAAGGAAGACCAGCGCCGTTCGCACGGCGGGATTATGCTGATTTAGGACCATTTCGTGACCGCGATACGTATTTTTTAGTTTTCTTCTGCTTTTTTCAATATTTTTTCCTTCTTTATTTTTATATAAAAGGTGGAAAACGAGCATGCGGGTCACCTGATGGGAAGCAATCACCGCCGCCCATAGACACTTGTCAACACGAGGGTCATCACAGGTACGTTGTTTTTCTTTCTATCAACCGAAACATAATGTACTAACTTACAACATATTATTATCGAAACGAAAGTCTTTTCCAGAACTATACATCTGCGGTCACTAAGCTCACTCCACTCGTTACGTGGCGTAGTGGCTTTATGTCCCACTGACCTGCTCATGAATTAGGTATAGCAACGTTAATTATACCCTACTTCAACGTTTACGCCAGATTTCTGCCCGACTTCAACACCTTTCAACATTTTTAGGGTTCCGGAGTAAAAATGGCAAAAACGGAACCCTTATAGTCTGTCTGCCTGTCTGTCCGTCCGCGACTTTGCTCAGGGACTATCAATGCTAGAAAGCTGTATTTTTGCAAGAATATGTATGTAAACTATGCCGACAAAATAGTGAAAAAAAAGAGTTTTTAGTGTACCTCCCATAGTCGGCGGGGGTGTTAATTTTTTCTCATCCAACCTTATAGTGTGGGGTATCGTTGGATAGGTATTATACGATTTTTTGATTCAGTGATTTGTTTGCAAAATATCCAACTTTAAAGTGCAAATTTAAAGTAAGGCCTACTATTCAATGGAGGAGTATATGCGTGATAGTTCTGCAACTTTTTAGACTTCATTTAGTTTACTGCATGACTGAATGTGCCTACCTACAAGACATTTATATTTGTATGCCCTCGGGCGCAGCATAGTGATACAAATCTATGATCAGTGTACCAACTATTTTAACCTATGTTTGACAAATAAATTATTTGTATTTGTAAATTTTAATTAAAATCGAGCGTCCCCCCCCCTCTAAAATCTAAACCGGTGGGTGTAAAAATTTGAAAAAAAATCAGGATGGTACTAAGTATATCAAACATTCAAGGAAAACTATAACGGCTACGTTTGCTTGAGAATTATTAGTAGTTTAAGAGTAAATAGCAGCCTAAGGTATAAAATATACCTTAACTTGGAAGATTCAGTACACAATACGAAATCCTGAGGAAAATATTACTTAATCGATTTTTTCGTAATGGCTACGGAACCCTATTTTGGGCGTGTCCGACACGCTCTTGGCTGGTTTTTAATTCATTCAGCATTTTACATGAAATATTTCTTTCGGTCATTTTAAGTGTAGGTAAATAGTTAGAAGTATTTACCTATATTTGTTATGCATCAAAGTAATATGTATTTACTTATCTTAAGATTTAATGGCTGGTTCAACATTAGTAAATGTTATAGCGACTTGGTACAACTTATACTAAAGCCGGGTCACTAGAAAGAAAAATTATGCAAGTTGCATTACATTGCGGCGCTCGATTGACCTCTTCAAACTCGTTAATTTTACGGCCTCGCAACTTGCACGATTTTTAACCGACTTCAAAAAAAGGAGGAGGTTATCGATTCGGTTGTTTTTTTATGTTTGTTACCTCAGTACTCCGTCATTTATGAACCGAATTGTTTTTTTTTTTGCGTTCGTCTAGGAATGTCTTCAATTAGGTCCCATAAGCACTAAATCAGGATTTGATGATTGGGAACTCTTGAAATTTTGTATGGACACCTATAGTAAATTGGATGTACATATTTAGTAGTCTCGTGTATTTGCTATTAAAAATCACCATGTTGAAGTTCAACTGATGAATAAGACCATGGTTGACCATCGGAATTACTACTTCACGGGTTGAATTTTAATTACTTTAACACAGTTTCTAAGCAATTTATGCTCCTCGTAATGCATATGGTACAAAGGGGGGTGAAGCACCAGGACTCCTCAATAATGAACGTCTCTAAATCGGAAAAAGCAATCTTTCGTAAAAGGTGACGAGCAGTTGATATTAAAATATTGTATTCTTAGATTATTTACACTTAAAAGCGTAAAAAAAAATTATAACGAAAAAAATTGAACCGACTACAAAAAACCATGACAATATTTTTTTACCAGTCATGTCGGTCGTTGCCTCAGCACGAGCCAGCAGGAGTAATTGAAGCCCAATATAAAGTGCGTAGGTGAGGTAGATGACTATAGGTCCACTCCTGCTGGCTCGTGCTAAGGCTCCGACCGACTTCAGACTGGTAGAAAATTATTTTCATGGTTTTTTGTAGTCAGTTAAATTTTTTGTTATACATTTTTCTTGCTAGTCTAAGCCCGGCTTTAGACCAGTGGCCGTATTATTGTCACGCTCTGACGTCCGTGACCGCATTCGTCATCTCTTTCTACCCCCATTCTACGCCGTGTGGCAGAACGAAATTTTTAAAACGATTGTGATTCCAAGTGAGTAAGACAATAGGGCCTCTGAGGACTTATTGTGTAATCTTACACCTTTACACTCATACACCCACTTTACGCCAACATTGTACACCTTTTGATAAAAAAGAAAGACAAATGCGATGGTGCCTGATGGTAATAAAGTTTGACATCACTGAAGAATTCCAAAAAACTTGCATATTATAACCAAACAAACTCAATTTGGCCACAACAATAAAGAAATACAATTCTCTAATAATAAGATAACATCCAATTTAACAAACGAAGGCGCAAAGCTATTAGTAGGACAGTTTTTCATATTCTTTGATTGTCGGCTTTTGGACCCTTGTTCGAGGGGCGGCTGGTGGTGACGATTGCGAGTTAAAACTGCGTATCATTGTTTGATATTCATTGCTTGTTCAAGTTGTTTAACTTTAACATGTCTTTACCCTTAGGACACAGATGAATAGAACGTGTTGATTAGTATAAATTTCTCCGTGGTATTTCTTACCTATGTTACAAAGCCTCATGCTAAACGTCATTGTATTAAGGCGGTTCTCACACTGCTCCGCGCATCGCAGCGGCGTGCGGTGCTGCGGTTTTTAGCTTTGTACAGTTTGTACTGCACAATCTTAATTATTTATAAAAATAAAAAATAAAATAAATATATGGGACACTTGACAGCAATTGACCTAATCCTAAACTAAGCAAAGCTATTACTATGGATACTTGGCAACGGATAAACACAAAAACCGCTTGGTGTAACACACGGCTCCGTCTCTCCGTGCGGAGGTGCAAAGCCCTACGGTGCGCACTCTCGGACTATGACTTTAGTGTCTGTAGTATGCCACATTGAGCGCCATAAAAATAAATAAATAACACAAGAAATAAATAAAATGCGGTTCGTCGTGCACCGCAGTGCCGCACGGAGGTGCGAAGCAAATCCGTACGGTGGTGCGTCGTTCCCGCACGCGATATCGTCGCTCCGCACGCCGCAGCGGGATGCGGCGCCAGTGTGAGTACCGGCTAACGGAGAAATTACTGCATGATTTATGACGTAATACGGACATACATTTTCTTCGTACATGCATCTCATCAAATAAGTTACAATATTAGAAAATGGCAGAGTACGAACTCTACTCGAGATTTAAGTCTTTGTCCAGAGGGTAAAGACACCACGTTGTATTCAGCGTGACTTCGAAGTTGAAAGCAGGAATTGATGCATATTATAATACGTATACGCGTTTTTAAAACGAAAATACAGTTTACAAATTATTTTGTTTGTTTACTTATTTAGATAGGTACTTTTTATTGCACAAAAAGGAAAGAAAAAAAATTTACACAAAAAACCTTAAAGTAGATACAAGCTTTACTTTAAGTGTAGGTACAGTCGACTGCAAAGAGATGTATACCCCCTAAAGTTACAAAAATACATAACCTTAACGTTTAGTTAATAAATTCGTTTATACATATTTCTGTAACTTTAGCTTATCCATCTCTTTGTAGTCGACTGTACAAGCAAAATTTGGCGCCTAAGGTTTTTGGAACACACTTAAAACGCGAATGTACCGTTCCTAGCAATATCGGCAATCTCAGGCGGATGGTATTTTATGATAATAATATTAATGTGAAGCCGTGGTGGCCTAGTGGTTTGACCTGTCGCCTCTCAAGCAGAGGGTCGTGGGTTCGAACTCCGGCTCGCACCTCTGAGTTTTTCGAAATTCATGTGCGGAACTACATCTGAAATTTACCACGAGCTTTGCGGTGAAGGAAAACATCGTCAGGAAACCTGCACAAACCTGCGAAGCGATTCAATGGTGCGTGCGAAGTTCCCAATCCGCACTGGGCCCGCGTGGGAACTATGGCCCAAGCCCTCTTGTTCTGAGAGGAGGCCTGTGCCCAGCAGTGGGACGTATATAGGCTGGGATGATGATGATATTAATGTCTAGTCCTCACAACTCGTAACCTTTTTTGCTCCAAAGATTACCATTTCCACAAGCGATAATCTGCCCGCCGTTGTTTACTTACGCTAATTAAAATTCTTCAAGTTATGTCGGTTATCCTAATTATTAATTACGCGTGCTAAAAGCCGCAATGTAACTCAATCCTACTTCACATTCCTACCAACCACCCAACCAACCCACGGTTTTCTAAATGGATTAGAACAATTTGTTAAAAGAAATTAGGCCGCGTCGTTTTAACGAATTACTTTTTGTAGAGACATCCATTCTGAAATGTTATGTTGACTCGGACGGAACATGTTTATTCATGACCGACATTTTGTTTCTCCGAGGAATTTTAATCGAATGCCGCGAAAAAGTAATAATTGACTTTGTAATTAGTTTGGTCCTCTCATTTTTGTACTTTTATGGGGTCTCGTAATTGATTTTAATTGGAAAATCTGAGGGGGCGTTTTAGGGGTGTTTTATTGTGCGAGCGGTGACGGTGTTTGTTTATTCGCACTTTATAGTTACGAGTACTTAAGTGTGTGTAAAATGCTTTTTTTGGCATGCATTATATTACATTAGTTAGTTAGTTATGTGCATTCATGCAGGTGTACTCGACTTCAATCTACTCGCCGATTAAGTAGCTTAAACGAAATTGGATAAAAGATGTTACAAAAGACTTATAGCAAGACACAAGGTATCTTGAATTGAATCTGGTATGTTTTAGCAGTTTACCTACCTACTTAACTTGACTGAGTACCTACCCCAATACATGTTTGTCTTCAAAACTTTGATTCAAGATAGTCAAGCCTTTAATGTGGTATTTTGTACATCAATATTTTTTTATGTATTTATGCTGAAATATTCCGGATGAGTTTAAAAACACCTTGTACAGTGAGCAGGAGAAGTGGATGAGCGGTTGGGATGCTCACAATGATCTACACACGACTCTACTGCCAAGGTCATAAGAGAGTGTTTAAGTAGATAATTTTGAGCACTACATTTGCTCGTCTACTTCTGCTGGTGACTGTGCAGTCGCGGAACGAAAGAAGTCATCTTGAAGTCAACTTTTGCTTCATAATATTGACAGAAGCTCACATATTACTTCGTTATAATATTACTTTGTATATCAAAGTATAACGGCCGGTCAAACTAAGTAACTAAAAGATTTTAGCTCAACTATTTATCATCATCATCATCCCAGCCTATATACGTCCCACTGCTGGGCGCAGGCCTCCCCTCAGAACAAGAGGGCTTACTTATAGTCAAAGAAAATTGATTCCACAAAATTTTAACCCTGTCGTCAAAAAGTTAAGCTTAATTTTCTATGCCACAGTCTGGCATATTACATTTACAGTTTAGAAAGGTAACTTGTGCTTCCAAATTACTTTTTCTTCTTAAATTTAAGAGCTATGATCCTGTCGGTGGAGTAATCGCCACTGCTGAAGTGCCAAATTAAAATAATTGAATACTTGTCAATAACGTTTTCGTGTCGCGACTGGATATTGCTCGGTTGATTTTTATAACTTTCTGAACTTCTTTTACCTACTTTGCAGTATAGAAAGTACCACGAGAGTTGAAGTGAATGATTACACACACAGCTACGTGAAGAACTGATCGCATAAAAGAAGAATGAATGAAATGAACGAGTGAATGTCAAAATCTCGCTGTCACTACATGACTGTTCTTGCGTGCGTACCTCAACCTGTTGGCACTACCTGTACTAACCTTCTATGATTTTTTTTACCAGTGTAGCAAGAAAAATCAACAAGTTAATTCAACAATCTTCCAACTACCACCGTGATAAAACCATTTCCTAAAGAAAAACATAACTCTACATCACAACTTTGTCGACCGAAGTAATTTTACGCTCCGTATACTCCCAAAGATTGAATACAAGTTCGATATTTCCTTCGAATCTCAAATGTCGAGTGCTATAAAACGAACATTATAGTCCGATGATCCGGTGAATGGTTTATGGTGCCCCATTGTTATTTACTTTGTTAGGGACATGTGACATGTCTACGCGATGTTTGAGACCGCTCATTCGAGATGATTTGGTTTAGAGATAATTAGATAGCTGCTTATGTATATCCTTCTTGTGCAGACTTATTTTGGGGACGTCGTCTAATGTCGACGCGATAGAAAAATGAGGGGGTTGTCAACTTCGAAAATACAGGGCTACACAAGCTCAGTAACTCAGTAACTTCAGCACCACACATCCCTTAAGGACGTTACGGAATAGGTAGATTAGGTTATATTTGTAACTAGTATTAGTGATTAGTATTAGTAGCCGGTGAAATTACTGGCACTTGAGGTATTCCATTTTAGGCCTGTAGGTTGGCAACGCATCTGCAATACCCCTGGTGTTGCAGATGTTTATGGGCGGTGGTGATCTCTTACCATCAGGAGACCCACTTGCTCGTTTTCCATCCAGTCGAAAAAAAATATATAGAGATCCTATTCCTGTGTACGATCTATGTAGGTATGTCACTTATCGACGGTGAAGTAACAATACCTCCTAACTGAATGATTTGTAACATGCAATATCTAATGATGATAAACAATAGGTACCTATCTAAGGATGCTAAGGTCCTCAATTATTGAGGACTAGATTAACCTCCTTAGTTGCATGTTCGAGATTTATCAGTTAGGAGGTCTTGGTACTTCACCGTCGTTATGTAATGCAATTACGTTTACAAAATATTACCTAAACACTGCCACAGATTAATGAAATAATGATCTTTCATTAGTAATAAAAAAAGTGAGGTGAACGACCTTCTAAAAGGTCAACAACAATTTTTACAAGAAAATAAGGTAAATATTTGGCTAAAACATGATACCAATTTTTTGCAGTTATCACAATAGAATCAGATTTTTTTAATGTTTGTGTTATCAATACAGAACTCAAAGGTTGTGTAATTACGTAGTAGCTAAATGTCACCCACAACACATTCTCCTGCAGAGCTATCCCGCTCGTAAGGTCCCGTTTTAGTGCCCTTACCTAACACCTCCTACCACCTAACACTGAAAATGATGGTTTGGATAACAATGACATCTACAGCAAATGGCCCGAACTAATATTTACACCTGCCAACGACAACACACCTGCCAACGACAACAGTGAGCGACTGTTAGTTGATAGTTACAGTACTAAAATATAGATGGCGCTTTGTAAGTACGTTTCGCTTGCATGCCTGGACTGGCCTGAACTACGCGTGCTTACTAAAGTAATCGGTAGATGGCGCGCTTGCCTGAGTTTCGTCGCACGCTGACTAGTCAACGCTTCTATGCTACAGGTACAGGTAGTAGTAGTATTATAGGTAGCTTGTAAATTATGTCGTAAATATATGTCAACAGAGTGCGCTTTTATCAATTTAAGAACTAAAAACAACCTAGTAAACCGCTACTAGAGGTCACTGTACTACGTACTATTTGTTATTATTATTTCAAAACAACGTCGATTTGTTTGTTTTGAGAATTTATTCGTGTCGTATCGTACACGGCATCGTTACGCATCCATGAATCATAACTTTTGAGCGATTATCTTAGCTTTATGTAACATACGAGTAAGCAGGTATTACGGCAATTATGGTAATAGGCTTGACCTCTGTCCGAGTCACCTAGGTATTGTCCAAGATTTCCTTCCTTTCTCGTTGCTTACTCATATCAGATACAATTTTTTAAGTTTAATGCTGACAAAGCTGAGCATTCTGTATAACGGAGTATTCGCGTTTTTGACTAAGCAAAGGAGTACCTTAACGGTCCTTCTTGTAACGGTTATGTTTATTTAAAAGGAATATTCAAGTTTATCAGCACTTTTTTGCAGGTCATGGGTGAAGGGAAACAAAATATTATCATGACGGATTTTTTTATTTTAATAATTCAATGAAAGGATTACACTTCAACATCTCACGCTGTTAGAATTCTGTTAGGTATAACATTGTGTCTTCTAATGCAAGATAACGAAATTAAATGGCTGAATTGTACCTAGTAGCTACAAACTTAACTCTCCACAATATCCGGCTCAATATGAGCTAAATACATTTTCGGCCCATGGTCCTTCCTACTTGTAATTGATCAGTATAAGGCAATTAAACACGATTTCACATCGCAAGTATTTTTATTCCTCTCTAGTTTATCACAGTAAGGACCGGACGAAAATTTGAAAATTATACTACAATAACATGCAAGTAACGTAACTTTTAACAAACTAGGTCATCTTGAGAAATATTGAAAAATATTTTATTTAAAAATGAATAATATCAGAAAATATGTTCAATTTGGAAAGTTTGTAATGTATAAGTCACGTTACGGTTCTGATTGTACCATAATAAGTTCAGTCTCGCGCACAACACACAATGAATGATAATAAAATACTGCGTCAATCTAATAGCTGTTCTTATATAGGCATTGCCTCACATGCATAGACATAAAGTACATACGTGTATAACATAGTTCCACAAACTATTTGATCGATGTTCACTACGAAAACGATCATGTCTACAATAAGTTAAATGAACTACAAAATGCCCTAATTAGTCAAAATTACATACGTTCAACAAATCGTTTATAGTTATCGTAATTATTGGATTTTCGTCACTATTATGCGCGACCGCATCTTCCTAAATCATTCATATCTTTAAATTAAACATTTAACTAAACTTCTTTATCTATCACTCAATCTTTCACAACATTCAGAATTCTGCAACGGAACAACATTCACAAACATCAGTGTTCTAATACTTATTAATACAAATTCTAAGCAATCACAATGTAGTGCTGATGAAAGTAATTTTATTAACATTGGTCATTAGAAATAATTGGTCAAAACGATATGTTCAAGAGACAAGGAGGCTGTCGAGCCGTGCAGATGTTCTTTTACAAAATTGATATTCGAGTAACGATATGCAACGTGAATTGACAACCATGTGGTTGAAGTCATTGCTTAAAAGTACAGCGTAGAAGTTCCCTGCTTCGGTGCTCTAGTTGCTAAAATAGTTGCTGTTAGCGCGGCTAATACACGTATATTTGCTTGAGCTGAGGTTTGAGCTCGGGCGGGATAGTGTACACTTCTTGTTCAGGTTTTTTCTTCACAAGCCGCTTCCAGCGACCGCCGATGTTCTTACGTAGGCTGCGGAAACTCGCTCGCTCGTTACCAAGAGGCTGCATCAAGTTGTCCTAGAACAAATGAAACGAACTGTCAGGCAATGTCTTTTTATACTGGGAAACATGTGGCGAGTTTGTTGACCTAAGGATCGGTGCCCGATTTAGCGGTTCCGTTACCGTCCCTGCTGCATTTGCTGCATTCGCACCGGTATTGAAACAACTTCCAGCCGTTACACAATGCTTGTTATTTTCGGACGCACTGTTGCCATCCGAGCAGGCGCTTCAAACAAGAAGGTCGTCCCGAACGTATTATTATTCGAAGCTTTTTTTGTGTCTGCCGTCTATTATTCGGAACCGGGCTCGGGATACAGTTGTTTTTTTTTTCGAAGTACGTTCCATCTGGATGGCATTTAAAGGTAGTGGCCTTAACGACTTTTTAAAATGTTCAATGTATTGAATTCTGCGACTAGGAAGCATTGCGAAGTAAACGTTGAGGCCACATGAGAACGAGCCTTGAATACGCTATTACAAAGACACATTAGCATTGTCTATTTCCTGATGCGGCAGTAGGTGTGTGGTATTTACTCTTTACACACGTTTAGCACACGTCAAACATTATCCAATACAATGACGGGAAGGTTTTGAACGGACCTCGAGACTCCAGCCAGTTATTAGAGCGTGGTATTGAGGTTAAATTGTTTGACGGTATTGCAATATTATTCAAAGTACCTATTCGTTTGCGCTAGCCTCGTCTGAACGTAGACAACTACAAAGAAAGAAGGTCGAAGTGTTACAACACGCTCGCCTTGTGCAGCTTTCTACTTCACAAGCGTGTCCCGACATTTAAATTTGTTTAGCGCTGTGTTGCACTACGTAGATATCGTGGTCGTGTTATTATAGCCAACTCTCTCTGCTGAGGAGCGTGGGTTAGACCAGTCACGATTTCTATCGTGTCAACGCAACGCCAAGCATACCTACCACTTTCCATCACTTTTAATCGTTGCCAAGGCGGTGACGGGAGTCGAGCAGTATCAGGAGCGCGAGGGCCATTAAAAAAAAATATTCAGGTCAAGTGTAACGGATGGAAAAGACTGGCAATTTATATGTGGGATGTTTTGGTTTGTTATTGTTGTGGATACTAACCTGATCATGGGGATAGACGTAAGGCGGGGGCAGCGGTGGTGGGAACTGCCACAGCGGCTGCTGGCGGAAGGCGAGCGGCTCCGGCGCGGGCGCCGGCGCCGCCTGCAACACCTCGGCGGGATGCACCGATGCAGAGTGCTCCTCCCGCTTCCTCAGCTTGCTGTGGACGATGCGAATCGCCATCATAGTACCGTTGTTGCCAACCATGGTACCAAATCCAAAGTAACCTTCCACGCAAGAACTATTCACACTGGTTTGTATGACGGGTAACAAGTTCCAGTCGGGCAGTCACAACATTGCTTCACAGTTTTCACTCACAGCCGTATCGCGCACCGAACGCGTAACTAATTACTAAATTAAATTAAATTATCACAAGTTTAGATTTAGTAGGGGGATGTTTAGCTATCACTGTTCGTAGGAACGTGCGGGTTACCGCGGTACGCGAGCTGAAGCTACGCGATGACTAGAATATTTCGTGAAGTGTGGCCGGCAGGTGCCTAGCAAAGCGCTCGCTCGTGCCAAACGACCTCTACGGAGTACTCCATGCGTCTGAGTTGAAGTGGTGGGGAGCGCTCGGCTTTTATAGCAGCGCGCGTGACGCGACGCCCCGCCGCCTGAGGTGGGGGGCTTTTTGTTTGACGATGTGGCTGGCCTTTTTCCGCGAAAACCTACGAACGGTTGGTGGCCCATCATGTTATCTTGATGGTATGGCTGTGACGCATCCACCAACCGTTGGTTTTTCGCATACGTTATATGTTTTGGAATATTTATTTGAACGCGATTTGATAGTAACATCGTGGCTGTGAGTTTATGCAAGCATTGTTTTTATCGACCGCCGTTGCATTGAAGGTTACTAAGAAGATGGTACGCCTTTGTAAACGTAAAACGTTAGGACAACAGAAAATAAAGAACAAAATCAAACAATAGAAATGGTTTAAAATAGGTATTACATCCATCATGTAACACTTGTTTTCCCACACAAACGTTATAGGTATTTAAATAAGAATAACACGATCTTATACAACTTTCCAAGATTACCATAGCACGTGTAACAACTTTTATATACCTTTAAGCAAGACTGCGTCAGGTAGTTACAACAATTACCTAATAAATACTGATTGGTTGTAAAAACTGATCTGTTCCCTGCAAATCCAATAAGATCGCTTTTAGCCAAGTTATAGGCGCTCTCAACATTAGCTTTAAGTAACGATCTTTACGCTTCAAAAGAGGGTTCAACCAACGGAGTTGCGCATTTCACCATTAGCCGAGTTCAAAGTCCACGGCATGGGAGCTCGAACCTATATAAATATGCATACTCCATCTATATACACTTCACGCACTGCTGAGCCTATAGTTAGTGTAAACGCAGCGATAGCTATTATTGCATCTCTTTCGACCGACCCTTCGAATGCGTGGAAGGGACAAGGAGATATGAATTTAGCGCTTTCGATTATAAAAGGCAAAGTAGGGCTGCAGGGCAAGGGAGAGCGGGAAGGTGCAATGCCCTTAGCCGCTCTAAGCCCAGCTCAGAGGGCTTTGACTCGAATAATTGCATATGGAACAAAAAACGCAGGTAGTGAGCCATTTGGTCGTTACCCTTGAGGCGTCTAGTGGGAACGACCGGGGCCATGGCAACTGATTAAAACACTGGCATCCTGTTTCTTTAACTACAAATTTTCTTTGCTAACTGTATTTGTTGAATAGCGTTCACAATTTTGTGAAAAATAACACGCAATGACATGCTGTGGAAATATGTCAGCAATTGTAGCTCTTTTCACACAAATGTAATCTCTGATAGCATCGACACTTTATCACTCGGCTTAAATCACATAGTTTTAACGATTTTCGCACACATAACATAAATATTTCTTTCTAATATTTAAAATTCTTGTGTCACAGTGTTTGTAACCAAACTCCTCCGAAACGGATTGACCAATTTTTATGTTTTTTTTTGTATTCTTAATAGGTATTCGGTTGGTCTGAGAATAAGACGTAAACTATTTTTTTTGTTCATACTTCTACGCGGACGGAGTCGCGGCCAACAGCTAGAAATTTATAAAAACTTCAGATTTCGTTTGACAATTTAATCACAAGCATGAAATGTTCTTAAAATAGATAACTACGTAACTCATTAAAATTATTAATAAACAATTATCAAACTTTGACAGACTTGCAAGAGCACAGAACGTAGGTAGTGGTTAAATATTAGGTACTAAGAATATACTTAGGTAAGATGTTTTATCTACAAAAACGAAAGGGATTTTCGATATATTCCTATGGTAAGCAACACAAATCAGTTAATACGATGCGAATGTATGTAGTTGACATTGAAACCTCAATGAAATAATACCTGTATTGGCATAATAACAGCATTTGTTTTGTCTGGTTGCTAAGCCAGTTACGCATAATTATAACGTGCTTCTTAAAATATCATTGAATCTATTAAGATCTTTTCTTTTAAAATGTTAATTTGAAACAATCAACACGAAACGCAACTCGAAGAATCGTTACGCGATCAATCAAAATGTAATAAAAGTAAGTTCGTACTTATCAAAAATTGTTACGAAATGTAACATTCAACGATGCTTTAATTAAAGAAAATATAATATTTCAGCTGCCTACGTTACTTCACTGAGTTATCTCGATACCTAATAAACTTTTTTTATTTTTTATAATGGTTGCAATTAAGATAATTTTCGAAGTTACCGTGCCATCGCCCCATTTTCTGACCCCTATTTGCGTCAATGGAAGGCTATCTAATTCATATACATGATCACATCACGCTGTTTAAGTTTGATTGTTATGTGAAGTCTAGCAGCTGACCTCAAGTCCCATGACAATAAAACATTGATTTATCAAACGGTCAAACATAAACAATCATGTTCTAGAAGTTACATCACGTAATTTATTCGGTTAGCAATAACAGTCTATACAAATTGATGAAATGCTTATTAACAGTGTTCAATTTCGATTGACGTCAAGCAATATCATCCAAGGGGTATGTTTTAATAAAGCCGGAGCAGTTGTAGAGCAGTTTCATGATGCTAGATTTAGATTAAAAGGATCCATTGTACTGGGTCGACCCAGATATCCAGCGAAGCTAATCTTATTGTACCTACTGTAAGTTTTTGTTTTTTAAGCCAGTATCAAGTAGGTATCGGGTGGTCTACCTGCTCTGAAGCTTTTTAGAACAGGTAGCAAAACAGGTAAATCTTCATACTGTAATATTTCGTAAAAAATATATCTCTCGATCATCTACCTCGACTCGAGTAGCAGAATCAACACGTGTCCTACCCACTTTAGCAATCTGTGCAACATCAACGTGATTCACGGTGGCTTCCGAGCCTACAGAATCGGTAGAAAAGAAAACCATTTGTTAGCAAGGCCCTGTTTATGAAATGGCTCGTCTGTGTTTACAAACCCATCGCCATGTCGGTTATATAAACTTCGGAAGAAAGTCTCGCACACACCTGTAACTGTACCACCTCCACACCTGCCGACCGTGTAGGTTAACGCGTTTCTTATAAATATAGACAGAAGGTTATCTTCTGCTCAACCTCCATTTGGAGTAACCTTAAGATAATGCTTTAAAGATAACTAATACTACCTACTACGTGTTACTACGTGTTACGTGATGTCTAGTGCTGATAGTCAATATTGGGCTTTACTTCCGCGTGTCAGCCTGCAATATTTCTTATACGCTTATTTATATTTAGAAACCATTGTTCAGTTTGCGGTAACAGTAGCTTATATACCGGTAAAAGGTTTTTAGCAAGGTTGACTCAGCTCATGTCTAATCGGTTTTAATTAGTTACTTTAAATATATATCGTTGAGTGGTTCTAGAGTCTCGGATATAGTTAAAATTCCTAGAATTATTGTGATTGGGAGGCGTTGTCCGACCGGCAACGACCTTGCCCGGTTTCGGTCACCGTCAAGTTTCCTGCTGGTACGTTAACTTTTTGCCCATCTGTTCAAGTTTCTGACTCATTCAGAATTAAATCTGTAAACGGCATGCTATAAAATTAAATCCGAACGCGGATACTTTTAAATGATTTTTACAATTCGTGTGGGTATTTGACAAGGAATCGTCAGAAAATATCAAGACTGCATTTTTGCCAATTGCGTGGATATGCCTTGACCGACGGGACGGCCTTGATGAGCATCAAATAATTGCAGACAATTTCACGACAGCGCTGCAATTGCTAAGTCGTGATATCAATATTTAAGTGTGAAACACAAAACAATATTTCTGACAACAGAATACGAATGCATTTACATTTATTTATTTTGTCAATTTCACTTCAAACAAAAAAAGAGTACAAAATACCAACCTAGTTGTGAAACTCAAACAAAAGAGTAACAGATAATCTCAAAGAATAACCATTTCAAGACAACAATGGAAAACTTTCTCTCTGGCAAAAAAGTTTCCTGAGTGCGACTAATAAATGAATTCTATGTAGCTAAGTAAGTATTTAATGCTGATGAAGGTAAGTTAACAATGTAACTAATAGATTTGGTGACTTAATTAAAACTACCATATTTATTGTTAAAATTAGCTCGACGTTTCGACCACATTGCAACGGTCGTGGTCACAATTTGAGTTGATTAAATCCCGGAATATATTAGTTATGAGTGCAAATCACGAAAGTTTAAAATATTAAGTTATAGGTAGAGTCATTCGCGATGACGCGTGCCGTGGTTCTTATTACAATGGATGGCACTAGGTTTAACAATGTATTTCAAAACTTATTAAAACTCATACAAGTGTGTGTATGTGTGTGTAGGCATCAAAACAAATTTCCTTATAAATAAACTTTAAGTTATAGTAGGTGACATGGACTTTAATCTATTTGATAATATGTTTGGTACGCCTGTGTAACGATCGAGTAGCTACACTTTATTATAGTGCCAATTAAATAGCAGTTACATTAGCCGAAATAAGTTGATATAATAAGCATCGTACCATAAGCAGAACGATGAGAATTACCCGCGCTCGAAGGGGTTGTTCCTGTCCCTTCCGCAGAGGCAGACGATGGTCTTGTCGGTGGACAGGACGATCAGGGAGTTGTGCTCCAGGATCACGCCGACCTCGCAATTTTCCTCTTTACACTTCATCGCCTCCACGGCGATTGTAGCGAAGAGCATCGAAAATCGAGCAGTTTGACACAGGCACTACACACGAGCGGCACGGATATTCGGCAACTGGCGACGGCTGCGGCACCGCGCCAACGAATTGGCGCAGCTCAGACAGCCGCCTCCGCGAGTTTTCAATACACACGTACGACCCAACGTTGATTATTTGACTGCCGGAGCGACGGTCGCGGTGCCGCCGCCTCGCGCAGCGGTGGGTGGCGACTGAACACGCACCTCTCCCGTTAACTCATTGCTATGTTATGGGGACTCGACCCCGCAGTGCGGAAGCCCCCTTTAATCAACATTACGGTATTCCTCTAAACACCTTTCGTTCACTGAACATCTATCACCGACATGGTTGAATATAAAAGTGCAATTCAACAATGACCGTTGCAATGTATTCTTTAGTAACTCTAGTCATGCCGAATCGAGATTATGGATAAGAAGTCACAAATGAATTAAGAACATTCGACACTTCACAAAAATTAACGAAATGGCACATCACAAATGTACAAGCAGAACTAATTAACTCATTGTCTGTTCAGGTGGGAACGTCTTGCAAATTGAATCTCTCAAAAGACGGCTTTGTTATACACTCGACGAGGCTTAACTGAAAACAGTCTGAACGTCAACGGATGTCAGTCCGAACGTGCTGCATTCATACATAGCAAATAGCTGTGTCTGGAGACAATCGAACAATCATGTATATGTAACACGGTTGGATATTATTAACACCATAATATCTGCATCGGTATCCATATATGGTTATGTATTATAAGAAGTTTAAAACTGTACCTAATTGTCGTTACTGGCTCCAAAGATATTCAATCAGCTCCGTTGATTCCCGGCGTTGAAATCTAACGAACAATATCAGTCGATGATGCATTGACGTCATAGTTTACATAGCTTTGCCATTATGCAACTAGTAAAGCTATAGTTACTCTATTATCGGCAGATTAGATAAACTCGGGACTACATTATGGCCACAATAATTCCATGTCCTGAAAGTGGACGATTAATAATAAATAACAGGAACACTAATACGATAACGAGAATTGATAGGTACAAAGTGCAACGACATCAGCATTATATTATACATCGTTATTAAATCGTAAAATCATAAATTTTATTGCAGCACAACAAATTATACTCGTTGTTAAAGACAAAATATTCACGAAGAAAGAAGGCAAATCAGACGAGATTTCAACACTAGCCTATCAACATGTAATCGATGCCATACCTCTTGAAGTACACTAAGTCGAATTCAATAAATTTAATGCCAAACTACCTTTAACGGTGAAGTTTTGAAATTCCCACAAAAGACAATTATGTATGTTTAATTATATCTCTCACTCGCACATTACGAGTGTCATGCTAATCAAAGTCCCTTGTGCCATGAAGAATCGCAAACCGTGGGAACTACAGGCGGGCCTGTCATGGCCCACCGATGTCCACAATGGCTGACCTTAATGCTATTAGTACCACCCATGAGACGTTATTGCAAACAAACACCTCACATCATTGATCGATGGATGAATAATGGCTATGTCATACCATAATTGTTATGGTTGAAAATTTAAACAATTTCTAGTGCTTTCAAAATGGTCATTCAGCGATCTGCAGGTTGTTTTTATCATAAATTAATCAGTACAACTTGAATTATTCAAACCAGTACCAACTTTCTACCTCAGCCCAGCGCACGCAAAGTCAATACTGGTTCCATATTTAACCCAAGTAGTTACTTATAAAACGTATTTAATGTTTTTTTTAACCTTGTCATGTCGAAAATTGCGGCTAAATTACCAACATTTTGTTCTTTCATTCGTTTTTGTTCTTAGTTTTTATACATCCCGCAATTTTGTTGTTTGGTAAGCAGCGCGACATTAAGATAATGCAGTGGATTCCGTTGATTTTGCCAGAGGAATATTTTGCGTCTGATTTTAACGTTGGACTGTGTCCCAGTACAAAGTTCGAGTTAAAATAAGGACGTGGTGGATGCGAATCAACCGACGACAGACTATGGACAGACAGTAAACAATACCCAAACGCGTAGTTTATTTAACCACACTAACTATCCAGTGTTCACGATATCACAGATGGTACTCTTCACTTTATCCCCTAAAAATATGACACAAAAAGGATAAAACGCTATCTAAATAATAATTTATTTGCTGATTGAGCCAGGAAAATCCAAGTATTAATGCGCATTTTGATAGTGATTGATTTATAAATCACTATTTAATTTTATATACTTATATTCAGATACCAGTTGTATCGCCGTTTTAACGAATGACACAATCATTTATATTTCTCTAAATATTTTACTTTTGACCTAAGAACTTGCTTACCACAATGTGAGTAATATTTTTTTTCATGAAATATTCTCAAGTAAGTCAAACCGGTTCACTATCAATTGGTGTAATTTATTCATAACGTTAATCATTGGTGTGATTTAATGATGTACTGTACCTACATTGAAAAATCCTGTCATAAACGTTGCAAATGTGATATCCTTATCTACACACGCGGTAGCGTGTCAAGCCAAGTTCAAGCTACAGAACTGGCGAGCAGTACCGTGTGTACCGTGTGTGTGTGTGTTGGCCCATTTATTGAGACTTGTGAGATACACATGTGCTCTAAATTTCATAAACACACCTTAAACGGTCATTTCAACGGTCGGTCAAAATCGACATTTTTATCACTGACTCACCTATAGATCAAAATTCTTACCCAGTTCCAGATGACCTAGAAAGTTCAAATTTGCCATCCATGATAGGTAATTGGGTGAATACAAAGGAATATATATCAGAAACTAGTAAGTTTTTATCATTTTATTATAATTTTTAAATTAAATTATTTATGTACAAAAAGTAATGATATCCCATCAAAACATAAATGTGAAATGGGGGCCAAGTTCAATATTATAATATATGCCATTTATCAACAAGCGTGGATAAACATTTATTAAGTTTATTTAGGAACTGTGTACTATTGAATAATGTTTTTCCGTCGTAGTTTGTCGGATAACTACGAACTTTTCCGACAAAATACGATGGCCAAACATTATTCACTACATATCCGTACGTTAGCCTTATCAGTTAAATAGAATTAAGATTTAGCACAGAAACTAAAATTAATCAAGAACGGTTTCCTTTGCTATCAGTCGTAAACCTAGATCGCAAGGTAAGTAATAAGTAAGTAATACTACGAGCTTTATTACACTAACGTTATCGCTCCATAATAATAGGGTCAACATAGTAAACATATACTTTACGTACTTGAGGATTTAGAATACAGAAGTTATAACGACGAAGTTACTTATAAAATCTATGAATTATTAATAGTTTCCCTATTAGTTATGATCATCATTTTTTCTTAATGTACTGTACAACAAGGTTTTTTTAGTTGCCTTCCTTAATGTTATTATTAATTTATTATTCATCTCACCACCAATAAAAGAATAATAAGTGACAAAATGATCCGCGGCAGTCTTTTAATTTATCTGGTAATTAATACAGACATTTGAGGATAGTTTTAAGTAAGAAATCATCTTGATTATGTAAAGTTTAAATTTTGAACACTAAATCTGTGCGGCTTCAATTGAAGATGGACATAGGTAATAATCTTTTATTGATGCAGAGGACTAACTTCACTACTAAAATTACCACAACTACCAAATTACACATTCTTGTGCCGGAAAAATGATAAAATACGGGAATGAAAGTGACCCAAAAGTATTTAAAAAACCGTGCCAAAAACATAGCACAGATACAAAAAACGCCGTTAGCGCAGTAAAATCACGTAGGTAAACGAAATGAAACAAGTCTTTTTTAAAACACCTTGAGCGTTAAAATGCCGACCGACGATTTGCGAATTTAAAAACAAACGGTTTACTAAAATACACGGAGCCGGAGGTTATTGTCTATTGTATGCTTCAGGAAAGCATTGAGTTGGTGATTATTATGTAATATTAGTTTTTTATGAAAAGAAAAAGAAACTTAATGGTAAAATATTAGAAAGAGAAGCAAAAACAAAGAAAAAAAAAATTAACCCAAAAGGATAAAGCAGGGTTTTATGAATGTGAGCGGATAAAAAATATATCTGCACGATACGCCAAGTATTTGGCATAGTACCAGTAATAGTATTGGCAACAGTTAAGTTAAAAAGCAGCTCGACAAATTAGCGAAGTATAAATCGGAAATGCACGGATGAATGCTAATAGTTATAATTTGACAAATAAATAAAAACTTACAAAAGTTGAACTCCCAGGTAATTTTGTCCAAAGCGAGAAAGTTTTTCAAAACTACTTATAAATTATGTATTATGTTCCAGTGAAAAAAAATAATTAAAAAACTGTTTGTTTATTAGCCTACTTTACCTACTAAATATCA
Organism: Choristoneura fumiferana; assembly: GCF_025370935.1. Taxonomy (NCBI): domain Eukaryota; kingdom Metazoa; phylum Arthropoda; class Insecta; order Lepidoptera; family Tortricidae; genus Choristoneura; species Choristoneura fumiferana. The sequence goes on along the minus strand of NC_133475.1, from coordinate 15,525,496 downwards.
TTCAGACTGACTCTTTGCTCAATCATATTTTGTACTTTAACCAGTAATTAAACAGAAAATTCATTATTATGGAAAATTTTATTGTGACAAATATACCTAATATTGTGCGTTAGTAAAATAATCTAGTAAACGAACTTCATTATATTTTTAACTACGTATGAGGGAATAGCCGGACTTAACGAGATTCCCGTTTCACACGTTCCACTAAATTAACCTTGTCCTTCATTAAAATATTTGCCAGAACAATTAATTCGCCGGGCAAATGATCATATCCCATCGAGGAAATAACAATTAGCTTAATGTTAGGGAATTAAAACTAACGAAATCCGGTTCAAATCAACTAACTCCGGTTTCGCCATCTAGGGCTTCGTTTATTTCCTCGTATGACTTCTAATTGGTTACAAGGGCTGTGTGCCCAATATTTATTGCATTATTGTTTTCGTTTAAGGTGACCCCATGCTTAACCTCAATATTTAGTTAGGCATCTGTTGGTACACACGAAAATTTTGATTGGTGTTGAAAGGACTTGTAGCTTATAATTATGCTAACGGTGTGCTCACGTGCCCGCACTGTGTGAGGATCTTCTCTAAGAAGATTGGCTACGTAAGCCATTTGCGAGCGCATGAGTGACACCGACGGAGTTAAAGCTGTTGCCATGGCCGAAATCGGCCGGATCAGATCATCATCATCATTGTAGCTGCTGGTTATTTAAACTAGTACCCACCAATTTAACTAGAAAACTGCAAATAAAATTATTCCCAAATCAAGAGAACTAGACCTTCAATTTGTCTGAAAACAAGCATAAGTGCGGAAATTTGTAAATGTGTAAAAATATCTTTCTTGTTTAATTTAATAGAGTATTATCGTTACAGTTTTATTAGGTATCTGCGGTTAATTTTGTTGGTAGCAGGCTATAAAGAAAGTCATAAAGTTTAGCAGAACAATTGTTACTAACCAAAATGTGCGGGAACACATTTTAACATGTTTTTAACACCCCCTGGAAAAATTGCACTTATTCATATTCATAATAATTCATTCAAATTCATGCTTATTACATTATTAGATGGTAGTTTTACAAGATATAGGTATGTACATGACACCCAGTAGGGTGTAGAATGTCAATCTATAAGTACTTAGCTTATACTTAGCTGATTGTTGCAACTATTTTAGTAAGTAAGTATAATTTAGCCAACATTTACGAGTGCACAAGTAATTTGAGAACAATATGACCTAACTTTCTCTCATGACAACGCGTTTAAAACATTAGCATAAAAAAATGCGAACGTATACTTACATTTTCGTCAACACTTTCTTCAAATAACGCCCAATAACAGTTACAACATTTAAAGTAGGCATTATTTTGCAGAGAAAACTGTAGTCAAATAGGCCACACCTAAATCGACTAATAATACGAAAGCTAATTCGTTTCGAAAACGACTTTCGACCCGCACGCGTTGGATAAGATTTTATCGGACAAAACTACCCTACAAAAGTTTTTCAATTTGTATGCGGGGAAAAATGTTTCCGAACGTAATTAATGGGGTCCCTAGACGGTCAAAATTGATTGAAAAGCATCATTCAAATTGAAAACCCGTTTACCAAATAATGAAATCAGACCATGTTGGTTGAGATTTCGGGATTTCATATGAGTACATCCCCGTCCCGCGGGAATAGTGGAATAAAAAGCAAGCCGATATTTGGCTACCGAGCTTAATTATTTTTTTACAATATTCATCTAGTCGCTTTGCCGTTAAAAGGTAACAAACGCACTATTCACAACTTTCGCATTTAAGTAAGTACTTATTTAGTTTCAGTTTGTCTTTCTTTAAGTATTCGGATGTATATGCAAAACTCTGCTACGAAAATACAGTAGTAGATAGTATAATATTAGGTAATAGCAATAAAAATAAGAATAAGAATGGTAACAATGGAATAGATGGTAGTTTAAAAGATAAATTAAAATGTTATGCCGCTGTTTTCTTATCTTGTTTCCAGCCAAAATAACAGGACTGAAACGACAAGTTTACATTAAAAATAAGTATCCAATTTGTGATAAAAAAGTAATAAGTAACAAGTAAATATCTACAAGACTTCTTTTTCTTTATTAGCTGTAGTTGTCATTCAGTGAACTTGGATGTTTCTTGTACTAATTAGGATTATCAGTTATTCGCAATTGTACGGTAATATAACAAGAATGTCAAATATATTTAACAATTACGTTCTTCCATGTTGGGTATGGTACGAGGTGTGATGTCCTACTACATACCGAAAGCCCTATGGTTAGTTTGCTTTGGTGATTATACCCGGATTTTACTCAACTTGTCATGGAAGTTAAATATATACACACACTTGTTAAAATGAACAACTTGTAAAGGTTCTAATTCCCTTGCACTTTTATCATAGTTCCATGAACTTGTACGTTGATGCAAATTTTGTTTACAAATAAAATTATTATTGTATCACGGAGATAACCGATTTATTTCTTATCAATCAACAAAAACAACATACTGGCTAGAACTGGTGTGTGAAAGATAAAAGTTGCAATCTCGTCAATGATTACGTTATTATTAATTTGTAAGGCTGTCTTATAAATTAAGGGCCGTCACATGCACATCACACACAACTTTTATTTTGATTCTGAAGGCACAGGCCACCATGCGAAATTCCGATCAGAGAAAAGTTTGAACGGAAAACTACTGTGTGTGTTAGGTATTTGTATTGATTTAATGCGTTTGAAATCCCGAATCGAATTCTGATACGAAATCCCGAGTGTATGTGGCGGCCCTAAGATCCTGTTTTCATTAATCAAGTAATATTGGTCCATTAGCGATACATTGCGGAGTCACAACCCTAACGAGTTACATGAGATCGAATGAGCACTGCAATGTCAAGCTACTGGAATAATTTTGCTGGAATAATTTAAACAGGGCCTAACCGATGATGCAAATAATGAAACGGTTTTCATGAACCTTTCCAGATAGTGATTTTTGCTCGTTTATATTACGCTATACCTTGTAGGTTACTTAAAAATAACTGGCCAAGTGCGAGTTGGACTCGCACACCAAGGATTCCGTACTTATAAATTCGTATGAAGCAAAACGTACGCAAAATGTTATTTTTAATTTGTCCGTCTACAATAATTTTTTACTGACATAGACAGATAGACATAAAAAACAGCCTTTTCTTATTGGTTGTGCTATAAGAGCTACCAAAATTTCCAACCAAATTTCAAGTTTCTCTAACAACTGATAAATCTATAATAAATAAATGAAGGTTTTGATTAACAGGTCATTCGTTCATTGGTGGACGTGTTACGCTACGTGATCCTATATAAGTGTTCCGTTTTTACCAGCTGATGTACGGAACCCTAAAAATATAAAATTTACGATCCAGCACGCTAGTTCATACCGTTTTCTAAGAAACGGTATGCTGACTGCTGTAATCATTAAAAACTTCGAACGAAGTTTTCAATTAACTAAGCACTTTAATAGTCTCATCAACCAAGTGCGTCCTCAATTGATATTGTGTGCTTCTAGCCATTCATTGCGTGACGAACTGGTGTCTCACAGCACCATGATTAGTCACAGCCAGCAATGTAACGCAACACGAACGATTGTGTTAGTCATTCTTTTTCTGTAGTGATCCATGTATAGATGTTTTAGGAAAGCCTTGAAGTGGCAAAGCACTTTAGATGATTTGACCGCTCTATTGCCTTGAGCTAATGATCAGTCTGAAGTCATACTTGTGTGCCGCGATGAAGACGTCTGTGTGCGTGTCAGTGTATATGTTACGTCACCAAACCGTCGCCAAGCGCGTAGTGATAGAACGGTATTAAACTCCTAGGCAAGGCAGCAACAATTCAGTTGATTTTAAAGGATCATAGTCTAACAGTTTTTAAGTTTTGAATACATATTTACTTTGGTAATAATAATTTAATTTTGAGCTAAATGTGCAATTCATTATAAACTACATATTTTATTTTAAGTGACCAATAAAAAAGCTAGGTAAAGGTTTTAAAAAGCTTTGAAAAACCGGCCAAGCGTTAGAGCGTGCCGGACACGCCCAAAACAGGGTTCCGTAGCTGTTACGAAAAAAATAAGTAATAGTTTTCTAGAGATTTCGTGTTTTGTACGGAATATTCCTAGTTTAGGTATATTTTATACCTTAGGCTGCTATTTACTCTTAAACTACTAATAATTCTCAAGAAAACTTAACCCTTATAGTTTTCCTTGTAAGTTTGATATACTTCCTACTATCCTAAATTTTTTTTAAATTTTCGACCCACTGGTTTAGATTTTAGAGGGCGCTCGATTTTTAATGAAAATTTGCACTTTAAAGTTGAATATTTTGTAAACGAATCACTGAATCGAAAAATGGTTTTAGCAACCCCCTAATGGTTTTAAAAGACCTATCCCACATTACAAGGTTGGATGAGTAAAAAAATTACCCCCACTTTACGCCTATGGGAGGTACTGTAAAAAAAATTTTTTTGAATTTTGTACCATTTTGTCGCATAGCTTACATATATATTCGTGCAAAATTACACTTTTCTAGCATTGATAGTCCAGTCCCTGAGCAAAGCCGCGGACGGACAGACAGACATACAGACAATCAGACATACAGACAGACATGGCGAAACTATAAGGGTTCCGTTTTTGCCATTTTGGCTACGGAATCCTAAAAAGAGAACTTGGGGTAACAAAATTGACCTACGTACGTATTACTACGTATTGGACCAGGCATTGTTGAAGGGAAGAGTTCTCGAAAGATCTTTTGGATCTACGGTCGATGACGGTAAGAGCTGGCCCAAGATGGCAAGGTGTAAGGGTCTGATATTGGAGACCAAGATACACTTAGAGTCAATACCCAGCTAATAAGTAAATGTGATCGTGGGTAATGTTAGATAGCCCTGAATAAAAGTATTTCTACATCTAGGCCTTCAAGAAAACCACTTCTCACTGCACTCTATATAACCTCAATTCAATCTAGACCGTTCAATCTAAACTTAGATACGTACAAGTAAAAGGTTTTATTTAGCCTGATGTCATTTACGTAACAGGCAGTTATGCTAGCCGCGATATTACGAATAAGTTACCGTTTATCCCCAGCGGCTATTTACTACGTTAGATCATGGGTATCTTGAAATCACTTCTGTACAGTATTTGATGTACTTATACATTTTTCAAAACTTATTGACGTTAAGACATTTAGAGAAACATTTATATTTTCCAATATTCATACGCTTTCACCACATAAACCAAATAAGCACAAAAACAACAGTCATACTCGGGTAAATTTTCAGTATCTGCTATTATTAAATGAGCGATGTATGAATAATTGGCTGAACCTCTAAGGTTATTTGCTAAGGTATTTTGCTTACCAATGAAACTTTTTATATTGTTTCTAATACTTACTACGTTTAAATTACTGCTGACTACAAATCTAAAGTGATTGCGGAACCATTCATATCGGACTTTGAACACTTGTCTATAAAAAAAACTCGTATTTACTAAAATTTATTCCGTTTAAATCGATCGTTACAAATAATTTAATATGACATGACATATCTACAACCGGTTATGCCGATGTATTAATTTTGGCTTCGACGTGACATTATGCATATCGACGTCTGCCGTTTGACATGTTTGATAAACTATGAAATTGTTCCAATGAAACGATTGCTCAAGGTCCGGAGATACGACAGCTTAAGAAATAGAGAGTTTCATTTCAATTTGATTGCTTGTCGTTGAAACGCTGTTTCCGGTTTTAGTAGAAATCGCTGAGTGAAATTTATCGAGAGCAGAGACTAACCGTGGGACTAGCAAGCTAGTTTTTGTCTCAGTCATAAAGCATATAGCCCTTTGTAATCAGTCGGTGAGTGCAAAAGAGACATTATGCTTTATGTCTGCGATGAACGCCTGCGTGCGTACAGTCACCAGCATTAATATCTACCACAGCGGAACGTGTAAAAATATCTGACACGTCCTTCCGGCCCTAGAAATAGAGTCGTATCAGATATTTATGCACGCTTATTGTGTCAGATATTGGTGCCGGTGACTGTACAAAAATTCCATACATAATATAGCACTTCCCCAAATGCTATGTTACTCAAAAAATTTAATGTAATCTGTGACTGCTTATGTTATCTTATCTTAATTTTAGGAGTTCTTAAGACTACACTTCGACCCACTAAGATTTTTCGTGTGGTAAATACACTTAGTCCATTGCTTTTACCGCTTCATCCTTATATAACCTGGCGCAGTGCCTTGTTGTCTTTTTGTAGTGTTTTTGTAGTGTCTTGGTCTTTTGGAAGTGCAAAATTCGGAAACAGTCAAATGCTGCGTTCAATTGTTTAGTGTTTATATTTATTTAATGCTTATTGTACACTAACACGATAATAACCAGAAACAGTTTGTCTACAAGTGATTTAGTACCGGTTATTAGAAGTTAGAATAAGAATGGTGTAAACTCGATTATTCTGGCTAAATACGTATCATATAAGGGTAGGAAAACAGGGGATAGTTAATTGTTCACTCTCTGATTGTTAGGATGTATGACCACGCATAACTTTTTACAGAGTAGTCCGATTTTGATAAAAAAAAATATTGGATAGGGTATACTTCGAAATTAGGTCTATATAAATTTGAAAAAAATATCTTACCCTAATGGTGGGAAAAAATTATAAAATAAAAACTTTTTAACAAAACAATTAAACCGCCGAAAAAACTGAAAAGCAAAAAATAATAAATTTTTATTTAACCTTAATCTAGGTACCAGTTTGAAGTCGGTGCCTCAGCACGAGCCAGAAGGGGTTAACCTATAGTCGTCTACCAGATGGGCTTCTATCACTCCTCGTGCTGAGACACCGACTTCAAACTGGTACCTAGATTATGGTTAAATAAAAAAGGTTTATTATTTTTTGCTTTTACAACTCAATAACTCTTTATTGCACACCAACACATAGCAGTTCAGCAGCAGTAGCAGCAGGGTAGCAGTTTTCAGTTTTTTCGGCTGTTTAATTTTTTTGGTTAATTGTTGTTAAAATGTATCGTTGTCATATCAAGCTCAGTAATGTCAAAAGTATGGTAAAGTCTCCAAATAAACACTAAGTTTACGTACCTACCACGAAAATATGCAATTTCTCTATCTATTTTAACAGTACCAAAAAAAAATTCCCGGTGTGTTTAGTCTGAACCGTCATTAGTTGATTTGAAACCAAACATTCACTTGCAATCTATCTAGCTCTGGTAATGAAATAATGTTTTGACAGTTAAGAATGAAAACAATTACAGAATTCCTGTCAAAATGCCAAGAGTTACTATCAATGCGCAGGTGAACGTTTTTAGAGATGCGAACACACTAAAATTGCTCAAAAACGCTGTAAATTAGCTGGCAGAACATTTATAAAACAAAAAACTAGTAAATTACAGTACTTGACAGAGCCACGGCTAATATCGTGGGCGTAACTTCTACTAAACATTAAGCAGCAGCATACGTTTGTGCAAGGTAATACATAGATGAACCAGCAAAATCGGTATCTGCTTCTACAAGGCTCTTCTATAGCCATCGTACTGCAGATTATATCACCAATGGTTTGGATATAATGCACTAGCGATAAATAAAACAGAGGCGTTTTGTTTTATGATTACTTACGCACTTATCATACTCTTAATTCTTTCAAGTTTCGGTATCATTATCCACATTTATTAACACCACCATAAAATATCATGATGACAGTACATTTCGGTTTATATCAGGGTTCTTTACATTTTCGCTTAATCCTTCATCTAATCTCACGGCGCAGTTTAGAGACGACGTAATTTGGCACAAGCTTTATGTTCCTTGAATGATTTAGGTCTCTCATCAATCACTATAAACTCATTTTTATCAAAACATTTACTCTCAAATCGCCGGTTATCTATATTTATCTGGTGCTCAGACTGCCAAAGTTCTAGATATTTCTTAGGAAGCTAGTAAATATAGATAATCACTTTTCATGGGCAGATTTGATATCTTCATTCACATCTAGTTGGTCTCCGGGAATTAGCATTACCTTTTTTAACGTTTGTGTGAGAAAGTAAATGTAAAGTAAACTTGGATAATGTCCAGACAATCCAGTCCGCGGACAAGTAACTGCTTGATTGAATATTTAATTATTCACTCAGTGTAATAATACCGCACAACTCATTTCTGAACATTACGCGGAAGTAAAGAATTGTCAGCTTTCATTCCAATCAATGCAATGTAACTGTATATTTTTATAGCCCAAAGAGGACAAATACATTACCTGTATTCATAGCACACAGCTAACAATCCTTGAGGTTAACGATAAAAAAATCTTAAACATGAAATTTTACCTGGTTCATTGACCTACGGATTCATACTAGTGGAACGACGTCCGAATAACATTAAGGGGCTGTTTCACCATCCATTGATTAGTGTTAACTGACGGTTAATTGTGATGCCGTCTCTATTTGTTTTGTTCGAATAGACGGAGACGGCATCACATTTAACCGTCATTTAACACTAATCAATGGATGGTGAAACAGCCCCTAAAGGTCTCTAACCCATAACACCGTATCATACCATGACATAAATGTGAAATGAGAGCCAAGTTCAATATTATGATATATTCCTTGATTGTTGACTTCAACGACAAAAGAAGTGAGATATAAATCGGTGCCAAGTGCTAAGGTGCCAAGTTCAATGGTCAGTCCTAAAATTTATTTATACCAATATAAAATATTATTTTATAACAACTTTAAATATCATTTCTTCTTATAACTTAGGATAATGTATTGAAGCCTAAGGTCGGACTTGGCTAGTTCTCATAAACGAATTATTATTAAGTACCTACTAAAACAGTAATGGAAGAGCCCTATGTTCGATGGCTAGTTTCTACCAGCACGCCAAATTTTCGGAAGAATAAAATAAGAACTTTCAGCTTTAAAACTTGCGAAGGCTATAATATTTCAATAAATAAGCGAAATTTGACAAGTTCATGTGAACTAAAAGAATTTCCTTGCTCACCCGCGACCTTACGATAGCTAAGCTTATGCAAAATATGCGTGTTCATGCAGTTCCTCCACCTCCACACTGTAAGAACACACACAAACCCATCTATCACCACCACCACACTACACTGACGCGTTTCGAACTCAACCAGAGCTCATCTTCAGAGTGACACAACCGTACACCATGCTACCAGTTATTAGGCTAACGAACCACAACCACCGTTTTAACTTGTCACTGTAACTCCCCAAGTACCCACATACGTTTTATGAAACAAAACAAAACTACCCACAAATTATTAATAATTTTTTTAACCCTCCTTCAAAACTACCTTGATTTTTATTTATTTACTGTCAAGGCATCTTTTATTAACTACCATTGCTGAAATTAGATCCAAGCCGTAGCAAGGGAGATGAATTATTAATGAGCAGGTAAATTTAGTTTCATGGGGTTTGTGTGTGTTCTTACAGTGTGGAGGTGGAGGAACTGCATGAACACGCATATTTTGCATAAGCTTAGCTATCGTAAGGTCGCGGGTGAGCAAGGAAATTCTTTTAGTTCATTGATATGGACCTCCGCAAAGTAACGCCTGATTCAATAAAAAGTTTATGTGAAATAGTTTTTGAGTTATGAGGGTGTCAAAAGTGGCTCCAAATGGTAGTGGTAAAATTTATTATTATTATTTATTGACATATGATACGGTGTAGTAGGAGACCTTAAAGATTGCAGTTATAGCAGAACCCAAAGTCATGACCTACTAATACAACCAATGTTCCACAGAAAAATTACACTCGAACCGACTAATTCGTCACCCACTGTAAAACCTTTTCATGCCGTGACATTGCATTGCTTGACAAGGGAATTTATTATGACACTTACTGTGAGAACGTTCTACGGTGGGTCAGGAATCAAATGGTTTGACTGTACATCGTAAATGTACTCGTAGTATACAAATTACCGTGAATCATCGCTCACTCTTCGCGAATTGCATGATTCATCGGCAGCATCATTATTATAGTACCGGGTATCACTTACTTTATTGTTAGGGCGAGAAGCACTATGATTAGCCCAACAAGAGCCATGGCAATGACTACACCGCATATCATGTAATTCGCATCATTCGGGGCATCTGTGAACAAAAGAACGTCAAATTAATTTTAGATGCAAGGAGCAATGAAAATTTGTAATATTATAAATAAAAGACATAGATGCTTAGTGATCTGATGTTTCAAAGTTATCGTTATACCGATAACAAGAGCAAATAATATTGTCTGGGTGAGCGGTTAGTTCCGAAAGAATGTGACGTCTCTCGATGAGAGCGGAACATAAATGTCGCTAGTGCTGCTGCATAAGTAACGTGGTAGAAATAAGCAACCTGAGATATGTATGCATAGAAAAAAATCGTGTCTAGATTCCTGTCCAGCGGTGGTGTAGGGGTTATAGCACGCAGCACGGATTGCAGAAGACCGAGTTTCGATTCCCAGCGCTGGTCTCTTTTTCTGGTTTTTCTATGCATCCATGTCTCAGTTTGTATTTTCGATATGATTTCTCGGGATACCCGTAAAAGTTTAAGACTCCAAAAAACCAATCATAAATATACGGCTATAAAGCACACCGCGTGAATGATGGAATGGAATAGATCTCTCTCTCTCTCTCTCTCTGTCTCCATTTGCGCCCAGCTCCTTACAGAGTGTAGACGTGTCGCTCCACTTCTCGTTTTTCGAAAGTACTATTCAAGTTTGTAAGAAAGGAACAAAACCTAAGAAGATCGAAGGAATAGTGTCACAAGTAATCGTGATACTTGGTTGGTTTTATTTTTAAGAGGTTTTTTTTTTGGTTAAAATCTTGAGTAGCTACGAGATACCTTGATGAGCCCACTTAGATCCGCTGATGACAGGACCTGATGATGTACTCGGACTCACAGTAAATCTGCCGTGTTTGGGCTCAAAAGCATGTCCTGATGAGCCCTCTTAGATCAGCCGATGACTAGAACCTGATGTTCTACTTGCTGTTATTTTGTGTTTTATTTATATGACTGTCGTTGAATTTGTTACAGGATATTTATCATGGGTAATATAAAACAACGGTTGAAAGCAAAAATAAAAAGAAGTCTTCATAGAGAGAGGATGGAGAAAGTTCGAGAAGCCAAAAGGTAAAAAAACTTATTAAATAAATTACATATTAGATCTGACTATGATAAGTAAAATAAATATCACGAATTTCTTTAAGAATCCCTTCCAACATACACATCATACCCATTGTGTTACGCAGAATATTTAGACTATTTAATGGAATATTGATTATGTGATTTAATAAGTTATCCATCCACAACATCTCAATTCTTGATCTTGTTGAGTTACTTTGGAACATATGACAAAATAATTTTATTTGTCTGATTAATTAAAGTATCATATCGATTGGTCGCGCTATGATCTCGGCAGTTACCACTGTCTACCCGTACATAAAAATGATTTTTGTGCTGCGCATTGCTCATTTAACATTTATGTTTTTGATGGTTATATAATTATTTTTTGCACAGAAATTATTCTCATTCACCATGAATACATTATTATTTGTAAATTACTCTAGTTCCTTACGTTTACGCTCTGCAGTATTATTTTTGGACTCTTCTAAATTTTGTTGTACCTTTTGTCAATAATTTTCAGTTATCAGATTTTTTCCCTTAAAGACAAATTGAGCCATCTGAGAGTGGGTTAGGTTTTTGATCGCTAAGTCAGTGAGTCAGTCATAAAAAGGCCAGTTTTTGAACGTTAATCAATAACTATTCGAGCTACATTCATGAAAAATTGCATTCTAGATAAGCTAAGGAGTTTAAAAAATCAACTTTTATGTATGTACGTAGATTAAATAGGTTTCAAGTTATGAAGGTGTCAAAAGTAGCTCGAAATGGTTCCTGTAATATACACGCGGCTGCGTCGCCAGATCCTTTTTCTTTGAACTTGTCTGGAAACGCTACCGCGTGTAGATTCACGGGTGCGAAATCCCTTTACCGTGAAAAGAAAGCCAATTTTTAACTAAAAATAACAATGCTAATGAGTAATTGCCGATACTAATCGTCCGCAATTATTAATATAGTATAATATCATTAAATTTAGTAAATTGAAACTAGGGTGCTGATGCTACCTACCGAGTACCTAACCAAATAACAAAAGCTTTGTCTGGCACCATAATAGTTAAAATCGAGGTGAAGGCACAGGCTAAACAACAGCATTTATAACGGGCCCGTACCTCGTGCCAATTGTACCGTGCCGCATCCTTAATTTGAAGACAGCATAAATCGATAACATGGGAAAATACCGGATCGATACCGATTACAAGACGATGAACTGCACTAGTGTTAAAAACCGCTAGTAAACCGGTGTTTCTGAATAAGAAGTTTTATACTTCTATCTAGAATTTTATATATAGTAGGTAGTTTAAGGGGCTGTTTTACCACTTGTCGACTAACTTTAAGTGTGTGATAAAAGTAATGCCGTCTTTGTTTATTCGGACAAAACACCGGCCCTAAGTATAGGTACCTAGGGTTATAATTTAAAAAGTTAATCTAGAAAACCAAATTCTTCCTTATCCGCCATTTCTGTTGCTTCAGCTTTTGTTGGAAAAAATATACCTACATAAGTAAGTAATTTCTTTTAGAACTTTTTCAATTTATTGTTTACTTAGCATTTTTGTCTGTTAGGAGGTAAAGTTAAATACCAGTGGTTGGAATTTACACTAACGATTAAAGCCCGCTTATAATTTGATTTGGAAATTCCAATGTGGTCAACTGACCATATTAGGTACCTACACAACAGGACAATAATACACTTTTAATGAACGCCGCAAATTGTAGCTTATATAAATAACATTAAAGTTCAAAACGTTATTTTAATTTTATATGAATAAATATCAGACTTCGGCACAGAAAAATCACCTCTACTGTATTCATTGATTCTTCCTAATGCGTAACAGAAAAACCACAACTGGAGGAATATTAAATGTAAAAAAAACAATTGAATTGATAACCTCCCTGTTTTGAATTGTCGGTTAAAAACTGAAGTAAACAACATTCGTAATTAAATTCATCATCATCATCATGTCAGCCGAAAGACGTCCACTGCTGGACATAGGCCTCCCCCAAGGCTCTCCACTCAGACCGGTAATTAAATTAGTTTAAATTAATTCGACTAATAATAGTTAAATATCCATGTAGTACCTACTCATGCCTGCCCATTTTCAAATGTCATGTATTTAGGAAGTTACCCACATTAAAACGAACTTTTTTATAAATATCAAATACTAACCTACCAGTGGCATGGAGTATATTTTTGAGATTGGTTTTTGTAGTTTTTTTGTCTTTTTTATTTCAACTCCAAATTTGTTACTTTTACGGTCATCCCGTGAAATCCAACGAAAATACAAACTGAAACATGGATGCACAGAAAAAAAAAACAGAAAAAGAGACCAGCGTTGGGAATCGAACCCAGGTCCTCAGCATTCCGTGCTGCGTGCCATACTCACACCACCACTGGACATACTTGGAATTTTAATATTTAATGAATCTTTCGCCACGGCGCTACCTCACTATTTAGTACCTACCTACCTATCTTCTTTCGCGCAGCATTCGTTTTTTTTATGAATACTGAGCTACGTTATGTCAAAGAAAATAGGTTTGTGTAAATCCTTTTTGTACGCTATTTTCTGTTTTATATCATTCATTGTTGTTCCTGCTACAGTCACGGCTTCAATCTTTACGGGTTTGCCCTCATCGGTTACAACTGCCATAAGAATTTTAAACATTGATCATTTCATTTCAATCGGTTATGAAAACGAAAGACGCTGTTGTTTTGTAAATCACGTGTTCACGTCACATTACTCCAAGGCTTCAATGTCCTCACTCGATTGGCTAATGTAAACAATTATTGCAATTGTAATAAAATACTCTTGTGAACCCAACTGATCGATATCTTCGGCCATCCTAATTTGGTGCGAACGATACACGTAGAAACTGGCCCTATATACCTACTACAAAGTGCATAATTCGAAATTCGTGTCTTGCCGTCCCGCTGACGCTAATTTTATTTAATACGAGAATGAGAGGGACAGTACGATACGAACTTCGATTTTCCCCGCTGCTGAGCAAGAATTCCACGTGTCCCTACTGTTCACATTTTAAGTACTTAACTTTAAATCGGTGTTTTCGGATTGGCTACTTTTTTGAGGTTGAGTCGTCTTAGGGCCAAAGACACTGCTCCTTGCTTTTGTTTATCTACTTCATTTAAGTTTTTATTATTACAAGCTTTTCTTTAACTTGCTCTGTTTTATTTATTTTTGTTTGTTTGGGTCAAATCTTGGAAGCTAAATTTGACATACTTATGTAAATCTGGTGACAATACAATAATCTGGTAGTGAAATCCTGGTAGTCCGGCCAGGACCGTCTCCGCAGAACAGAACTCCTCAACGGTTTATGGCATCGACTTGAAATTTGGTACGGAAATGTAGCTTGGATGACAATACAAGTACAGTCAACAAAAAGTACAGTCTGCAAAAAAGCTTGCATTAAAAATGCAATTTTAAACAAATACTTATTTATTAAAATGTTATATAAGGTGTTTTATGGGGGCGCGCATTCCGGAAAAATCCATTATGGACGCCTGGGAAGATAGGGCCCAGAAAGTGTCGGAACACCGGAATTTCACTACCAGGTTAATATATTGTTACCGGACTTACAAAAGTATCATGTCAGCCGAAAGACGTCCACTGCTGGACATAGGCCTCCCCAAGGTTCTCCACTAAGACCAGTCTTGTGCCCGCATCCACCGCGATCCCGCAAAAAGTATGCTAAACTTCAAGTCAACCTGAGAGTGGTCAAATTTACAGTGGGAAATGGGTTATTCACTTACATACCTGAGTACATTATAAATTATTAAATAAAAGCTTGCAAAATAAAAGCGCGATGCTTTGCGCCAGCTAGTTAGCATTTACGACAGATTAATTCAGAACAACAAATACCTATTCCGACATGTTTTATGTTACGAGAATGTTACATAATCTGGATTATTTATGGGAATTTAAAAAATGAGGGAAATACTGTAACTTGTAAATAAAAAAGGCGTGGAATTAAACCAGTTGCTCTAAGTATGTTAGTACAGTCACCTGCATTAAGGCCGTTCCTTGAGCCAGATACGCAAAACTACCCCAAGAATTATCCTATTGTTCTACAAAGCGTTGATATTGTAGACGTGGGAAAAATATATATCATTCTTGATTATATTATCTTTATTAACACAGCTTTCGATACACGATTCATCACACTTCGCTCGATACAATTAATTCCCAAAGTAACCTCCAATTCGAATTTTTACTCCAACTTTACTTGTTTTTTTACTACGTGACACTATGAAACAAAAAAAAAGAGAAAAATCAATCACTTAAATAGTAATTTGACAGCTTCGAATTTCAATAATTTGAGGCAATATTTTTAAAATAAATAAATATCGACAAATTCTATCGTAAAAAGATATTGACTTACGGCCTGCAATGTCTATCTCCGTCATTCTTTCGAAATGTGACAGTGATCGCTGAGCACTAGTGCCAGACGGACGTGTACTAAGTTTCCCCAAATAAATATAAGATTTTTTTTAACTTGATTTGCAAATATATTATTGTAAAAACTGTGTTGTGTGTCCTACTGATATACCGTGCATGTGCGTGTGTGTTATGGGTAACAAACAATTAAATAAAAAGAAAAAATCTCGAAAAAGACAACTCATAAGATTCCAAAAAACGATGGAACTAACGTAAGTAAAAAAAAAAATTACTAAAACTGTTTAGTAAATTTTTTTTTTCACTACATACTATTTTCACTGGAAAATAGTATTTATTTCGCTATAAAATTACTAGTTTACAAATTTAAATTTCTATGAACAAACATTACAATCATGAATATGCATACACTTAGTTCAGAATTTCACCCACCGAAGGTAAGCATTGGCAGCGCAGTGTTTTCAGCGTTAGTATATATCGGCGACCAAGCATTCAAACGTGCCGAGAGTTCGAATCTCAGCTCGTAATTAAAAATTTTGCTTTTTTATTTTTAGGAAAAAGAGAAAATTGGATATTGTCACAGCCGAACAAAATACAAAATCTTCGGACTACATCGAGTGAGTATAATTATATAGTCCTCCTCATGGGTTTTGATGACGGCGGGCGACCCCACAAAACTATCCTCTATGAATTAAGACGCCTATTGTGGGCTCTAATATGGCTGGCTAGGCCGAATTTACTTTTAAATACTCTCCTACACGCGTGACAGTACAGTTGCCCAGCTGAGTTGTATGTATACGTGTAGGAGGACTTGGGTCTTTCTTTACGTAATTGGCGTTTTACGTCTAACGCCGTAAGACGCCCCTCCTCAAATAATTCCATGCCCTTCGAGATGGTAGATCGCCAAGACGACCGCCCTGCAGCCAGTTCCTCCCAACACTTGCTTAAAGCTGTGAGTATAATTATTATTCGACCGAAATACAGCGCGAACCAAACATTTATATATAGATAAATGTTTAGTAGTAGTATATATATAAGAAAGGGAAAACGATCATTCGGTTCACCTGATGGGAAGCAATCACCACCGCCCATAATAAACACCTGCCAACACGAGGGGTATCACAGGTGCATTGCCGGCCCTTTGAGACATTGATAGGCTCGTTTTTTAAATGTCCCAGGAAGCTTCCATATTTTAGTCTTCCGTATTCCAAATTCCCGTATTTTCTATTGATTTCGTTTCCTTACCTTTACGCGTCTGTGGCGGACGCGCAAGCCGCGCGAGCCAGAAAAAGAAAAAAAAAGAAAAGGACGGTGTTAGATTGTATCCGATATTTATGCACGCTTTGTTGTGTCAGGTGCTGGTGATTGTACCTACATAATATAGTATAATAATTATTATGATGACATCCATTGGAAATAGCAGCATTAGCTGCAGTATGTATGAACTTTTTATATAATGCTAGTAGCGTGTATAAATCAAAGCATCAAATCCTTATAAAGGCTGACCAGAATTATAAAAAACCTCGCCATATTGCGGAAAACCAATAGAACTAATTTCTTGCACTGGCAACACTAAATTCAAATGTCATCTGTATACAATGTGTGGCCCAGAACCGGGGATAATATTAAAAACAGAGGCTCTATAGATCACTGGTAATTGAATCATCATGGTCCCACTTAATTAAAATCAAAACTTAACTCTTTTTTTTTAACTAATTTAATCGTAAATTCAATGTACGCCATCCTAGAACCCAACTGACGTCGCCTGTCACGCTACGAATGTCAAAATATTTTGCTTTACATTGCTTCTTCGAATTAACTTTAAAGTGTAATAAAAATTAAAAAACTAATTATTTTTAAAGTCGCTGAATTAATTTTGTTGAGTTTGACGAGTACGATCTACGTTTTAATTATTTGCCCCTGTTATAGGCCACACACGGTATTGCTGTCAAAGTTTAACGTTGTTTGGGCTTGGTATTTTAAAGTGTTATTTTGTGTTTTTGTGCGTTAAGATGCCGAAAATTGTCGATAGCCTTGGAAGGAAAATAATTCACATTGCATAAAAGTATTTGTCATAGAAAAAGTCTGAGAGATTATAAAATATTCCTTTAAATAACATCACCGACACCGTTGTCAATATGACTGGTAGGTATCGTATAGTAAGTGTAAAGAATGTTGCAATTTAAAACGTAGAAGTGCTGCCCTCGCGTCAGGTTTTTTTATATTCCTGGTCAGCCTTTACTTATAACTATCATCATCATCATCATCATCATCATCATCATCATCATCTCAGCCTATATACGTCCCACTGCTGAGCACAGGCTTCCTCTGAGGAGGCTTGGGCCGTATTTCATACGCAGACCCAGTGCGGATCGACCATAATGGCAATGATTATTTCAAATATTTGTATTTGATAAAAATATATTTTTTAATAGGTGAAGGTTTCTATTCTAGCTGTATTTTTGTTAACTGAACTTACATTGTCACCTAAACTACATATTCGTTCTTAACTGCCGCATAACATACATACTTAACTAACATTGCAAGTCAAATAAAATCTTTGAAAACGTAGTTCACTACATTTGCTATATATATTTAGTTTATTCTACACTAGCTGTTGTTAACTTCGTCCTTCCAGTGTATCAAACTATCTCCATATTAAATTTTCTCAAAATCAATTCAGTGTTTCAGCGTGAAGAGGTAACAGATAAACAAAGATTAGTAACTGGAAGTGTTGATGGTTTTTATCCCGGATAATTGCAAAGTACCCTCGGCATAGCGATAAACTAATTCTACGCGGACGTAGACACCAGCAACAGCTATAGTATTACGTAACGCACAATTAAATGTAGGTACCTAATGTAATTATCTATTTTACTGCTTATCTGTCCTTATGACACTTGACGCTATCTGTCGTAGACTCATGGTATTCGAAGCTGATGACCTCCAGCAACGATCAGGTGTCTGGTGTACCAAGTGCATCGCTCTGACAGCTGGGTCATTGCTCGCGAAACGGGTATTTTTTGAAGTCGTTGTTCTTTAGGATGCGATAAAAAATCTAATAACTCTAGCCTTAGTAAAAAAGTAGCTTGTGATAGTGATCTTTGTAACTACACACTTCAAAAACGTCTTGGGATACTCATTATCCCTAAACAAAGAGGTTTTGACTCAGTAGTATGTTCAAAACTGTCATCATCATCATCCCAGTCTATCCCACTGCTGGCCACAAGCCTCCTCTCAGAATGAGAGGGCTTGGGTCGTAGTTCCCACGCGGGCCCAACGCTGATTGGGAACTTCAAACGCACCATTGAATTGCTTTGCAGGTTTGTGCAGGTTTCCTCGCAATGTTTTCGAAAACGAATATTGTATTAAGTATAATCGTTTTAGTTTCCCAAAAACTTTCGCATTTTTAATAGTAACTCGTAATTTTTACTCTATGTACCATCAGCCGAATAAATGGTCTATCCATTTTTAAACAAGTTCGAAAATATTTTTTATAATCGTTTTCTATATATCGTTAAAGTCGAACTTTTAGTTGACAGACACGTTTATTGGCATTATTGTGGTGTATGAATTAAACAAATTATCAACTTTAGGGTGGTAGACCACATACCTATTTGGCTGATGGTACCTGTTTTCTATATTGTTCATCATTTCTGGTGTACAATGATGGAGTATTCTGTATTGTAACGTATTGTAACATAACGGTAGAATCCTGTTGCAGTCAGCATTTGCCGCATTTATAAAAAAACAACTTGATAAAGGCAGCAGAGGCTCCCTGCGACAACGTTCTACTCAGTGACACATACAAACTTGTCAAGGTATAAAGGATACTCATATTTTCTTAAAGTCTGATCACATCTAAATAGAGGCAATATGTGGCGCCAATCATGCTAAATGACCATTTTGCAATACCACGTGTAACCTTCTTAGTCCAGCTGCCAATTGCAACGTTGCACTGATTCAGTATTACCTTATATGTATACCAATGCAATGCACCTTGCTCTTATACTATTACAAATCTATACAATGCAACCTGTTCTGCTCTCAATGTTTGCTAAAACAATTATTATTGTAAGCAAAAATTATCGAATTGATACACTTACACTTGACATTTACAAATTATACATTGCATTTCTTGCGCACTTTTACTATAATCTGGGCTATGTATGGTATGTAAAAAATCTTCTACGTTATCCTATAAAAATCTAGTATTAATAGATTTTGATATAGCTTTGCTAAAGCAAGCATTCCGTTCTTAGCGACCGCGACGCGCGACCGCGCTGCGCGTCCGCGACTGGGTCGCGCGACCTACAGCTTAGTATAAATTTATAAGGAGCACTAAACAAATGCCGCGACAGTTTGTTTAGTGCTCCATATAAGTTGCGCGACCCAGTCGCGGACGCGCGTCGCGGTCGCGCGTCGCGGTCTAAGAACGAAATGCTACCTTCAGAACCAGTGCAGTAGCATTCATAAGTAAAGGTCATACATGACATGAGAACTCGTTAAGAAGCTCTTCATTAAATCCCGAATCTTACGATTCTAAGATTAGGTATAATAAATACAATATTCGACGCTGTTCCTTTGGACTTCGGTTGGTCGGCCCGTGTAGAGAGAAAACTCTCTATCGTGATCTCCCTCCACAGCTCATCTACCCTCACTCTTGCGCGTGTACAATATAATTAAAATAAATACCCATCGTAGAAAATACAGTGAACGAGGAAGATTATCAATAAGATGTGTAATTTTGTAGATTTTCAAAATCATTAGGAAATACCACAATTTCCATCCATACAAATACATTAGAAGTTTAGAGAATCTTGTCGACGGATTCCTGAGCACGAGCAACATAATTATCAGCGACGGCGTGACGACACAATTACCTACTCGCGTTATGCTACGTGAAGTAAGCAAAGACACGTTGCCAAACAATGGTGATTGTTGATGAAATCAACGGAGGTGGCAACGTGACCGCTGTAACCGAACATGCAAATACGTAACTTTAGACTTTTCTCCAAGAGTCTACAGGGTGGAAATTCGAGATGGGGCCACCAAAACAACCACTACTTCAATCGCTGGCGCACCGCGAAATTGTTGTTAAGAGACCACTGCTTACATTTGGATCTTACTGAGCATGATAGATTTTGAAAAAAAATATAACACTTGCTGTCAAAGAAAAAGTGAAGGTTATTTTTCGAAAATATTTATAACTAGTTTAGTGGATGTATTTATTTACTTATAGGTAACTAGCTTTTGCCCGCGGCTTCGCCCGCGTGGAATTCGGTTATCGCGCGCTGTTCCCTCGGGAACTGTGCATTTTTCCGGGATAAAAAGTAGCCTATGTCACTCTCTGGCTCATAAACTATCTCTATGCCATAAATCTCGTCGATCCGTCGCTCCGTTTCGACGTGAAAGACGGACAAACATACACACAAACATGCAAACACACACTTTCGCATTTATAATATTAGTAAGTATATTGATTTAACTCCATACACTCTTTGCTATAAATAAGTTTTAAACCAGGTATCTCAAGATCGAAGATTGCTTTTTTTATAACAAGATTATTAGTAATATGACAATTTTACTTTCCAGCGAGCTGGCTATAGCAAACTCCATCGAGCGTCAGTAGAAGTAAAATTTTGAACGCAGTTTTACTCACTAGTAGTCCTCTTTTAAGCAGGCATAGAAAAGTCTACTAATAATTTCTTTAACTCTTGGAGCATCAACTATTATTTATTTCAAACAATATCAATATTGTCGGATGTATATAGAAAAGCTTTGATAGCGTTTCATTAAATTATGACATTAGTTACCGTCGCTTGCAAGTGTGATTGAGTACAAATTGCCCCACTCTTTGTTATTATCACAGCCGTCCAATCGAATCGCCCGGACGAAATGTTCGTAATTTAAGTACTTACACGTGACACGTAAGTGACACGTTTTGTCGTAAAGCTGAAATCTCGCTATGGTCACG
Source organism: Choristoneura fumiferana (assembly GCF_025370935.1). Taxonomy (NCBI): domain Eukaryota; kingdom Metazoa; phylum Arthropoda; class Insecta; order Lepidoptera; family Tortricidae; genus Choristoneura; species Choristoneura fumiferana. The sequence continues at coordinate 15,503,961 of NC_133475.1, read as the reverse complement.
TCTTCCAATTTTACTGCATTTCATATGCTGACAATGGCATTACACGCCTTTAAAAACTGTTGGATTTTCGTTTTTTAGGGTTCCGGAGCCAAAATGGCAAAAACGGAACCCTTATAGTTTCGTCAAGTCCGTCCGTCTGTCTGTCTGTCTGTCCGTCCGTCCGTATATCACAGGCATTTTACTCGAAAACTACAAGATGTATATCAATGAAATTTGGAGTACAGATGTCTTGTCAAACCCGCTATTTAGTTTTGTAGTTAAATTACAAAAATAAATATTAATACCATACACGTAACAGAATTTTTTTTTTTTTAACTCTCATCAATGTGTGGCACATAGTTCGTCAGCTCTTTCGAAAATATAGTAAGGTTTCTCAAAAACTTTTTTGATTAAGTGAAGATTTCCAGAAATAATCGCTCCCAAAGTGGCAAAAATTGCCCCCCCCCCTCTCTATCTTGTAAACCGTTTGTCCAAAAAATATGGAAAGTAACGCTTAATAAATACTTTCAACGAAAATTGGTCTCAACGTGATCAATCGGATATACCGTTTTTGAGAAAACTGCGCTTCTCAACAAAAGGACGTAAGTGCCGTGAAGATACGCTCTTTTTCCGGTAATAGATTTTAAGACTGTAGTTTTTTAATTGTGTTATAACGCACAAAATATTACTTGTTTTATTTCGAAATGGCTACGGAACCCTATCTTGGGCGTGTCCGACACGCTCTTGACCGGTTTTTTATGACTTTACCTACATGTAGTAACTTCCTAATATTTAAAAAACACTAATACTCTACGTAAAACATAGCATAAAATAGGCTACAAGGCTTAATGACCTAAGCAATACTTATACTACTCGTATCTTCTTATTATGTCGTTACACTTTTGACAGAGCGATCCTGATTGTCCGTTAAGGATTAGTACCTACTTATAAGTAGTGAAACTTCATGACGACTTTCCTGGGAAAATGGTGTGATGGTTCTTCCTTCCATTCCACAGTGCTGGATTCCGGCGTTTGTAGTTGGCAAAAGGAAATGGTACTCCCCTCTCGAGTCGGGTACTTCAGTCGCCTTTTGCGACTCCCACGGGAAGTACCTAATGGATAATTTAGCCCTAATATATATCAACACAAGTTTCTCGTGTCAATTTCCTACGATATCATAATGAAATGAGGGATTAAGAAGTCGCAATAGCCAATGTGTGAGAAATACCTTTTAATATGAATGAGCATCCCTGTCCCTTATAGATAATAAAATAAACCAGTAGTGGTATGAATACATATTGTGGTAACGGATCATCCCCGACAGTTAGTTCATTCATCTGCAAACCGGATTCTACTAAACCGTTGATCTGTGAAGAGAATAAGGCTATGATTTTCTAAATAAAGGAACCTCGTTCATAAGTCGTCACTGCGCTCAGCGATAATCGCAACTTGACTCCTTTGATCAGGTGTTATTTGGAGTCAGGTGTCTTAAAGTTGAAGTCGGTCAATGTCAACGACAAGACAGTTGACTCTATGTCCTGATTCGTTTAAGGAGTACCCCATTACCCATAGACAGAAAACGTTTTCAACTCTGGCTAAACGAAAACGATATGTGTTAAGTAGCATAGTAGAAATAAGCAACCTGAGATATGTATGCATAGGAAAAAATCGTGTCTAGATTCCTGTCCAACAGTGGTGTAGGGGTAGCACGCAGCACGGAATGCTGAGGACCTGGGTTCGATTCCCAGTGCTGGTCTCTTTTTCTGGTTTTTCTGTGCATCCATGTCTCAGTTTGTATTTACGATAAAACGATATGTGTCACAATTAACTCTAAGACTCTTTTACAATGCAACCCTTCTAACTCGTCGCCACTTTGGTGGAGTCCGTGTCTCATTATAGATTGTATGTATTTTATTTTATTTATTTATATACATTCAAGTCATGTTCATTTACTTAATAATATAGATGTTACATGATTAGGTTGTAGGTGCAGGACACCCTGATAGGGTATATAATGTCAAATAGTTTCTTAATCTTAATAAGTATTTCATAGCATATTAAATCATCATTAAAGTAATTAGATATTTCATGTCAATGTACGAACATATAATAATTAAATAGCAAACAATGTCAAGTTACCGAAATTAAAATTACAATATGAACCAGAATAACAATTATAAAATAAATAAATAAAATGTTGAAAATTAAATCCCTGTTCAAAATCTAAAAACATTCTCAGATAGTATTTTGACTAATTTTGGCGTTTGTATTCCAATAGACAATTTAGTTAATTGACATAACTACAGGCCAAGTGCATAAATATTCTAAAGTCATTTACAATTTGTCATTAAAAAATTCATCGGCAGGGGTCGGACAAAAAGTGCCGATGACGACAAACCACTTATAGATGACTTCAAATAGTATTTTTGATTTTCATAAACAATTATCACTTATCATTTATCGACCTCTTTATTAAACAAAATGAAATTTATTTTTTTCACTGAATTCCATTGATTTTTTTACTATTATTTTGATACTTCATTAATGCTACTTTGTTACTACATGTCACACGGAAGTTTAAATAAAAACATCATCTTGTGTGCATGATTACGTCATTTTTACGTCATCTCCACTTTTTGTCCGACCCCTGTTCATCAGTTTTATATAGTAAGTAGTATTTTTCTATAAGCAAGTTTTTCAATTTAGTTTTAAATACTTTATCGCTAGTTTCTAATTTAATTGCGTCTGGTAATTCATTTGATATACGTATGCATCGGTAATATGGGCCATTTCTGAACATCGCAAGTTTTGTCTTTGGTACCAATAGTTGGTTTTTATTTTGTCGTTGCGATCTTAGTTCTTTCCGAACGTTAAACAGGTTTGAGTGTTTCCTAACAAATATTGCCGCTTCCAATATGTAAATTGAAAGTAGTATTAGGATTTTATGTTTTAAGAAATGTGGACGACAGCTATATATGTATGTAAACTCTTTATTGCACAAAATATGTAAAAAAACACAATTGCGTTCGTGCACACCTTTGTAATAAAATCACTGTAACGAGAACGTAGCACATTTTTAGAGTGTGTAGACAACTGTACCTATTAGTTAGCTAATATTTACAAAGCACATCAATCAAGGATAAGAAAGAACGAACGAATTCTTTTGACATTATTAAGATAAAACGGCAGTAAATCTTTTAGCAAATCTACTTGCGTCATATCTGACGACAATGTTACATGCGTTTTTATAGTTTTAAACGCTGACGTTTTATGATTTATCTGTCGTTTTGTAACAGCAAACATCTATCACTGTGTAATCGATCAAAAAAGCGGTTTACCGTTTTTTAAAACAGTTTCACGTAAGAAAAACATACAATAAGACTGCTTGTAACTGTAAGTCAAAATAAGTGTTTGGTGGTTTCAAACTTATTATATGTAATGAGAATAGTGTACCGTCCACCAATGCCGTTCAGAGCTACTTTTAAAACAACATTGTATAAAATTGGTCTATTTTGTGGAAGTAAGAAAAATATTACGATAATCTTGATCGTATTCCTTAGTTCATGTTTGCTTCCAACACACTATTAAACAAATTTGGCTCGATATATTTTAATGCCAGAGTGAGCTCTTACTTTACACAATTTAATTTACGAAAAAACTTACATTTAGACGTTAGTTAGAAAGTGAACAATGGGAAATAAAAGAAATAAAGGACGAAGAAAATCAAAAAAGCTATTATTCAAAAACAGGCTACTGTATCTGAGAGAAGTTGTAATGTAAGTGTGTATAAGTAGGTATAAATCGCTTCGTTTTGGCTCGATTTTTACGTACTTACATGAGTTCATACTTACGTCATGGTATATAGTGGACTTTGTCTTTCGCTTTGTCGCTATCCGTTCACCATCTAAATGATATTTCATCTTATTACAGTAAAAAAAATACGCACTGAGGTCTCTGAACCAGATGTTTCATCGAGCACTATTTTAGCACAGTAAGTACATTCTTTTTAAACACCTTATATATAAACAAGTATTTCAAAATCAAAGTCAAAATATCTTTATTCAATTTAGGCTATAACAAGCACTTATGAATGTCAAAAAAAATACCTACCACCCGTTCGGAAAAACCTGCAAGAAACTCAACGAGATATATATATATATATTATTTAAACAGATTTACAATATTACTACGAGTAAATTATGCCATCACAAGTATTTAACACAACTTAATTTTTAACACAGTAGATTCGCTATTTGAAGTAAGGGATCGCCAATGCGGATGGGAATTATTTCCAAATTTAGTTTATTAATAGTCGGGAAAAGTCACTTATTGATTGAATTTTATAATGGGCAAACTTATATAGACAACATTGCCACGTACGTCAGAAAGGTAGGCAAAGTTCTCACTAGGCTAGCATGAGATAGTCACATGTCAGGTGTTCCTATTATAGCTTCATTAAATTATACTTGGGTAATAAAATAAATCAATTCTCACTCACAGGTTACAAATTCTGCACTTTGAGCTTTTTATAATTAGTGTTAGTTTTCGAGTTTTGAGTTAAAACTCCAGTTTTATAAATCTAAAGTGTAATGAAAATTCAGTAGTCAGGTAAAGACAAACTACAAAGTACCGACAGTAATTTTAACCCTCACTTTCGAATTAGGTAAGTATATGGAGATAAAAGTTTAAATAAAAATTGATTAAAAATCCTAACTTAGGTGTTAACAATTTTGTGTCGATAGGTGTGGGAGGACCCTTATGCTCAATGTGGTTTTTAAATGACAAGATGTGATATGGTCACTTCTTTATAACTCGTACCTCAAAATCGATATTTTTTTTGAGTGAACTTTATGATCATTACGTCAAGGTTCAATTTTGTTGACATACTTATTTTAGATAAGAGATTTTTTCAAAGTACTCCTGATTTTATCTAAGAATATAACGATCTCACGCGACCAATATATGATATAATACGATATTTATTATTCCAAATGCAAGTCCATAGGTACACAATTGAAAACAATTAAATAGAACAAATCAAACTAAATTAAATTAAACAAATCAAATTGAAATAAATAAATAAAATGAATGAATATATGACGCAGATAACCTAACTATGTGGGGATTGTGGTGTACCGATTAAATCGTTCTCGTTCGAAAAGGTGTAAATAAGAAGAAACATATACCTACAGTTTGGCGGTAACATTACGGTTGCGGATATTCCGGATTCGGAACGAGGTTGCCGATTTTTTAGGCTGTCAATGCAATCCAACCTGGATATTTTGGACTAACCAGAAAGTATTTTCTGAAAGTGTCTCATTCACATTACGTTCACCTGATTGAGTATATTTGTGAGCATTTTAATGTACGATTCCTGAATAAGATTCTTTATAAATACCCACAAAAGGGTAACGTTAATGACTGACAAGCAGTCAGCAGTAAACCAGTGGAGCTAGAGTTGGAACTTGGCAGAAGTATTTCTTAAAGTTAAGGCCACGAAGTGAATGTTAGAATGTTGAATGTTAACGCGGTGGGCGTTTTCGCTTTTGTTTTTTAACCCCTGACGCAAAAAGAGGTGTGTTATAAGTTTGACCGCTATGTGTGTCTGTCTGTCTGTGTGTACCGTAGCTCTTAAACGGGTGAACCGATTTGAATGCGGTTTCTTTTATTTGAAAGCAAGTTTTCTAGCGATAGTTCTTAGACAAGTTTTATCAAAATCGGCTCAGCCGTTTTTGAGATATTGAACTTTGGAGTGACAATGTCGCGGGTGTTCCAACTTTTTGTCGTTTAGGTTATTTTTATATAAGAGGGGGCACTGGCAAACTGGCATAACGGGCATCTCGGCCGCGCAATGAATAGAGAACAAGCTCACCGCTCCGCTATCCAACTCACTACCCCCGGGGCCTCAGATTTGCACTATTGCAGAATTCCGAATTTACCTTATGTTATGATTTATTTATTTATGATATAAAAAATAATGTACCTACCTATGCGTAGATTTCTAAACTATCTTAACAACACGCGATTTCCACATGTCGAAATGGACACAATAATTTATGCAACAAAAATCACTTTCTACCATTGTCGGCGGCAGCGAAAGTGTCTTACATTATATGACTAATTGGTGTCGGACCGGTACGTACTTATTCGAAGTCGATCTTATTCTTGCTGAGGAAAATGATGTGTTAAGGTGAAGTATTGGAGAAGAAAATCGACCAAAGCTGTTTCACCAGGTCAATGTAAACATTGTAAATATTGAAATCATGCAAGCATACATTGCGGTGCTTGATTGGCCTATTTAAACTTTGAACTTGTTCATTCGTAACATTTTTCTTACATGTCTACACTAGGTTTTACATAACCACATAATTTTTACATAATGATCTTAAAAATATGTACAAAAGTCACTTGTTACACGATAGTATGTTCGTGCATTTAAAATCTAAAAAATAGACTGGCTAATTAGGTTCCTAATAATAAAATTCCTAATATTCAAAAAAATACCTTTATAGGTGTAGGTATTATTTCTTTAAGTAAGTGGTTACGTCGTACTCGTATTACATCGTGGGGTCAGCTTAGAAAGAACTGAATCCCTGGATGGATTTACGCAGCACGTGAGTGATTGCTAGTACCAAATCTCTGGTCTAGTCGTCAGGACAAACATGTCTTTTGCTATCGACATACTCTTTCCGTATCTCTTCTTTCCCTTCCTGTATTTCTCGAGCCCTGAGCTTTGTGTCAGCCATAAGAAGACGGCGCGGAGTAAGTTCCTTGATGAAGTTATCATTACATACTATCTCTCGGAAATCGTGCTCCACATCTTTTGACGTTCTTAACTAAGTCCCACGTTGGGTGCCAGTATAACGGGATGTGAAGCGGGGGCGAAGTTAAAGGCCAAACTAAAATTTAATTATTTTGTGTCCAAACACTTCACAGCTCAGCAAAAGCAAGACGCTAAGAAAACAATTGAATAAAATATGGCTACCCGCCAATATAGGGCTACTACAAAATTCGAAAATCGAAGTTCGCATCGTACCGTCCCTCTCACTCTCGTATTAAATAATAGTAGCGTCAGGAAAACAATATGAATCCTATTAAGGGAACCTCTATCCGTAATGAGTTTCTTAGTGGTCGTTCAGCCACCGGACTGGGAGGTAGTGTCTTTTACGCTTAAGCACGGCTTTTATAGTGTATTAAAGACGAGGCATTCGAAATCTTTGCACTTTATTTTACGATATTATAAAGGAGAGTACTTGACATACGCAAATGAAATTTTAATATGTTATTTTTCATTATAATATTCTACCGAACTGGGCGAGGATAACACAATTAGAGACAATTTGCTCGATAGATTTTTATTCCAAAGAAAGGTCTATTTTGTTTTTTTTTGCAAATTATTCCGAAACTATGCATAAGTATAAACACTTCGAAATTTCCAGAAACTGTAGAAATGTTACTTATCTAGCGAACTGGGTGTCATAATTTCATTTGCTGGCGTAGTTTATTTTATATAAATTAGGTATGTTATATTTTAGGGAGTTACGGCACTTATGCCTTTCTGTTCTGGCGACATAGTAGCACTTTCGTCTCTTTTTTTTGCACATGGAAGTAATTGATGCTATCTCATCGATACTCTGCCGTCAGTCGCCTCGCCTGCGAGGCTTGCCGACGACGGATGTGTGCCAAAATTACGCTCGCGTTGACTTCCCGCTGAAGATGTTGAAAAAGCTTTTTAAGCACGATTATGTTATTAAGTGTCGTGCTTTTTTTAAAATCTGTTTAGTTTAGGGTTTTAAGTGCATTCTTTTTTGCGAAATGGGTGCCAAATCGAAGAAAAGAAGTAAGAGAAAATTTAAGAATCTCAGAGAAAAAAATGGAACATGTTCTTGAGAGTCAAAAATAGTAAGTAAGTAGCTACCTACTAATCAATTAATTTTTCATTTTGAGTTTACTAGCTATAGCCGCGCCTAAAGTTTGGATTATTGCTTGCAAGTTGGGTTGGGATCTTAGATAATATAATTATGATATAAGTAACATAGATACTGTGCAAATACGAATCCTCAAGGTCTTCGGACACATCAGCCGTAATGAGGACTCCATGGAACGGCTTGTGGTGCAGGGGAAAGTCGAGGGCAAAAGATCTCGCGGACGCTCTCCGACACGGTGGACAGACCTCATCAAATCTGTGACGCACTCTAATATAAACGATTGCTCCCACTCTGTCAGACATCGGGCTCAGCAGTGGCATAGTAATCGATCGACCGAAGCATGACCACGACCACTCTGTCAAGAGTGAACGACTAAGAAGAGAGAAGAATAACATAGATACACAGTCCCGAAGAAAACTTTCTAATAAACACGGTTAACGTGACATTTGCAGCTGTATTCAGGTAGATGCCAATACCTATCACTTTAAAATTATTTTTATTGGTTGGTCAGAAGTAATATTAAGACATGGTTTCGCCAATACGGAAATCTGTATTAGGCAAAGGTACGAGTAGTAGGTAGATAAGTAGGTTATTATCACTCATGCTTTGTTGTCATTTATGTTAAAGTATATTTACTTATTTGTCAATGGTAGTTTATTGAATTTATATTAATACCCGCTGTTATCTTTATTCATCGGCGAGTGGAAACCCTGTGCTCTTGGCGCCAAACCGGTTTTGAGTCAACGGTGCCCAACGGAATATGAACGGATGTGTAAAATGATAAGTTTAAATTTCGCGTGCAAGTCGTAAGAGTAGGTAACGATTTATACCTAAACTTGACTTTTGTTAGAGAGAGTCCCTTCTGTACGGTAGTACTATTAGTTATTCTGTGGCACTGTACAGATAATTGGTGAATGCAACAGATTTATTGGTCACACGGAAGAAGTTACGAGTATGCGTTAAAGTGAAAAACACTGGCCACCTTATTATGTTTCAGGGATAAATTTGAATCAATACTGGAACAGATCTACAACGGAATGAAAATAGTAACAAAAAATTGAACCGACTACAAAAAACCATGAAAATAATTTTCTACCAGTCTGAAGTCGGTCGGTGCCTCAGCACGAGCCAGCAGGAGTGGACCTATGGTCATCTACCTCACCTACGCACTATATGTTGCGCTTCAATCACTCCTGCTGGCTCGTGCTGAGGCACCGACCGACTTCAGACTGGTAGAAAATTATTTTCATGGTTTTTTGTAGTCGGTTCAATTTTATGTTATAAATTTTTGTTTTCAAGCTTTTTAGTGTAAATAATCTAAGATACAATAGTTTAATATCAACTGCTCGTCACCTTTTACGAAAGATTGCTTTTTCCGATGCAGAGACGTTCATTATTGAGGAGTCCTGGTGCTTCACCACCCGTTGTACCATATGCATTACGAGGAGCATAAATTGCTTAGAAACTGTGTTAAAGTAATTAAAATTCAACCCGTGACATACTTGTTATTGAGTAGTAACTCCGACGCTCAACTGTGGTCTTCATCATCAGTTCCACTTCACCAAATGATGATTTTCAAGAACAAATGCACGAGTTACTACTGAATATATCCAATTTACTATAGGTTTCCCTACAACTACAAAATTTGAAAGTTCCCTCGATTTCCTTAAGAATCAATCATCAGATCCTGATTTGGTGCTTATGGGACCTAATTGAAAAGATTCCTAGACGATCGCAAAAAAAAATGTTCAAATCGGTTCATGAATAAATGACGGGAGTTCTGAGGTACCTAACAAAATTAAAAAAAATATACAACTGAATTGATAATCTCCTGCTTTTTTGAAGTCGGTTAAAAAAATAATGGAGTCGGCACTGACTGTTCTAGATTTGGACGACCATTCTGTCTGTACTATTCGGTTAGTCGCCATTTATGCTTATCTAGAGCTTGCAATAATCTAACTTTGTATGTTTCCTACTGTTATATTTTTACCCAACTATCGGGAACATAACCCTCATGTTTTTCAAGCGTAGGTATGTATGTTTATGTGTGTACGTATGTATTTCTATTTATTAGGTCCTCTATGCAGCTATCAAAAACACGATTGCTGAAAAAAACCTCGATAAATTATTTATTTGAAAACTAGCCTTCATTTACACGTTAAACCAAATATTATGAAAATTATTATGAATACCAGCACAAAATTTGCTTTATGAAATATTTTTTAGTAAATTTAGATTTATGCTTCATAAATTTTCAATGGGTTGAGTACATCAATCATACCAATTTATTTCGTCTTTGGTAAAATAAAACGGTTCAAGCGCTCGGCGGCGGCCAAGTATTGCCCAGTTGCCAGTACTTGCCAGTACATGCGTGATCGTAGTCGACGACGGACCTGTGCACATTTTTCTATCGCGCTAATACTACTTTAGACAGCAAGTAATATGGGTAATCGCAGTATTCAAAAAGTTAAGCGAAAGAGAAAACGTTTAAGTGAACTCAGAGAACATATGAGAAACATTAGAGTACCTAAACGGTAAGTATCTACATATATAACTCCTATTAAACTAGATTTTCATTTTGTGACCAAGCGGGACCGACATTATCCTCCTGTTTTTGTATATCGATTAATTGAAACACACACTTCAATCAATCAAGTTGATTTTTTAATATAAATTGTAGTTTTTATATAAAGTCAACAAATCTGTTTTGTCGCTTACATACACTAGCTAGCATTTGGTGTTTTTGTGTGGCGGCGTGCCCCCACTCAAACTCAATCGGCTCAGTCAGTCCGCTCTTGTCTAATGACAGCGTTGGACGTGTGTCAGTTTGACTGTTGCCGGCGTCGCAACCTGTGCTTTTGTTTTTGATCATTTTTGCTATTGAATATGGGCAAGAAGGCTGTAATACCTTCTAAAAGGAAAAGAAGAGCTCTCTTGATTGAGAAATGCAAGAAAATGACAGAGAAAAGTTAAGTTATATTGATACATTTAAGTACTTACCGTAAAAACTTGAAATAAAATTATTATGGAAGTCTCGCATTATATAGAATTCGAATACTATTTTTATTGTTCAAATATATTCATTCTAAGCCTCTTGCACGATACTTCAATGCACACGTAAGTCGAGGAAACTGAATCGCGTAAAATGGTGGGACCTTTTCGTAATCAAAAATCTAAATTTATGGTTCCCAAATGTCGAAATGATATCAGTACCTAGCACAAAGGTTCCACTCTGGTACAGTCAGCAGCACCAATATCTGACACAACAAGCTTGCATAAATAGCTGATACAACTCTATTTCTAGGGCCGGAAGGACGTGTCAGATATTTTTTCACGCTTCGCTGTGGCAGATATTAATGCTGGTGACTGTACGAGGTTCAGTTTTTTTGACTGTATATAAAGCTCGTGGTAAATTTCAAAGTTTTACCCGTAGTAATAATAAAATAATAAGCAATAGAAAGGTAATTATTATAGTATTTTTTTTATATTACAGAAGTCAAATTTATGCACGCAGTTTGGAGACATCCAGTGAAAATTACATATTATTCGAAAGTTTAGGAGGGTATGTATAATTTTGAACATGTAGCTACTTACTTGAAGATTAATTATTTATTTTAAATTCATCATCATCTGCCGAAAAACGTTCACTGTTGAACGAATGCCTCCTCCTAAGAACGCCACAATGAACGACAACTCGCCATGGCCACACATCCTCCGGTTACTTGCAAGTCTCGCGATATCGTCAGTCCACCTAGAAGGAGGCCTGTCAACAGTTTCATCTTCCGGTTTGTGGTCGCCACTAACTCGTGGTCGCTACTAACAAACAAAATATGTAATCCTAATCATTTCTTGACCACATCTCCAATTCTGATATTTTCTTTTGTTTAACTCTAACCTATTTAATAGACTTCTTAACTTGTTTTTGTAAGTGTGAAGTACCCGTTAGTTATACAGCGGGTTTATGGTGGATGCAGGTCGCTTACAACCGATGCAAATGGACGCATATGTACAACAGTGGATGTCCTACGGCTGCCCGGCTGATATGATGATGATGATGATAAATGATGTTGGCTCTAGAAGCATAATATAAAGCCAATGAGTTCTGCACCAGTGTAGAGGGTACTGAACTGAATACAGACGGAGGAAAGCAGACAGTTAAACGGAGCGGATATCTAAGAAAAGGTATGATTCACATTAGGACAGAAGAGCACTGGTTACTTGGCGCCAGGGCTTGAGTCATTTACGGTACATCATAATGGTGAATCAAGCTTAGAAATAGCTAAATATTACACATAAAATTTGTAATTCATTAAGTATAGTCAAGGGCAAAGATATCGACACGGCCAAAATTGCAAAAATATGTATACACGGCCTTAATGTTAAGTGCATAAAGTCGTGTATACATAGTTTTTTAACTTTGGCCGTGTCGATATCTTTGCCCTTGACTGTACATTAAAAACAATGTGAACAGGGCTGAAGTCTTTTTAGACGACGCGTGCAATATTACATTGTCATCTATGTCTATTGTCGCCGATACCTATAGTCACAAATTGTATAGTCGAATTCAGATATATCTTTACACTTTACTATCTTGACGCTGTCACTTCGTGTTTGAACTTATAAAATTGTCAGAAGACATACAGTGCTAAGTATTTTCGACCGGGTCTATACCTACTAGTTTAGATTTTGCATGGAATCTTATGTGATATTTTTATGGCAATATTTTTTTTTTCTTTCTGTGAGCGATCATTTCAAATAACGTAGATTTGCTCACTTGCTAATTTATAAAACTCGCACGATATTTCCTGCACAGTCTAAATCATAAGTGTTAAGTTTACATATCATAAGTATGAAATAAATATCAAGAGACATTATCATTGATCGATCGTGTCATATTCGCTTTCGTGAAATAAATCGTGAATTATTTCATCCGGTTTTGTAACTATCGTTGAGTAACTTCTTGAAACTTACTTTCACTTAGTAATGTCCAAAGCTTACAAACGGTAAAGGAAATGGTTTGATTTATAGAAAGCTTACGTTGGCTTTGCATATTCTTCTCATAAGAGGCGACCAACGCAACTCGCTGCTATTTTTAAAGAGACGTGGTATAAAATTGGTGAATTTCGTGGTAATAAAAAAAATATTATGATTATCTTGATCGTATTCCTGAGTTAGTCATTGCTTTCAAAACACGATTAAACTAATTTGGCTCGATTGATTTTATTGCCAAAGTGAGCTCTTACTTTGATTTAGAAACCAAAAATACTCCGTTATTTATAAAGACACTATATAAACAAATTACTAAGTCTGATTTACAGACAAAACGTAATAATAGTGCTATTGTGTTATTTCCAATCCAAATCGTAATTTCTTTGCATTTATTTTATTTGCAAATTTTTGATGAGTAAAGACTTACGCCAAGCCGACGACATATTGCTTCTCTGTCACTTCAACGCAGACAAACAGTGTGCGCTTAGGCGCGCTGCTAGACGGATCTGCGCCGCTTTTGACCACAATTCATTTACGAAAAAAAACTTTTTACATTTACACGTCACTCATCATTACATCATAATTCATAACACTAAATAAGGTTATCACTGTACTTTGTGTAATTTATTGTATTAAAGGTGTTTTAGGATAATGGGGAATAAATTAAATAGCGTAAGAAAAAAATCTAAAAAGCGCGTATTCAAAGACAGGCAACGGCATTTGACAGAAATTGTAAGGTAAGTGTGTTGTCTGTTACAAGAATTAGGTACAGTAAAATTGTGTTCGCCTTGTTTTGGCTCGAGAGTTGCTCATATTATGTAGCGGCAAAAAATCTATCATATTGTGATTTTTCTGTAAAATATTTCGAAATACATGAAACTAAAAACTGAATGCGTACTGTAAGAGACAACAAAGAGCTTCTATGGGCGTGTCTACACGTAAAACAGGGTCGGTATTTCCATGTCGGTATTACCCGGGCCGGGAAAGAGTGTCACCCGAACTCGCATTTGTCCTATTCTGACTACCTACTTTACTTTGACGCTACCTACCTATCTCTTCACCATCTAACTGATATTTTCATCCTATTACAGTAAAAAAAAACGCACTGAGGTTTCTGGACCAGATGTATCATCAAGCACTATTTTAGTACAGTAAGTACATTATTTTTAGACAGATACTAAATAATAAATAAATTTAACCATCATTGATTGAATTTTATAACGGGCAAACTTATTTCGACAACATTGCCCACGTGCGTTATAAAGGTAGGCACAAGAGCAAAGATGATGCAAAGAAGATGTGGATGTGATATTATGCTGCCGAAACTTCAAGCATTTTACATGGACGCAATATTGCCAGAATTGCGATCCACGGGTAGCACGGAATATGCCCTTAAGAGAGTCTAATGTCCCAGCTCAGTCCATAAGCAACAGAAGAAAAAATCTTAAAATTAAATGAAAATTTTAGATCGTGTACAGTCTAGGGCAAAGATATCGACACGGCCAAAGTTACAAAAATATGTATACACGACTTTATGCACTAAACATTAAGGCCGTGTATACATATTTTTGCAACTTTGGCCGTGTCGATATCTTTGCCCTTGACTGTACTAAATCGTCAATAGTAAGTATTTTACATGCCGAATGATCAATATTGGTCATTGACATAAAAAATATTAAAGGTTGGTACTTGGTATTAAAGCACCGATGAAACTCCAGTGTTGCCATGTTTTTGCAATTTCGGCTACGGAACCCTGACAAATGTGGCCAATTTACTCAACATAATGTCCATCTGTGATTGAAAACATTGCCCACCAGGCAATGGGGAATGGATGAAAATTTTAGAAACGCATGATACTTTTTTTATCGATAGGAAATAACTTTTCTAATTTACGATAGAAATATCAGATTTTTATGTAGCATCAATTATTTAAAAAAAATGAAAGAATTTTCTTTACCGCCAAATTATGACAGTCCTCGGATAATACCGACATGGAAATACAGACCCTGTTTTTCATCTACACACCCATAGAAGCTCATATCAGTTAGTTTGGTACTGAGGCTGACTAAAGTAGTTCCGAGAAAATACGATGGGAAATAATTAATTACCTATTACCTATTTTTAAATAATGGTAAAATGCTATGTTGGACAATATCGGATGGGTTAGTTCTAGCACTTGCATGGTTGGCTCTGAATTTTGAGCAAAAAAGTTCGCAGAACACCGTCAACTTTGCCTTAGGGCCATTTTTTTATAAAATTGATTGTGACCACATTCACCGATGAAATAAGAAGTACCTACTTACTTATAAGACGTAGTTTTTTTGTCGTTTTCTACTTAATACTTTGAGTATTTAGCTAGAATAAATACTCAGACTTAATAACGCTAGTGAAAGTTTTGTGTCATACTTCCTAGCGGTGACATGGCGTCGTATATGAAATTCAAACTCACATCAAGAAAATTTACGAAATATGTACTAAATTGTGTGCTAATTGAAAAAAAAAATGTACTTACTACATTTAGGTACGAGAAAAAATGGTCAATCTGTCACCGCCAGGAAGGATACTTCGTGTTACGCGCCTGTATTGTCGTTCCAATAGTTTATTTAACTTTTGACAGATCACGCACGTGAAGTTTTACAATAATTTTGCGGTACAATGGACTACAGAGAATACCGTACTTCATGGACGGGCACCGCTTTCTTAGTGATGTGCCATTCATAATGAATGACCATAGACTATAAAAACCGTTTTGAAGTAAATCGATTTTATAAATGAAACATACATTTAAAATTATTGTGATTATATTTTAGATCAAAATCATTTAAAAATAATAAATACATTAATATGAACAGCTGTAACTCGCCTACTATTACATAAACCCCCGTGGGTTTCCCAATAGCGGCATAATAATTTCATCGTATTTATAAAAAATGACTAGGGATTAAAAAGTAAAAACAACGAAAATAGGCACTGTAATACTATTTTTAATTATACCATGGCCATACCATTTTACCATGGGCGTCTCGTTGTGAGTGACAACAGACTGCAGGGCTACTACGAAACTTGAAGTTCGTATCGTACCGTCCCTCTCGCTCTCGTATTAAATAGTATAAGTGTCAGAGGGACCGCACGACACGAATTTCGAGTTTCGAGTTTCGTAGTAGCCCCGCTGGCGTCGCTGCCGTGTCCAGTGTTGCCGCTTCATAATTGACAAAATTACTAAAATTACCGTCGGAAGTGATAAACATTATTAACCTAACATAAATGGTTTATTTTAATAAGATAAATTAACTTAAACACCTGTGAATGTTTATAAAACAATGCAAAATGTTGAGCAAAAATAAAATATGAATGTGTTAAATCGATTAAAACTACTTCATGAATAAAATCGATAGTTAAAAGAAATTCAATCGGTAACGCATCAGAACATCACTATTTTAATTAGTACTCGAGCTGTCAAAAGTTAAACGATTGGAACAATTATAAGCGTTGAAAAGAACGGATCAAAATCTTGAACTATCATTTTAGAACTTTCTTTGAGGAACTTTTTTAAACAGTAGCTCGTCTCTTATCAATGAGTTTATTTATATAATATCACCAAGACATAGACGTCAGTACATAACATAGTGATATTTATCTATATATGCATCTAGCCCGACTACGATAAAACATTACCATTACTTGCAGTCGGGTAAAAAAAGCTGACACGAAATCATAAGCCGAGTTTAGACTTGCAAGAAAAGTGGTGCAAGTTGCATTACATTGCGAGGCCGTAAGCCAACGAGTTTGTAGTGGTCTACTAATAATTCAACTTGCACGATTTTTCTTGCAAGTCTAAACTCGGCTTTAAGAGGGTGACACGACCTAATTTTGTTGAAATTGATGTTATTTAAGCAGTTTTTTTAAGAACAACTATTTGTTCTAGCTTATTAAAAAATATATATTCATCATATTTCAAAGACCGTGGTCGGACTCGATACATAATTGGACGAAATAGGCTCGATAAAAACTAATTGGAAAGATTGGTCTTAAAATCATCGTTAAACGGTTCTATGTCTTTATTTTTAAAACGAATGGGTCTGCAATTAAAAACATGAAGTCAACATATTTATACCTAAACCACTAACGAGTCATATTTCACAAATAATCCATACTTTTTTTATTTCAATATTTATTTATTATTATCTTCTAAAACCCGGCTGCCCAGTAACAGCGACAGTGGGCTCTCGTTTACTCCGATACAAATAGACAGTCAGTCAGTGTGCGGCGACGCGCCGTGCTAGACGGACCTTTGCTTCTCGTTTGCGCATCGTAAAGTTCGAAAACTTGTGTTAAAAATCTAAGAACTGTGTACATACTTATCTATATTAGAGTTTAGTATACCGGGCGTGGCCTGTAATACGAGCAAAAAATTAAAACATAGATCGTCCTTGTCAAACTGAACAACATTAGTTCAGTGACTTTTAAAAATAATGGAGTCTTTGAATTTTTTTCATTACAAATTAGATACTGTTATCAATGTACACCATCCTAGAACACAACTGACGTCGCCTGTCATGCTACAAACATCAAGCATTTTGCTTTACATTGCTTCTTCGAATAAACTTAAAAATGTAGTAAAATTTAGAAAAACTTATTATTTTTAAAAGTCGCTGAACTAATGTTGTTCAGTTTGACGAGTATGATCTATGTTTTAATTATTTGCTCATATTACAGGCCACACCCGGTAT
The DNA here is from genome assembly GCF_025370935.1 of Choristoneura fumiferana. Taxonomy (NCBI): domain Eukaryota; kingdom Metazoa; phylum Arthropoda; class Insecta; order Lepidoptera; family Tortricidae; genus Choristoneura; species Choristoneura fumiferana. The sequence continues at coordinate 15,486,335 of NC_133475.1, read as the reverse complement.
AAGAAGTGTAAATATTTAGTTCAGTGTGTTAACTGTAAATATTATAATAAAATGGGGAACAAAAAATAAATAAACGGGTAGCAAAAAAGCGCTCGTATCGTCAAAAATACGATAAGATGATGGAATTTGTAAAGTAAGTACTTTTAATTTACTATATTGATAAACTTAGAGGTCAAGGTCGACGCTCGATTTACGTCCTTATAGTCTGATACTCAAGCCGAGCGCTGGTATTCTGCTGCACTATTCATACATAAGGTCTAATGTCGTGTGATAATATCTTGAATCGCAACTTATAAAACAATATTTCTTGTACAACAATACAATACAATACAATCACTCTTTATTCATCATCATCATCATCATGTCAGCCGAAAGACGTCCACTGCTGGACATAGGCTTCCCATAAGGCTCTCCACTCAGACCGGTCTTGTGCTTTTCGCATCCACCGCAATCCCGCGATCTTAACCAGGTCGTCGCTCCATCTTGTTGGAGGCCTACCGACAGCTCGTCTCCCGGTCCGCGGACGCCGTTTTTCTTTATTGTACACCGGAAATAGTAAGCGATACAGAAAACAGATACACAGAGAAAAAACACAAGGTAAGCAATAGGCGGCCTTATCGCTTAAGCTTGTAATGCACATATTTTAGTAAAAATAAACGTATGAAGCAAAACGGAGAGAAAAATGAAGAGCAAAATCAACAATCAGGAATGGGTTTGCATACGTAATTGTAATTACTCCTTTATTTTAGTCATCAACTATCTCTATGCCAAGAATCACGTTGATCCGTAGCTCAGTTTCGACGTGAAAGACGGACAATCATACAAACACACATACATTCGCATTTATAATATACATACATACATACATATAATCACGCCTCTTTCCCGTAGGGGTAGGCAGAGACCACTCCCTTCCACTTATTTATAATATTAGTAGTATAAAATGATTAAACTTTCATTTTCGAACTCGCATTAAAATTTACATTGTTTCGTTTTGTGTTTTTTTCTTCTCTGAATTCAGAGGAGCTGCAATACAATAATTAAAACAGCAAAAATATTATTAGTGAATTTACTGTCAAAATATGTTTCAATAATTCATTTTATAGACCCGTAAGCCGAATCCATCAATATATCTAAGAAATTTAAAAAAAACACACCAAAGTGATCATTTCCTAATAGGTACGTCTAATTTTTATAAGGAGAAAATTAAAATAAGATTTTTTAAGTCGCATATTATCAAAAAATTGGATTTTAAATAATTGTCATTTAAAATCCAACAAAAGATATGATTGTAAATTACTTATTTTGTTAAACCGATACAAAATTAGCAGCAAAAATAGATACAAAAAGTCTCAAGGCACGTTAAAAAGACATAGATACTTTATAACCTTAACTATGCTTACTTTTTATGCTATTATCGTTACTAATTTTTACTTTTTACTTTTCAAAATATGAAGCCTTTTTTTAAGTTACTTTAAAACTTTACCTTTACGTTTACTTTGGTGGATTATTGAAGAATATATTCGCAAATTACCTGACCTAATTTTTAATGCAAATAAATTGCTTATTTGTATTAATGGTGATTTTACTTCGAGCGAAGGTGTTAGGCGACGGGTATTACTGTTTAGGGAAACAAAACTAAGCTAATTCAGTACTAAAATGGCTGTGTGAACTACATAAATATGTATTAATAACCGTTACCCGTCCACGTAGAATTCGGTTATCGCTTATCCCACAGGAACTGTAAGTACAACTTTCCTTGATAAAAACTATCCTATGTCCTTCCCCGGTACCTACTCAAACTATCTGTACTTGTACTATTAAGTACTTATTCTGTGTCTGTACACCGAATTTCATCTAAATCGGTTCAGCGGCTTAGACGTGATAAAGTAACAAACAAACAGACTTACAAACTTTCGCATTTATAATATTAGTGGGATAATGGGATTTATATTTATTTCCTTGGCAACTATAGAAAGACCTTTACCATTAACGTAGATTTATTATACATTATTATTATGTGACGTCGTCTCTACAGTATCAAACCATTTACGATAAAAAAGTCGTTAAAACGTGTCCTGCCTACTGGCGCGCCTGTGTGTGTGTGTCTCGTCACATCCGTCACAGCTGTCTGCGCCGGCGCCGACTGTGACCTCTACCCAGTACCACAATTACGTGCTAACGACGCGACGTGGTAGATAATTCTCTTTTCATTGCTCTGTTAACACGCTCACGATACTGCGATACTCTGGCAAAATACGCAATGTAGGTTAGGGATAAAATCTCAATTCTCGTTCAATTTGTAGTCTGATTGACTTTTAAGCTGAAGTAGGTACTAAAGTCCAATGTTTATTTAAATTTTTTTTAGGGTACCTCACGGCATGGGAGGTCCCATAGACGTAAAGTGGGGGTGATTTTTTTTTCTTATCCTACCCTATAGTGTGGGATATCGTTGGATAGGTCTTCTAAAACCATTACGGGTTTGCTAAGACGATTTTTCGATTCAGTGATGTGTTTGCGAAATATTCAACTTTAAAGTGCAAATTTTCATTAAAATCGAGCGTCCCCCCCCTCTAAAATCTAAACCGGTGGGTGGAAAAATTTGAAAAAATTCAGGATGGTAGTAAGTATATCAAACTTTCAAGGAAAACTATAACGGCTAAGTTTGCTTGAGTACCTAAACTTGGAAGATTCCGTATAAAATACGAAATCCTTAGAAAAATATTACTTATTATTTTCGTAATGGCTACGGAACCCTATATCGGGCGTGTCCGCCACGCTCTTGGCCGGTTTTTTTTTAAATTACCATGTCACATGAAAATTAATTTACCGTGAACCCTTTCCTCTACCTAAAATGCGTCTAAACTCCCTTATTTTGCAATACTTAGACATAAAACTTTGATCAAAAGGGCATAATGATGTACACTTCAATGTGTCCTCACCATTTTTCAATCATATGAATTCGTTTTTGAGAATTCGATATAATTCAACATCGCTTTTGTTTACGCGGGCGGGCGACGGGCGGCAGTCGCCACTGGGCTGTCAGACGGGAAACCTGTCTCTCGCCGCGACGCGCGCGCCAAGTATCATCGACCTAGGACGTGATGCTGTGATTACGGTTGGACTGGTATTTTAAGTTAAAAAATAAAGTGATAATTATTTTTGATAGGACACTGTTTATTTAAGTTGTTACATAAGTAAGCGGAAGGACGCCGCAATTTGTTATCAAAATGCCGAAAATTTCAAAATTGAAACTGAATCGACGGGCAAGGATGTTGGAAATGATAAGGTCCTCCAGGTAGGTGCACCATAGAAGGCCCAGCTAGCAATATAAAAAATAACAGTAAAGTTGCAATGGTACAATTCGTTCAACATCATGCAATGCACACTGCACACATAGAGAAGTAGCCAATACAACGAGCTGGCAACAACGCTTTGCATCGCCCATGCCGCCATTTTGTCAGTAGCGTCTATACATTCAGAACTTGAATTTGTACAAGCAAACAATAATGCCCTTTCTTTTATTTAATTTTGTCAATTTTCTTAACTTTGGTCCTAAACCGATTATAATAACCTCGCGCATAAAAATGGTTACGACTCAGTAAGCGCCGGGCTCTCCCTAGGAACGGACGTATCGCTCTACGCTCTTGCAACTTTACTGCGCCTGCGTGTATTGTACACGCCCAAACGCCCAATAGTTATAGCGCGTCTGCAATTGCTTGATACTAGGTATGTATGTACTTAAGTTCTAAGTAATTTTACATTTTAAAATTTAATGTTTTAATTTTTCACATTTTTCAGTCAAAACTAATACGGGTAGGTAGATGCATTTTACATTTCACAAGGATTTATTTAACTTGCCCTATTAGTATGTACATATGTATGTTAGTGTTAGTATTGGTCAAATTTTGGAAGCTAAATTTGACCCACTTCCCGATTTCCGATTGAGCTGAAACTTTGCTTGCCTATGTAAATTAAATGACAATGCAATATTATTATGACACGAAGCTGATCTAATGATGAAGCTGGATTGTGGCCATAAGAACTCTGTAATAAAACTACATAGCCCCATCGAGTTAAGGCTCATTAGATTTGTATTGACGAGTACTTTGGTCCAAGGTGGTAACTAGGGACAAAGGTACACTCAACAAAAAAATATTGTATTAAAATGTAACTAAAAGTTATTAAAGCTTTTATTTAACTCGCCCTATTAGTATGTAGGTATGTTAGTTAGTATGGTAAAATCTTGGAATCTAAATTTGCCCTATTTCCCAACTTCCGAGCGAGGTTAAATTTTGCATGAGTACGTTATGCTATGTCGGATCGGATGACAATTCAATACTATTAAGACACGTGTAGCTCCGTACGTGTAGCTCCGTACGGAGCTGATCTAACTGATGATGGAGCTGGAAGGTAGCTATAAGAACTCTGTAATAAAACAACATAACCCCATCGAATTTGGACTCATTAGCTTCGTCTTGACGAGTACTTTGGTCCTAGATAACCAGGGCTTAAAGTACATTTAGCAAAGAAAAAAAAACTTGTGTTAAAAATTTACACGGGAAGTGTCTTAGGTTAGGGCAAGTCTGTCGACAAACGTTATATCGACCAGATCAGTGATGTACTGAAGATAGGCCAAATTAGATGTACTATGACGAGACGAGAGTAATGGATGATTGTGGATGGAGCGAGAAAAATATGTCAAAATAGAAGCGCATGTAAATGTTTATGTGTAGGTAAATAAAGCTTGTTTTACAGTAAAATTCTTATAGTTTCAGACATGGGCACTAAACGACAATTATATGGGAAGAAAAAACGCAAAAAACTTACAGTTGCGCAAGCTGCTTTAAAAAGGTTATTCATCATTATTAATTCCCATTACTGTAAATCCAAGACCGAAATCTAGCTCCACAAATACATTTTTTTTTGTTAAATATATATTCTATTGTAACATTACTTTTTATGATTTTAAGCTGGCACTTATTTACAGGCGAATAAGAAAACAGACTGAAACTGCAAGAAACAGGTTAGTTACCAATACAATACCAATTAGAGATACAAGTAACTAGCTTACTTAGTAATCTTTTTTGAATAAATTAAAATTAAAATGACTTGTTTTTCTCAAGCTCACTATAAGGTAAAATTATTGCAATGATCAAGAAAGAGCAATGATGATGATTCATTTAACTGAAAAATTAAATTTTTGTTGCAAGTTTTTTTACTGACTGTACTTTTATCCATTGTTACCATCTAGGGCTAAAATACTTGTAAAGATGAATCAAACGAGCCGAAACTCGATGTGGTTATATAGATTTATTACAGAGTTCCTATGGCCACCCTCCAGCTCCATCTAATGATCAGCTTCATATCAAAATAATATTGCATTGTCATCTGATTACAAACGTATATAAAATTTTAACTCAATCTAATAACGCATATTTAGTCAAGTTTAGCTTCCAAAATTTACTCCATTACTAACTTACTAATTAACTGACATACTAATAGGGCAAGATAAATAAAAAATATTGTAATAAAGTACATTACTTTGTTAAGAAATTAAAATATTTATATCACAACATTTTTTTTCTTAAGTTTACTACCAGTTGGGGGGGAAATGTACAATGATCAAGATGTGTTACTGCTGTTGGTAACGCACGCGTCGTCGCAAACCGTGGTAGTGTGCGTGCGGGCGAAACACTGCCGCGGGAGATCGCGCTAGTGACGAGACGAGTTGGGAACTTGGGACGAAATGTTTGTGCGCTCTTAACGTAGGGATAAAAAATGCGTATGTCGTCGCCTCATATAAACTGTACCATGTACTGACACTGTAGCTCTTGCAACCCGGTTACCTTGACAGGCCACAATCATAACAACAAATTCACCTTGTTTTATTAATTTAGTATTTTTGTTTCAGAACGATACGTAACTGTCCCAAGAAACTCTCAGTATTGTGCAAAAATGTTATCAGAAAGTGAGTTTATTTTACTTTTATTTAATTTGCTTTCTCCGATAATCAAACGTATTTTAAAATTTTAATCCGTTCTAAACTTCAAAATCGTTCATAACTTTTTCTTGTCCACAGATACAACCTAACAAAACCAAAATTAGAAAACAAACAAAAATTTGTAGAGCCAGAAAGCTGCACAATTATTGGTGGGAAGTAAGTTTACATAATGTTGTGAGCTATTTTTAGTTACTCAGTAATATTGATCCTCGTTTGTTTGTAGAGCGCTGACATAATTATAATTTTATTTTATGTCATTCTCAATTTTAATGCACACCAACATATAGTAAGTAGTACAAACAAAGTATAAAATTAACATAACTTAAAATAGCTAAACAAATATTAAAACTAAAAATTATTATCTAAATTTGGACCCTTAGATAGGGTGCCCATCACGTAGGCAGCATTCCCACTTTGAATTGCTATAGCGAGTCTTTGTGCGAGAAAGCTGCCTGCGCGAGGACCTGTTGCCTGTCTCTCATGGTGGCACTTCACTTGGCGTTGTGTATTCGCATTGCGCTATTGAAATCTCCTTCGCTCATGCTAGAAATGAAATAGTACATCTCATTCGTACAGCCAAGTATTTCGGAGAATATACCAAGTGAAGTGCGCCCTTGCCCCACGAACCGAGTGTCTCGACACACCGAATGCGACGAACTCGTACTGGGCGCCGAGGCACTCGTATATGGCCTTAAACCGCATCGGGTATCCGCCGCTGCACCGGCAAGTCTGCTCGTCGTTGAGGTAGACATTATATATTAATTACAATTATTAATTACAGGCCTTTGCGTGACCGTCAGAAAATAGCACCATCGATCGCGTCGACATCATCGCAACCACCGAAGAAAAGGAAAGTCTACAAAGCCAGAAAAAAAAACGAACCTAGTAAACCTCTTCCGAAAATTAACGTGGATATCGAGAGAAAAGTCAAACCACGAAAAGAGTATTTCCCGGAAATATTAGTTAGCACTACAAAAGTCAGCCCTGAATGCCAAATAAGGCAAGTATACAGAAACCTAAATATCTAATACGCAAGCCGTCAAAATCTTATTGTATAACGCCGACGACCCGATGGCCAAGTGGTAAGAGAACCTGACTACGAAGTATGAGGTTCCGGGTTCGATCCCCGGCCGGGGCAGATATTTGTATGAATAATACGAATGTTTGTTCTCGGGTCTTAGATGTTTAAAGCATGTATTTATCTATATAAGTATGTTTATCCGTTGCCTAGTATCCATAGTACATAATAGCTTTGCTTAGTTTGGGACTGGTTCGATCGGTGTCAAGTGTCCCATGATATTTATGTTTATTTATTTATCTCTATAAATAAAAATGGATTTCCGAAATGTATGTATGCGCATAACTTCCGAACGACGGCACCGAATTAGATAAGTTTTTTTTTTGTATTCGTTATTGTCAGGACAAGGTTTGTGCGTAACACAATTAAATAAAAAATACTGATACGGGGCGAAACCGTGGTCAACACCTAGTTTAATATAATAACCATTGCCTTTTACCACAATGGTATTACACTGCCCTCCTAAGCCAAAAGACGCTATCTCAAAAAAAAAACGCTTTTCTCTCACTTACACCATGCGATGCAGGATGTTTTAAGCTACACAATAGTAAGTATTAATAAGTCAAAAGTGATTTTTTTTGAGATAGCGCCTTTTGACTTAGGTAGGAGGGCAGTATACCATTGTAGAAAAAGACATTTTTCTCGCTAAAATTTACCAATCCAAGAAGACAATCGGTATCATCTAGCTACAGGTTAACCTCTCTGTTGTTCCTTATTGTTATTAAATATTAAAAAATAATTTCTTTTACAGAATAAAAGAAGAACTGGAACCGATTGCTGACGTAAGTTTTCTGTCAATTTTTTTCGTAATCATAAAAAATATGATAATACTTACGTGCCGTTTTAATTGTGTATAATTATTACTACTAATTTTTCACTTCTCACGGTCTTAAAATGTTACTTTAGTCTTTACATATCGGAACTAAAGCTCCTCATTAATCTCTAGGGATTAAAGTTTTTTTTTAAATGTACGTTGCAATCCCCTAAACAGCCAATCACGGTGTTTGTGAATGGAGGATTGTTGACTAAATATGCAAGCATTTAAAGCGTCACCTCATGAACAATAAATTAAAAGAAAAAACGGCGTAACAATTTTTTTTTTTCTATTTGAGATGTCCATTACTCGAGCGTACGTTTTTTAAAAGTACCTAATATTGTAATTTGAACAGACCGTTGTTTTTTTCCTCGTATTCAAAGTGAAAAGGTAGTGTTTAACGCGAGACTAAACAACCATAATGACACTCGAAATAATAGCCACCCTCGCTCTGCTCGAGTGGCTAAACATTTCTTGTCATTATAGCTTGTTTTAGTCCCTTGAACAATCTACTATTATTAATGCTTATTTTTCTATTGCTTACTGCTTTTGCTGGTTCGTGAATATAGTTAAAACGATTGTGCTTGATAGATTATGCTTGAACACATTACACAAGACTTTTGAGACTGTTCTTAAAAATGCTGCACATTTAGCTATGGCGTGCTTAATAGCAAGTACGGTGAAACGTATGCATATTAGTAGGTAATGTAACTGACCTTTGTCCTAAATACAGATTTACAGTTTAAGTCAGTCAACTGTTTTACTTACATAAAATTCGATTACAGAATCAAGACCCCCTTGCCCCAGAAGCTGAAGACTACACAGTGATAGTCAAAGAAGAATTTGAAGCAGATGAAGAAACAAGACTTGTAGCCCAATCAACTGCCACCAGTGAAACAATTACGATGCCAACCTTAGTTCCTTCGCGAAATGTAGCACCATCTCGTTCTTCATTACCCTCAGCAACGTCAGGTCCACCTCTTATGACTGTTGTCGCCGATGAAATGCAGATATTTGCTAACAATTTAGCGGAGCAACTTAGAACCTTCCCAATAGATAGGGCATTGTTGTTGCAATTAGAAATTCAAACAATGATTGACAATGAACGGCAGCTTTTGTTACATTAAAATTTTGATAAGATTACCTTCGACAGCGATGCCGTATCGTTCGGCAGTAGCTTTAAGGGCAGAGTGTCGTTACTAAAACGTCGTATGTAATCCTATCTTTTATTATTATGTAGGTAAGTGTTTCTGGAACGTCATTCGACGTCTTATAATCGCTAAGTGGTTTTATTAGAGGTAATCCTAATTTTAGTAAACAAGAATTTCGTAAGATATAAGAGAAAATCTGATTTTGTAATATGTGCATTGTTATTTTTATTTACCCTGACATGACAACATTTTCCATCAACGATGTTATATTTTGAGTGACGCATACCTGTCAGTCGAATTTTAGATCAGCGTAGTATTACTTATATCGAAGAAGGTTTTTGTTTTTTTGCGGAACTATTGGTTGGGCAACTATATTTCACAACCTTTTTCGTATTTTACAGTTTTTGAATGAAGCAAACCAAAAACAATATTGCAGAATGTAAAATATTGTTATTTTTATTAAGAGCGTTTATACCTGCTGAGCTGGCAACGTTGTATTTTTGATAGTTTTTCTCGATCATTCCATAAAAATTAAAAATGTGGTTAATAAACATTTGTTCGTTTTTAAAGAAAATAAAAGTCTATCACGAATAATTATTTCAATAGACACTAGACACATTAACTTATATATTAAGAACAGTTATATCAGGCCACATTTTTATTTTTTATTTAATTTTTATGAAATAATAGAGAAAAACTAACAAAAATGCAACGTTGCCAGCTCAGCAGGTGTAATCGCTCTTAAGCTTCTGATAATAGTAGACTGATCTCGGTACCAACCATATTGACTAATATTTGCCGAATAGTAGACATTTCGTACTGTTTAAACAGTGATTAATTATATATGATAATAAGAGTCTCCCCAAACATAAGCGGAATTGGCTTTTGCCGATTAAAATACTCTATATATCCAAGCAACGAAAGCGAAAAAGACTTCAATCGGCTCGGCCGACGCGAAACGACGTTTAACGATGGGAAGACGTCTTTTTCGCTTTAATGGCCGAGGCCGCTCTACGGCTAAACCGCCGCGGATTTTAAGTGCGTGACTTTGTGAATCAAATAAACTAATGCAAGCAGCCGCACTGGCGGTTTTAAGTTTACCTACTTGTATAAAAACATGGACATAAAGCTAAAGCCGATTTGGCGTCGGTAGATATGGGGAGACCCTAAGGGGCTGTTTCACCATCCATTGAAGCGTTAACTGACGGTTAAATGTGATGCCGTCTCCGTCTATTCAAACAAAACAAATAGAGACGGCATCACATTTAACCGTCATCATCATCATCACCCACTGTTGGACATAGGCCTCTTCCATGGCGCGCCACAACACTGTCTTCAGCCCCTCGCACCCATCCGCTACCGTGCCTCAGGACGCCCTACACACACTACATACATTTTTTAACCGTCAGTTAGCTCTAATCAATGGATGGTGAAACAGCTCCTAAATGTAGTGTCAAAACAAGTTAATTGCGACCCACTGTTAAAACTTTTCGCACAAAATGTAGTGACATCGCATTGCTTGACATGACGGTAAGACTGGAATGAAAAATAAATATTCAATGTGATTGTTAAGTGCATTTAAAATGCGGTAAATTAAAATAATATTTCTTTTTACAGTGTTTTATTTATTCATTTACTTATTTACTGTTTTGTTTAAACGGAGTATGAACAGATAATTTCATTTCTCAATGCTATTATAAGTTTGCAACGGCCATTTTCTGATTTAGGGGTTCGTTCACAAAATATTAGGCTTTAAATCCTAAATTTGTTAGAAGCAAGGTGTCCGCTCCTTTACACAAGCTAAATTCATCAAAACTAAAACCCTTAATAAGGTAGAGGCGATTTAGCGACCACGCATTGAATTGGAAATTGAATCTTTTTGATTTAGAAATACGTTACAATTTCCATTGTTAGTATTGAAAATACGACTAGCTTTAAAAATATACTTTGTCAGGTATGTATTCAATAGCTGCTTTGATTATGTGGTAGTATGCTCCAATAAATAGGGCCTTAATAAGGGTATTGAATATTTATTGTCGCCACGCTCTTGGTCGGTCAAGAAGTTTTTCCTTTCGAGCAGTTACATATATGTGCACCAGGATGGGGGTGCAATGAGGTGTATTTGCACTCCCCTAGCGCAAAAGAAAATAAATAGAACTAGACTAATATACATAATGAAACTTATAATTAATGCACCTCCCTATATGCGGATACAAGATGCAATGCACCCGTCTGAAAATATTCCTGCCCGCGTCCATGGTAACGTACGAGTACATATTTAATTTGGGTAATCCTCGCTTAGTGAAAAGAAATATCCATCAGATTTCAATCAGGTAAGAAAGTCATTACCCACGTAAGTGGATTTTAACACAGTATTTTTAATGTTCATGGACTCGTGATCGTTTCTGTGTACAAAAACTAGATAAGCTCGCAACAATGCACGTAAAAATTATATTCCTTTCCTCGAGAATTTCGCCAGATCCCCTTTCTTTTGTCCTTGTCCCACCTTTGCAGATAAAGGAAAGGCATGCGGCGCAGGTACCAGATTCGACCCACCGTAACAGCCCCGCCAGAACGGCAACGTCGCCTTTCAAACTGCTTCAAACGGTAGGTTTTTGCGTAAGGGTCGAAACCCAAAATTAGCAATGTGCAAAATTTGATGTACAGTACAACTAGAAATTTAATGTCGCACCGGATTCGTCGGTTTTCTTTTATTTCCTGAAGATTAATATGAGAAATAAAAAGAAAACCGTTCTCCTGTTTAAAGTTCTAAACGACTTTAGCAAACTAGGTAACCCTTTAGCAACCCAGTTTAGTTGTATGTAGTTAACTTAGTTTTGGTACGATCGTGCATAACGATCTCTCTACGCGACGCTATTTAATGTAATCACATAGGCCACATGATATAGCGTGGCTGTTCTGTATGATTTTAAACAAACAAATGCAAAAGGATGCCTTTATATTCAACTCAGTGCAAAACAACAAGCGTCTATGACGCCGCCGCCATAAGATAATGTTACTAAGACGTTTAGTATATTTCCTAGAAATTGTGCATGATTTACTTAATATGAAAATATTATATAGAAGTATTAAAATTTAAACCGTATAAATATTTTATTATAGTAAGATTGATCGTAGACTCTTGTTCAAAACTTGATAATATTACTAAAATATGAGTTTACTAGTACCTACCTACTTCACATTTTTTTCATTCGACGCTACACATATAAATCATATTTATCGCTTACTATGTCTGGTGTACAATAAAGAGTCTTTGTATTGTATTGTATTGTATAAACCTATGCCTTGACTTACCTATTTAGAATCAATTACTGAACTAAAAATTACTTTTTTACAAGCTTTTATTTAGTTTCACCTGTCCCGCGTTGTCTGTCTGTCTGTGTAATCAAATCTTGCAAGTTAAATTCGACCAACTTCCACTAGTTGGATTGACTTGAAATTTGTATATTTATTTAAATTGCGTGACAATACAATAATCTTGTAGGTAGTTACATCCTAGCAGTCTAGCCAGGATCGTCTCCGCAGGACGGAACTCTTCAACGGTTAATGGCATCAACTTGAAATGTGACTTAAAATTTGGTATGCAAATGTAGTTTGGGTGACAATGCAAGTACAGTCAACATAAAGTACAGTCAGCCAAAAAAGCTTGTGTTAAAAAAGATTTTTTGTACCAAAAACTTTTAACTGTGTATGGAAATAACTGAACTGAAATGACCAACTGAATAGGATGTAATTCCTCGTAATTTGATGTACGTAAATGAACTTAAATTGGGAACTGACATCTACACTTTCACTATCACGCCTGATTTTAAGCAAATGTGCAATTCCCTTTTTTCACTGACGTCCAAAATCAGTCGCAACGTTCATAATAAAATAATGAAGCCACTCATGCACCTGGTTGAGTCACATGCATTATCGAAATTCGTTTTACGCAGCAAATGAAGTAGCCCTAAAAGAAATCCAGCAATTTGTGTCAAGTTCAACAAAGTATTGGGGCCGCTTAGCTGTTGCAATGCATTAGTCACGAACGTTATGAAAGGCCTACGCCGATGTGTGCGTTATAATGAACATTTACATAAATAATCTGTGCGCATTTGTTTGAACAAGAAACTCAGATGTTAATTTTATTGAAAACTTTAGCTGAGAAAAACCCAAGGAAAATGTGTGACAGGCACGGTGGCGCCACCTCTGCGAAATTATACCTTATGTGTAGTTTTCTTTACAAGTATTTTGTAATCCTCTGAAACTTTAGAAAAATAGAAGGATAAAGTATCAAGGAAAAAACTTGGCGTCGCGTCTCGCTTTTGCAAAGTTTCCCGGTAGAGACACGTCTGTTTAGGCAAGAATTTTATGATCGCGTGTTTCCTAAAACAAATACGAGGAAAATGCAAATAAAATAACTAATGGCATGGGTTAATTAAATACAGCTGCTTTTTCAAACGAGCTCTTTTGTAGGTAGATCTACCTAAAAGCAAGATAAATAAAAACTTTTCCGATAAAATACGATAGAAAAACATTGCTCACTAACATCTGTCACGGTGCAATCTTTTCGAAAATTATTCACGTCGTTTAAACGTGAAATACCTATCGGCACCTACATACTGCGCTATTCCATAGACCATGCTACTGTCGACAGTGAATGGGTAATTTATAATCTTCATTGCATATCGCATGCCTACTTAAATAGGTGACCATTTCAACCGACAGACGGCTAACAACTTAAGTAGTACAGAAAAGGTAAACGCACTCTTTGAATAAATTTAGGTAACTACGCACCAGGTATAGCGGGGACACTTTGAGGGGCATAGCACCCTGCTTTTACATCATTATTCCGCGTATCGCCACTCGAATATAACTAATAAAACACGAAACAGAATCGTGTCGCGATAACCGCGTAACAACCTTTATTAAAAAGTTTTTGCGCAGTAGCTGCAGAATTGGGTACAATGCGTCATGTAATGTCTCATTAAAATTGCTTTACCGAGTCTACTGGAAAAGAGAAAAACCGGATTTGGAAAAAAAAACAGTTTTGTACTCATACATACATACCTATGTTCCTACATACATTAATGAATCGTTGTAATAACACTTAATTATGAACTTTCACACCATTAAACTAATTGTGTCATTGTTTTGGCTTAGGGATAATGATTGTCTATTGAGTAGAGGTTTATGGGGGGGGGGGCTTGGCAATCGCAGTTTAGGATGTAAAAGTAGCCAAGAAGACGCTGCTGCCCATCTTCTGGTATTATCCCTCAGCCGGTCAGAAGGTCTATGGAGGATGACTATGTCCAACAGTGGACGTCCTATGGCTGATATGATGATGATTGAGTAGAAACTGGATAGAAGCAGAGAGAAAACTTAAGTAAAAATATCGAATCACAGTAATCAACTTCAGTTTCTCTTAAAATCTGGGCTCAAGTAGGTACAAGACTGAAACTAGAAAGTTCCCAAGCCGCACTGGGCTCGCGTGGGAACTACGGCCCAAGTCCTCTCATTCTGAGAGGAGGCCTGTGCATAGCAGTTGGGTTTAAAGACGTGGAGAGGTTTGGACGTCCAAAAAAAACTTACAGGTCTGTCATCTGGCAAGAGTTGGCCTGAGATCGGAAGACATGGCGGATATCAAGATACACTTCAGGTAACTTGCACCGAAACAGTAAGTAAGTAAGTAAGAGTAGGTAAGTGTATGTTGTCAAATATTGTCCAAAAATATAGATACTTAATAGCTAAGTGTTGGCCGCTACTTCTATTTCCCGTGGAAATAAGCACGTTCCCAGAATAAAAATAATCTTTATTTACATAACTTTGTTTTTGTTAACTAAAGAAGGATTGTTTGTAAACTGGCTTAGTTCAGTACAACCAAATCTCAGAATTACGTATGTATATAAACCCTTTTTTTACAAAAATAATGAAAGAGACACAATTGGCAAACGCTCACATATAAACCCCCTTTCAAAAAAACGGGCACCTATGGTTTTTGTATTTTATGTGCATGAAAGCTTACTTTATAAGCTAAAAATGCCTAAAATCTGAAAAACCATAGGTGCCCTATGTTTTTGCAAGGCGGTTGATGTGTACAAAGACGAACTTATCCTTATACTACATTAGTATACTTATAATTAGGTATATTATATAGATAGTAAGATGCCATTTCACCATCATTGTCTGTTTGATAACAACTCTGGATAACAACCAAAATAACAATGATGTTGAGGCATATTTCTCGGTACACTTGACATCATATTACTTATCTAATACATCTTGCTGGAAACTTATCTAAACAAGTGCTTGAAATTTTATAATTAGATTATGATAGCATCATGAGTGGCCTTTAATGATGCATGGCTGCACTTCTTTGAATTACCTGGATCAAGAGGTAAGTCGTCGTCTAAAGATATCGCGTATATCACGTTGTAAGTTTGATGAATCACAAATAGGATACTAATAATGGTACTTACATTCATTTAATAATACAGTTACGGTTAATGATTAATGATAAAAAACAAAGGTTAAACGCTTAGAATAACACGTGATGCATACTTTCTAAGCTGACTAACGTGATAGTGATAGTTAAATAATACGATTTAAAGAAGCAAATATAGTCGTTGCGTCAGTTTGATGACAGTGATCGTAAAAAATCAAGTTTATTAACAGAGTTAAGTCACCTCTGTTTAAAGGTTAATCATCTACACACACGTTTGCTCAAACTGCTAAAGTTATGCAACGTCGATAACTTTAGAGAATAACACTATAATATTTAATGAGAGCTAGGTACGATGCAACTTTGATAAATTATAAGTAATGAAGAAACAAACACATGTTGCAAGTGTAGCAAAACATAGCATAATGGCTTTATATTATTCAGAGTTACATAAGCTACTTAATGGTTTAATTTTATACTTCAAATCAATAATACCTTATATATACCTTAAAGGCAGCAGCTCCATTACAATCACTGGACCGTTTTCCAACTGCAATTAATTTTTTAGTCGCTTACATACAACTGCACCGTCGATATCAATGCAAGTGTGTGACGCCTGCACACATACGCAACTTGGACTTCGACCCATCAGCCAGCTGTCTGTGTAACTGAAGCCCGAGCAGATATACTATATAACCGGTATATAATGAACCTAATTACTCGTACTAAAGATTACTTACCCGCAAGTAATGGTAAAGTAGCACGCGTCGCGAATGTGATAAGACACGTGATTCAGTCATGGCTGTCATAGAATATACAGCAGAAAGAAATGTCTACTACACTTGGAAAAACCCCTAGTTATACGCGTGGGAGGGGTAGAATCGCATGCTCGTTGGCAATTTCTCCTTTGGAAGCAAGGGGCATTGAACCGTCTACCTTAGTTTTAATAAAACGAATAGCCAATTGAATCTTATTACTTATTGTCTGACTGTGAAGTCATTTGGTCGTCTGGATGGTTATGTTTGTGCCACGGTAGAGCGCGTAGATTATGTCGCTGTTTGTTAAAATCACATGAGTACGAATACTGTGTGCCGCCATTTCTCGTGACCGGGTGGTGTAACTGCAATGCCATGGAAGATAAGTGTAAGCTCTCCTTTTAATTCATCGTTATTTGATTAGGTATTTTTATGAATGATTTACTAGTCCACGGACTGTCATTAGTTGTTTTATTGCTTTGCTTTCTTATAATTGGGTACCGGTGGTACCGGAGGTTTCGTGAGATTGATAGGTTTTACGCCTTGGTCTGTTTGATTAAAAAAAAAAAGGTCGGACTGACAGCTGTCAGTTGTCAAATGTCGCCATACATACGTACGTACGTGAGTGTAGGTGTGTGTACGTATTTGTCGTTGTGTGACGACATTTCACTACTGACAGCTGTCAAAAAAGGGCAAGTGAAAAAAATATCTATCTACAGGAGTGAGCTTCATTATAAGTCTACTATCGATAAAATATAATATGGATCATCCCAGAAAACTTAAGGCTTCATATAAATAATCTATGCATTGAGTATTATACTTATATTCGAAGAGTCCGTATAAATAATTAATCTTAATAAAACAATTCAGTTCCATGAGCCTCGCAACACGAGTACCTACGGGTGAACAGTTTAATAAGTATTAACTAAACACACATACATACACATCTATTAATACCTACTATACGAACCCGGTGTAGACTTACGTAATTATCATATAAACTTACTCATTGACGACTCATTTTGCAGGTTACTACTCTTTGATACCCTTCCTTGGTGGTCGCTCACATGCGGGACGTGTGAGTGTGTGTGTGACTGACTACGCGTGTACAATTCATCTGAATCCAATCCGACCTATACCATGAAAATGGAAGTTTATTGGTACGTTACTGGCAATTTCTAGTTTAGTACGATCATTTAGTTCATGGGAATGAACATTTTCAAGCGCTTATAATATTTTAGTGTTCATGATTGTTTTTAATGTTCAGCTGTAGGTATATCCGGTCATGTGTACTGGGAAATGTTGAATTCATGGTGGTAATTAATCATCATCATCATATCAGCCATAGGACGTCCACTATTGTACATAGGCCTCCCCCATAAAACTTCAGTTGCTTCGGTTGGAAGTGGCCTGCATCTATCAAAGGGTATGCGTCTATCTCTTTGATGGACTTCCTACGCCGCGCTTGCCGATCCGTGGTTTCCATACCAGAACTTCTCGGCCCCAACGGCCATCTGTTCTCCGTGCTACAGGTAAGTAGGTAGCCTGTCCATTGCAAATTGGTGAAGAATAAAAAGAGGGAACTACTTAAGAGCGTTTATACCTGCTGAGCTGGCAACGTTGTATTTTTGTAAGTTTTTTTCGATTATTCCATAAAAAATTAATGTAAATGAAAAATGTAGTCTGATAGAACTCTTCTTAATACATAAGTTAATGTATTTACTCCAATAATTATTCGTGATAGGGTTTTATATTCTTTAAAAACGATTAAATGTTTAATAACGGTTTTAAAGTAAATAAAAGTATCACGAATAATTATTGGAGTAGACACATTAAACTTTTATACTCGTATTGAGAAGAGTTCTATCAGACCATATTTTTAGTTTTCATTATTTTTTTGTGGAATAATCGAGAAAAACCTAACAAAAATGCAACGTTGCCAGCTCAGCAGGTATAAACGCTCTTAACTCTGTGTAGGTTACACCTAGTAAAAAAGACACGGTGTCCGAATCAAGAGTGAATCGTCTTGAAATAACTAACTGATAACAAAATCAATTAACTCATAAAGCTTAATTATTCATGAAACATTAGGAATTGTTTTATAACTGATAAAAAATTAGATTGACCTTAACTAGGAGTCAGAATTGATCACAGACCGGCGCGTGATTCGATAATAAACATGATTGGGCTAGTTCGACGTTATGTCATCTCCACCAACGTGTTTCCAAATGATTGCACAAGAAAATATACATAATTAATACATTATTCGAACTGCAATTTTTCCCTAGTAAACCAATCTGCCTCTGCCGCTATACTTTGTAAAATTTATGTATTGAGCCCTCAGATCAAGAAAAGGAATAGACAGTACCTTTTCGTACTGTTGTTATGGCCAAAGGTACAAATGCGTTGCGTACATAGAGTCCAAATAGCAGTTGTTCGCCACAAACTGTTTGTGGACAGTTAGGTAAAAATAAAAAGTGTCATTCTTACTTATTGCAAATTTTACATTAATAGTATTATTTTTTTAGCTCTTTATCTCCATATCATTATTTTAATTTAGCCTGAATAATGCTTCAGACTAATCGTTTATAAACGTTACTATAGATACAGTAATACGAGTATTCCTGATAGTAATCCTATATAGGCCAGGCATAAAGAGGTAGAAATAAAGATAATCGTTGTCCCACATGATTGAGTTGACGACTTTGCATTAATTGGGGGAGAGGGGGGGGGGGTACAGTTCAGGGGCAATAGCCTACGAGTTACATCGCATACCTATACCTACCTCAAAATGTTCGGTTAGACCGCTTATCCTTATCTCCTTATATTTCCTGTTGGTAACAGTGGTAGGTCTATACCTATGTACATATATGTGTACTCGTATGTAGTTAAATTCAAACTATTTCATTCGTGTAACTACGCAAACAGATTCGGCAACTAAAATTTCAAACACTTATTGATCCAATACCATTGACCCCATTCTCCTTAAATGGAGAAATATATGAAAACGTGCACGCTGGAGTCGCGTGATTATTGAAGTGACAAAAAATACTTTTATTTGGTAGGTATATTGATAAATTCTAGATCTTTATCCATATGTCAATTAAATGGCTCGTTTTAATACGTTTTAAAAACCGGTTCCAAATCCATAATTTTATAGCCAACATAAAAACGATACCATTAATTCGATGGAAAACTGATGATACTTAAATGAGTACTTTAATGGATCGCACCAGCAGAAATTGCTGAATTCCTAGCCTAAACGGCTAATAGAATACCTCATGTGCCAGTAATTTCTCCACTTTAGGATTATCATTAAGAACCAGCAAAAGTAGTAAGCTATGCAAATTTCAAAGCCCTGCGGTAGGATCTCTATAATCTTGTGTTTATAACTTATTTACAATTACAACAGTCAAAATTCTGACGTAGGTACGTACGTTAAATAACAAACAAATTAAAATCTTAGTTGAATCATTTCTACGGCAATTAAAATTTAACTCTTCTCACGAATTTCATTCATGCTAACCGCATCATCGCTAAATAATACAATTTTCTCTCCGACATTTTGTTTATTGCACTTGTAAAATTGCCTACCTACCTTTAGTTGAATTACATCATCATAATTTTTTATCTATCCTCATTTTTAAGTCAATTTATCACATAATACACGTACACGAGCTTCTATGAAATAAGAGATATCTTCGTTTTAAATTTAATAGCTATACTTTTACAGCTGGAGTGACTGCAACTCTTCTCGGTTTTCATCTAGCTTTTTGAATTACTGGCACTTGTTTAAGAATTATCTTATAGGATGAGGTTCTACGCTGCAGACCTTTAATAGTCTCGAGATTATTATAAATGAAATCGATAATAATGGAAAATTTTGTGTTCAGTGTAGTAATATTCACAATCATCATTATCAGCCGAAAAACGTCCACCCTTAGAACGCCACAATGAACGGTAACTAGCTACTTGCATCCACTTCAAGGTAAGTCATGCCATGACATGAATTGTATGTGACCTTTCGTACAGGTTATTGATAAATTCATAATATTTATATGGTGAGACCACCCTGTCTACAGGATCTAAGCCCCATCTGAGCGCTCTACACTCTCTCACTCTATATCAGTGAGATCTCACGTGCCTTATCAACTTTTACTGTTTAAAGGAAAAATACTAGATCTCTTATCCGTTTTTTTGATTTGAAATGACAGACTTACTGACTCAGTTGTTCGAAATATTAAGAAGTTTTTTAATAAAAATAAAAATTGAGGCAATGAAATTACCTTCTTGTTTGTAAGGTATCTTGCCTTTGTTGTAATAATACTTTGTAAATAAGGCAGCTAACCGATGTGGCGACGGCACGGTTGGTGTATTTTGCTTACTTTAATAGCATTATTTCGTACGGCCTTATTTTATGGGGATCTGCTGCAGACATTGAGTCAATTTTTATCTTACAAAAGAGAGCAATTAGAGCAATTTATAATTTGAAGACGCGTGAATCTTTAAGATCTTTTTTTTAAGGAAACAGGTATCCTAACCCTGCCGTCGCTTTATGTTTTTAAAATAATCATGTATGTTAGGAAGAACATAAGTGATTTTCCCACTAACGTCGATAAGCCAAAGGCTACTAGAAACACAGGGAAGCTTAAAGTTCTTTCTTACAGACTGGCTAAAACCAAGAAGTCGTTTCTGGGAAATTGCATACTTTTTTATAATAAAATTCCAAAAAATATTATAAATGAAACGGATACAAAATTCAGATCTATTATCCAGAAGACATTAATATCAAAGGCGTATTATAAAGTTAATGATTATATCATGGACAGGGATATTTGGAAATAATTCCGATCCGAAAATCCGAAATAGCGAACCTACTGTGTTAAAAATAAAGTTGTGTTACATACTTGTGATGTATACATATCATTTAATAATATTGTAAATCTGTTAAAAAAATACCTCGTTGAGTTTCTTGCCGGATTCTTGTCAACAGAGGTTTTTCCAAACCGGTGGTAGATTTTTTTTGACATTCATAAGTGTTGTTAATTGAATAAAGATATTTTGACTTTGACTTTTTATACTTTAGTGCCTTATTGTCACTGTAGGTAGGTATGCCTTCTGACAATTTTATTCAAAAATTCATGCATGAAGTGACAGCGATAAGCTACTGAAGTGTAAAGATATCTTTGACGTCGATTGTACATTGA
The DNA here is from genome assembly GCF_025370935.1 of Choristoneura fumiferana. Taxonomy (NCBI): domain Eukaryota; kingdom Metazoa; phylum Arthropoda; class Insecta; order Lepidoptera; family Tortricidae; genus Choristoneura; species Choristoneura fumiferana. Next base: position 15,464,884 of record NC_133475.1, on the reverse strand, counting down.
TAGTCCCTGAGAAAACCTGGCTACGGAACCCTAAAAAAACCTTTGATTAAGGATAATGTCACTAAAGCGACGGGTTCACGATGGATGCAAGCCGCTTCCAACCGAAGTAACTGGAGGTCTATGGGAGGCCTATGTCCAACAGTGGACGTCCTACGCCTGAGATGATGATGATGAAGGGTTATGTCCGATAGATTAGGGCAACCATGACTCAAACAACAGGTCTGCTAACAAAGTTATAAATAAGTAAAACGAAAAATTTGAAATCAACGTGAGATCATACTAGGAAAAAATGTGTTTGCAAACAATTACTTTTGTTCCAGAAATTAACGTCAAATCAAAATGTAACTATGGAGATATTGAGTCTACGTTATTTTACGACACACCTTCGCAACAAATGCCTTTTTGAAATGCACTCTTTTTGAGACAAAAGCGTTCGAACAATAAATTTTGCACACTTGTGTCTATTGGCAGTTATTGACGTACCATTGTCAATGTAAGTTGAAATAATATAGTGTTCCCTCAGTTAGTAACGCCGTAAAATTTGTTCCACGTCAGTCCACGTCGCTTTGTTCTTATCGATAGTGCCGCGTGTTCTCGAAACACGTTTCCAACTTCTGGACTGATTTAGAAAATCGATTAAATCGCAACACTTCAAAATCAGAGTAGTATTTCTATATAACTAAGACCCAATTAAAATTTCGGCTAGTTGACAAGATTAATTAGAACTGCAATTTTCTGCTACTCACTTACTTTTAATAAAGTTGTGTTAAATACTTGTGATGTATAGATCTCATTTAATAATATTGTTAATCTGTTAAAAAAATATATACCTCGTTGAGTTTTGCCTTGTTCCTCACGAATCTGACGATTTTTCAGTTGCGCATTTTCATTACAAATCGAATTAACCTGGTATTTGCAGTGGCCTTTTACTATACAATAACATGTTCCTCCTTCGGCTTGACTCCCCCCTACTCTTTAGCCCTACTCCCCCTTATATACGCCTCAAATAATTTATGGATAGTTAAAATATATCGTGTACTGACGTGTACTGTCGCTATAGTAGCGACGTCCGAGGTCAGCTCAATTAAATAGCAGCACCCTTTGGCAGACTAAGCTAAACTACCACTTGCTGAGTGGCCCATCTGGCAGATCGCCCTTTCTTCGGTAAGCTGTAAAAGTCATCTGAAGGTGACTTTCCACCGGCGAGGCGAGAGGAGGCGGGGCGAGACGAGAAATTGAATGGCGGCGCCTCCGGCGGCCCGCGGTGGTCCGCGGCGAGAATACATACAAATTTTAATTCTCGTCTCGCCCCGCCTCGTCTCGCCGGTGGAAAATCACCTTTAGGCTTCAGAGCCACAGTCCGTTCGAAAAAAAATCGGAGCGATAATACGCGCCACACGCTTCGCTATTAGATCACTCATATAGCTTAGGTGTTAACCTTTCAAAAAAATCACATTCTGACCTTCTGTATCTCAAATAATCTCCATAACGCGGATTATGATAAAAATAGAAAATTGGTTTTAAATGTTGCACTGATCAGTGATCATATCAAAAATTAATAACTTGGCAATCATTTTTACTCGAAAGCTTAACTCTGGTCTGAAAAATCAAACATACTTAGTAGATACTTATATGTGGCGTTATCTGGGAAAAGGTACCTTGTTGTCGGTATTGAGTTATTGATATCCCCATAATCTACATACATTTAGCTATCGAACTATGTATGAAACATGCACGTAGGTTTAATAGATATCAAAAAAAAGGTTTAACCTCAAAAGTCAGAAAAGGTGATTATGAGAAAATTTAATCCAAACTTACACACCCAATAAAAGTATGTAACCGACAACAAGGTACCTTTTCCCAGATAACGCCACATATAACTACGGCCCGACTAAAGATATTTAGCCAACTTATAAAATAAACATAAACAATAATACATAGTACATATACAACAAATGCATATACATAGCTCCAAGATACGGTTAAAATATAAAAAAGCGTGAAAAACACGAAAGGGCGTCGAACCTGTAAACAAGGTAATCGCACAGCGCTCCTCGTTTCAAGTTTTTAATTTAATTATAATATATAGATAGAGCAAAGCATAAAACTCGGGATAAAAGTAGGTACATAATTATTAAGAAACCTATGTATTTTTAAAGTATAAAAGTTGAAGAGCTCTCATTTATATATAAACAATCGAGTTAATCTTGTAAAATCTATATTAAACTTGGGAAGCAATTCAATTCGTGGATAGCGTAACTGACTTCTCACGACTGACTTTTCTTCTTTTTTAAATCAAAATAACCAATGTTGCAAATAAATCATTTAAATAAAACCTCTTTTCCCACATATATATATATATATATATATATATATATATATATATATATATATATATATATATATATATATATATATATATATATATATACATATAAATTCTAAGTTAAATCTTAACAAGTTTTAATTTACAGTGTAAATAATGTAGATTACTTATGCTACTTAATTTAGTTTTCCAGTTCCACACTTTTATATTTTATAAGAATAGGTACTTACTGTAAGTTGTACCTGTAACAGGTTATCGTGAACTGGATGCTCAAGGAGGTTTGAATTCCAGTACCTACGTAATGCCACAATAGCGAAGTCTTACAAAAGATGTCAATAATTTAGGCATTCCACGCATTCCCGATCCCATGTGACACACGAAAAACAAGACATTTGCAAGTAAATTTGTTTGCTACACCTTACAAATTTATGAAATGTGCGACAATTTGATTGACTTTTACAACTTTTTGCTTGCGCTTAATGTGGTGTAAAAAAATAGGTACAGTTCCTATAAGTAGTAGGCAGTACATATGCTGTGTAATACACAACACGTCAATGAATAATACAGGTAGCTCGTATCTTAATTAAAAGAATTCCATTATAGCGCCGTTCCAGTCATTGATAAGCCAAAAGCCATATCCGGCGAAAACCGTTGGATACTTTAACACCAACCGATCCAAGGGCACCAGTCAAGGACCTTAGAATCTTGACCCCGAAGGTAAACTGATTCAAAAACTACAACTGTAAGAAAACTTTAACTGACAAAACACTTTGAAAGTAGTTGTAATAATCTATTCACCTTTTAACAACGACAAAACGTCACATTCTTTAAAAACTTTGCACCTTCCAAGGCTTAATACGAAATAAGTCGTTATTTTCACCAATACTGGTGGTAAATAGCCGTCAAAACCTTAAAAAATTGTAACATTGAAGCTGAAATTAGATACGTACTTAGACTTACTTTGTCATTATCACATTGTAGTTCCACAGCAGTTTGGGAATCAGAATCGCCACGTAACGAACGTGAACGTTAGTCACGTGTTGAGGTACGGGTACTGACATTATTAGGATATTAGCCCATAGTTTGCAAGTAAAAAACGTGGCGTCGAAGTAACAAAAAAATGAATACGTCTTAAAGATATTAAAATGTCTGGCAGTATTTCCCGAAAGGCTGGAAAATTGAGATGTATAAGAACGCGAACACGCGTGTAAAAGTTATACTAGTCATTTGTGTATATAATTTCAACTGGTTCTCAAGATCTACATCTATCTTAAAGTAAATGAGCACGTGGATTATAAATATAGTAGGTACTAAAATAATTAAAGCTTAAAAAATAAAAATGCTGCCAAGACTACGACACTATATTTTATATAAATATTTTTTAGTAAATCTCGTGATATTCCCCACGTCCCACATATTATAAACGCGAAAGTTTGTATGGATGGATGGATGTTTGGATGTGCGTTCGTTACTCGTTCACGCAAAAACTACTGAACGGATTTGCATGAAATTTGGCATACAGATAATATATAAATACCTTGGAATAGGGATAAAATCTCGAAATAACAACCGCTGGGCTTAGAGTCATGAAATTTGGTATATTAGCTGGACTTCTGGAATAACACATAGGCTACTTTTTATCCCGATATTCCTACGGGATAGCATCTGGGTTTAGAGTTTAGAGTCTTGAAATTTTGTACAGTTGTTCTTAACATAACTTCAATGAAGATTACAATATAATTTTTGGGATTTCCTAGGGGAATTTTGTAAAATCCCGTGTAACTACCAGATCGAATAGTCTAATATAATTTGCCCAAATGGGCTAAAGTAAATACTTTAGCTGTTGAAATAAAATCTTGTCAATTTCTTAAAGCAATTTGATCGCCATTTTACTTTTTTTTAACAGAAGGGCACTTTGACCAAACTGATTTTATTTATTTCGAATGTAAGAGATGTTTTAGATATTACCAAATAAATTTTTTAATCGAGTACATAGTATTGACAATTATTATTATGCTTGACGTTTAATATTTATGTTTACAGTAAAACAGTCCCAACATAATATTTTGTTTACTATTTGGCTCCAGTGTGTGAAAATACTGTTGAAGTGGCGCCAAATGCATATTTGCCAAATGAAATAATACCGGGCCAGACAGTGCTATACATACCTGCTTTGTCAGCTGTCTTATTCTGATGTAGTTAGTAAGTACCAATTAGTACTAAGTAACCCCGTGAGTCCTAGTGTACTTAATAAAGTACAAATCTATTATAAGAATAGCCAATTGTTCTTTAAGTAGTACAAATGATGTATTCAATTAATTAAGAACCATAAATGCGCTGAAATAATTTCTAAAATTAAATTACTCAAAAGTCACTTGAAAAGTAACTACTGTGCCTAGAATTAATTTTAAGCCTTTGCGTGTGCCCTAGAAGCGTAACTTTTTGGCAATCTTACGTTGACCTCAACGTATCTCCTCACGATAAATTAGTTAAATGGACTATGACAATAATTTATGTCCTAAATTGAGGACCGTGGGTGTCACAAGGTAACCTATATGAAAGACATGTGTTATACAAATATTTTTGGGCTACGTAGGTATTTCTTTACTTACTTTTTGCCATTGTACGGAAAACACTGGATATACGTATCGTTTCATCGTTTCCTTTTGACCTCGTTTTTATCTATACTACTCTATCTCCTTCTTTCTCTCTTTCTCTACTGTTTTATACAATTAATAACATTAAACTAAATCGTGTCACAAAAGTGGCGAAAATATCAACGTGTCTAAATGTACGCAATACTATAGCGTTTTCTTTCACTTTATTCAAAAGAAGGGTCAACATTTCGCAAACTTTGCCACAACCTTATTCCTTGCTGAATAAATTCCTTGTGTTTGAAATTGTAAGTATTCATTTACCATTTTAATCAGACCGGGTCATAAATAACACAAATTTATGGCTAGCTGCAGACGAAATATCGAAAGTAATATTTCTTGCGCTTTGACGTAAATTGTTTAAGTACTCATGACTATTTAGCACCCACGTGCAGACTAAAGAGTTTGGAACTATTAAAGTAGAACTTTAATGATCTCTTTTGAAGTCTTGCTTCAATTTCACTATGATAATATTTCATCTAACTTTAAATGTTGGTGATTTTTCATCGTTTAAGAACGTAATCACGTAAATCTTTGATTTTAAAATTGGTGACTTCACTTCACACGAATTTAGCCGTTTTAGTTTTAACAGCCACGTGTACAAGTTAAATACCTATAAATGTGATTACTAGTAAAGTTTATTTATCACATTTATTTATTTATTTATCTGCGCGAATTTGTCGAACTATCCATATTTGATCTTGTTTATGTACTTTGTACTAGTTCCCTATCACACCGGCACAGAACACTGATAATATCCGACGATTTCTCCGAACACACATCTCAACGCCTACATACGCGCGTATATTTAATTTTACTTGCAGATAGTTCATGACTATAAATATAGTTCGTCTTCCGCGTTTTTTCAATCAAATACTCTTTTGGAAATACCTATTTATATAACCAAACATCTTTATTGAAAACATTTCAAGAATCACTTTACCGATGGACCCGCAATAACAAAGATCATATCAGCATTTGCCAATATTTTGATTGCACAATTACGACCATCGTTAAATGTAACTGTTACATTATTTACGTAACATTGACGTCACGACAGGGGAAACCCTCAAAGAAAATAGGTCAAACTGACCCACTTTCGCCAAACTTACGTCAAACATCAATCAGAGATACCTACAGACCAGCAAAGTATGAAATGCATTTCAGAAACGTTAATCAGTTGATTCTCACCTTTATGCCTTCACGTATCGGGTCAAATTTAGTTACGCGAGCGTTATCTTAAGATTAAATTTGGATTAATGAGTGATATTCGCGAAAGAAGTCCTTGGGTTAGAAAACTGATTTGTAGGTCACCTTATTTCACAGAGTTATTCTTATTAGGGCTAACTAAACTAAATAACTAGGTATCATATCACGGATGCGTCCTAGTTCACGCGTTCTTAGAAAAACTGAGTTTTTAGTCCAAGAAACAAAAAAACCGTTGTTCGAACCGCCTTGAATACAGATGGACTGTGTCAAAAATGTCAAAGTTACTAATGAGAGCATTGAAACCAGAGAGAACATAGATAATTTTTTGGGTCATTGGTCTAGCTAGACCGATTTCAAAGAATAGATCAAAACCAGAGTGTAGTACTACAAATCTCAAAGCAACTGCTTTGTGCAAAAGAATTTAAACGAAGTCTCGTTTATAAATCTTCGTTATTTTGTACTTATGTATATTGCAATATGTGAAATTGATAATTGAGGAAAGACCTCAAAACCTAGAAGAAAAAGTAAACGATCAAATTCAGATCAAACAGACATCATATCTCAGCATGAGACGGCTTTAGGCCAACATGGAAAATGTGTCAAATTTATTTAAACAACTATGATCATAAGCTTATGACCACAAAGTAATCCAGATAGAGTGGTCAATCTCAACTGATTAATTATTAAACCATCGTCCATTGAAATTCGACTCACAAGATTTGTCGCAAAGCTTGTAAAAACTGTTGATCAAAAGAGCTTGCCTTTGTTAATAATTATAATTTTTGTACGTATACTATAAATACTGATAATACTGGTCCAATTGTGTACAATTTCCATGTTTGAACACGCGACCCCAAGTCAACTCCTTGTACATTAAGAAGCTCAAAAAGGATCAAATTTATCTTATCTTCCCTAATTCTATTAGTATCTTTTTGAGCCTATTAATATACGACGTGTAAATGAAGTGGCAGGCGTGCTTAGTGATAAACCGGCCTGACCCACATGCCTTGGTAGCTTCTTATCAGACTCCTCTAAATATAGACACACCCAAAATAGAACTGCTATTAAAGGACCACTATATCACTTGAACGATTTCAGATCAAGGTGATTTAAGTCACTAAAGTATAAATGTCACGTTTTATCCAATAAAGGTTTATGAAAATAGACCAGTGGAAAGGATAAAATAACCTTTCTTTTTTGATAGTCGAAGTCGAGTCGATTTATAAACTGGAACGTTGCCATGCTATGTAATCGGCGATTCTACAAAACTAACAAACCATGACAATGTGGTTTGGTGCATAATTAAATAGAAAAAAAAACGATTATATCTACTGAAGTAATATAACATAGAAATCTTGTACCCTTATTTAAAATATTGTTAAAAACGAATAAAATATTACAAAGATTATGTCTAAATAAAGATTCTATGTAGTCAGGCGATAAAATTCTTTCAACAGTTTATCATCAATGTCTCATTGATTAATTGATATTTTATTATCCAATGACTCCAGAGAAGAGAGAAGGTCATCAAAGATCAAGGCCTTTAACTAGATCAGCAACAGAGCTTGTGGGAGTAAAGCTAAATACAATTTATTGTATCTTGGCTCCATTGCCGTAGCAACTCAAACTGCCGATAAGAAAAAAATAAAGCGGCCACAAAAATATTAGGTATCAATTACAACCTTGTCAATTTTAATAGCAATGAAGGGAGTCTTACGGCCATCTGCAAGTTATCATACTGAGACAGAGTTCGAGATTATTGTGAACCACAGACAGCACTTTTATAATACGCTTTTATCTTTATTGAGATGTCTTTCATTTAAGATAATTTGCAAATTGCTGTAATTAAAACTGACCGTTCCATTGCAAATGAATGGTATCATTGACCTTTTCAATGTTAGGTTGTATTAATGTCAAAATTGGTGAGTGAATAAAACTTGTTCGACTTCTTTTAACAATACCTACCTCCGTCTAAAAGTTGCCCTTGAATAATTATATACCTATATCTACCTAGACGTGAATGTAATAATGTACTTATTTAATTATATTTGACCTCGACTCAAAGACAGTGAACTATTTCTGAGCTTGAACTGATAACAGCGTCTACAGGGGGCATAACAACGTAAGTTACGCGTGATAAGTAAATTTCCTCTTATACCAATATACGTCATATGTCGTCTGATGAAATTTGCGGTATTGTCTGCACTATGTGTTTGTACAGATTGGATAAAGAAGGTCTAGAAGCCGAATTTATTGATACGATCACGCCGGAGGCTAGTGATGAACGTGAGTCGGGGTAGCAACAAGAAAATATTACAGACTTTGGATTTTTAAATAAACTTAGTTGTCAAATCCGTTCTCTAGGACTCCCAAAAAGACCTGGAAATAAAACTAACCAGTAAGAACCTACTTTGCAATAGAAGCTCAAACATTGAAACAATTCGCTGTTACCCGCGACTCCGTTTGAGTCTGCGTAGAATTTGTTTTTCGCTATAGCGTGAATTTTCCAATTTTTCGGGATAAAACTATCTCCATAATATCAGATTTTATCTAAATATGTTCTATAGTTTAAGCGTGAAGAGGTATTAGATTAGAAAGACAGATAAACAGAGTTACTTTGGCATTTATAATATTATAGTAAGTTTCGCAAAGCCATTATGAATAAATCAAATTGAGTCTGATAAATCTTATTCAATACTGCACGTTATTTAGACACTACATTCGAGTCAACCGTAGTCGCTCCAAGAAGTCTACAACAATGTAAAGGGTCTGCTAAGCTTCTTCCAGGAGCTATCTTGGCGTGAATAGTGCCTATAAATAATCGAGCAAAATAGGTAGTATAATATTCATCGAGTTACGGAAAACAGACTGAATTGTTATTACCTTTCATTCACATATGAGTTCACAGAGATATCAAATACCCGTATAACACCCGGCAACAGCCCACGATGTTTTAAACACTCTAGATAATCGGATGGCGTTCCGACAGAGATTTAGCGCTTGATACCGAGAGCGATAAAATCACCAATTTATTTTATGAGCCAGCTGTCGTCTCATGAATATTAGACGGTTGGGGGTTAACGCCATCTTTACATCCGAGGTAACAAAATGTCCCCATTTCTTGATACACTTTGAAATAACCTTGAACTTGAACTTGACCTTAGCTTTTGCATTACAGTCCATATAGAGATTGCGGTATGGCGGTGCTTACCATGGTACGAGTAAAGGAAGATACCGAAGATATACTTGAACTGTACTCACAAATACATTGTTTCGATATTCATAATGAAATCTAAAAATAAATATCAAATTCCGAAAATGTCACAGCAAATTAGAGTATAGCTATTAACAGAATATGTACTGATCAATTGGGAACATAGTTTTGATTAGATGGCACAGATAATCGCTGCCATTTAGCGCAATATTTTTGCTTCAGTTAATCGAGCTTAAATATTATCTACATGTGGCATAGGAGCAGGCCCTCATGAAAAATACATGGGGTATACCTACCGCATCTAGATATCACACAGTACTATAAGTAAGTAAGTACAAGGGTCATACTCATACTTCAATAAGTGCTTCAAGGTTCAACACCAACGTCGTAACTGTGAAGGTTACGAAATATCCCCATTTCTAGATATGTTTTGAAACTGACATTGAACTTGAACTCGGCGTTTAGTTTTAAAGTTTTAACATTTTTAAATATGTTAATTACTGCAACGCATAATATAATGCTGAATTAAATAATGACTTGTTTAAATTAATTGGCACTTAGTTAGTTTTATAGTTACAAAAAAGCTGGTGTTTTAATTCAGTAAATTAAAATAGGACGCACAGAAGACTGATAAATCAAGTTACCTAACGTCCCTACTTCATATTTCCTGATTGTATAATATATACATTAAATTAAAGTTTTATACAGCACAGCGAGATGCAAAGCATATTTATATACAAAGTAACGATACTAGTCAGACAAAATGGCGCGATCGAAGTTTCTGGAGCGCAAAATGGATTTTTCCAGCGTCAATACAAAAATAAAAATAGTTCAGTTATCATTATATAATGTAGCTCTACCTTCTTCTAATCAGCACGAAAATGTGAGAGAAGAAACAGGATCAATAGTTTTATTTTTGTTTCTTTAAAATAGATTTTATGACACAGTCTATTTATTAATATTTGTGTCGCCGTAGTCATTTTGTCTGGAAGATGGTAAATACGTAAAGAGCTTATAAAATTATATTGAAACATTAAATAAACATATTTACACAATCTTTTTTTTATTACTTACCTAAAAGGTGCAATCCAATAGCAGTAAAGATTTAAAGAAAACTGTTAGCAATAATTTTTGCCAACTAAATCTCTTACCAACGTTGGCTTTCAACATTTTGTCAGTAATCGGATTTAAAACACTTAATAAACCTGGTTTACTTCGGACATCCGTCGCTAACGTGATCCTTGCGATCTTGTTTACGGAAGCTGTAATAGTTAGTACATAGTAAATAGTAATATTTAAGAACCCGTTGACTTAGGTACTGTTAGAACGAATGACCTTTAAATAGAAGTGGTAGACAGGAAGGTAAAGTTACATCCTCGTCGCTAACTGAATTAATGAACATAAATATGACAGGATATAATATAAGTTGATCTCGAGCTATTGCTAACAATAGCGAAGTCTTCCTGTAACTTAGGGTCAAAAGAATAAAGCAGAAGAAATTTAATTATACAATTTTATAAAAGCAAAAGTTGCTTACTTTTCCTACTCTAAACAAAGTAAAGCACGCATGTCGTGAAAACCTACCAATGTAAAAGGATACTTCCTAGTCTGAGTTGTGGTAGTTTTAGATGATTACCCTGAGATTTCACCACATTTAGCTGATTCATTCTGTATATTTAGTCGGATGGTTACAGTACTACTGTGTTCCAGAGATTTTCCCCATTAGTTGTTATGTTCCCAGAAAGCTGATGCTCGATACGATGATAAAACTCTTCAGACTGCGCGTCTGGCTTCAGTTTATTTACATCATCGTGCTTACATTGAAGTATTCCTGATTTATTGATTCATAATGCTACATATATGTTTGATGTTTCGATTGCTCAATAGTTTTTAAACATAAATTATTGCTGTTTAAATTAATTGTACTCAGTTTTTTTTTGCTACGAAGCTTTTGAGTTCCTTCATTTAAGCCATTTCAGTATTTATACTGTCGTATTTGTGTAAAATATAATAGTAAATCAATATTTAAAAGTAAATGCAGCTGTAAATATGAAATGGCTAATGATCTTATTCTATATTTTAATGAACCTGCTAAAATACTCAAGTCACCTTTTGCACACGTTCCAATGACAGTATTATCATTATGTAAAGATTTTTTACTGTCAATATTCAAACAAAATGCTCAAAATATTTCACAATCATTACGACATACTCTACGTGAGATAACGGTGCTGCTACATTTGTTTGGATTGTTAATAACTGTTTTCATAACAAAATGAGGACTAGGCTGGAACATTTATGTGGTGTGCAAATACTGCAAACAATGAACTTCATGAATGCATAGAGCTCTGTTTTTGTTATTGCAGGGTTACTCAAAGTGGGGTACGCGAACCCCTAGGGGTTCGCTATTCGACGGTAGAGGGTTCGCGACAAGGTTTACGTGACTCCAAAAACCACCAGGCTGCAAGACTAGCAAGATGATTAAGATTGGTTTTTGGACACTTTTTGTATTTTTTATTTTTAGTTTCTCCATCAGTCAATTTTATTACTTTCTTTGGGGGGTAGGGGTTCGCTATCGTCTAGAAACTTTAAGAGGGGTACGTGGATCCATAAGTTTGAGAAACCCTGTGTTATTGCACTAAATACAAATGTACATATTGTCAGTGTTAATAAATCCCTTATAATAACATAGGTACTTTACTTACACAACATTACCTACGGAAAACAAAATAAAGTCTAAAATCAAAAACTTAGGCAGGTACATAAAATCTATGAGAATATAGTAAGCAGATTTACTAAGCTGAACATTTTTTTTGCTTACTTGCTCATCCCAAAAAATATCGTATCACTTTAATTTTTAATGGTTTTGACAATAAACTGCCAATTCGTATTCTTCGTTAAAGGCTGCCCCCGATATCATTTTCCGGTATCTGCATATACATACAAAATATATGTGAGTTTGTTCACCTGCTCCGACTCGATCCTGGGTTCATCGACTTACAATAAAACGGTTTCTTTGATTTTATATTTAAAGCCGCATTTGGGACACGCGACGCCTTAAGTGTTTCATTGAATCCGATGAACCATATTAACGATTTCGCGTTAAAATAAACCACTCTCAATTGGATATGTGAGACGATTGTGATTTAGGAGCAGTAAGTCGCCAGAGTTGTTATAGCTGCATCAAGTTAGCTTGATAGTGCCAACGTAAATTATTTAACACAAACATATTTTTAAACAGTTGCGTTTTTAAACATCTCCTTTCGAGATTCTACTATAGCGACCAAAAGATACTAGCCTTGAGTGTTAGCACCCTTTTGATTGCCTAAAGCGTTATAAAATATTCGCCATTAATTAACATGGTTAACATTAAACTCAAATTGTTAATTATAATTTAAATTGCCCCTTGGGCTACAATTAACATTTTACATTGAGATAACGTGTTTCTACTCAATCTGGAGTTACGCGATTGTAATTATAGGAGAAGTTTGATGTGATTGTATGAGTTATACAGCTGCAGATAACATAGTGCTTTGAAATAAATTTGTTCATCATACAAACAGTACGCTATTTAAAGTTTTTGAATCCTGCCCTCACGCCCATTCCACAAAGAAGATTAGTAATCCGTTTGAGTTGTGCCAACGTAAGCACACAAAACTTTTGATTGACCTCAAAGATATACTAGCCTTGAGTGTTAGCACCCTTTTGATTGCCTAAAGCGTTATAAAATATTCGCCATTAATTAACATGGTTACATCAAACCTTTGTGCGTGTTGTTACATCAAAAGATTGTAAAAAATAAATTAGGTACTACGTAGAAAATTTCAGTTCTCAAACAAAATTCTTATCGCTTTGAAACTGATCTAGATCTCACTGTGAAATCTAGATCTAGTTTTGTGACACAAGGCATACATAATAAAATTGTGAGATAGATAGGCTTTAAATTGGGTGCTAATTATCTGCGCTGCTAAGTAAGCAAAATTGACCAGAAATGGTGTCATTCGCAGCTCTGGAACTGCCAGTAGGAAATGAAATATATTCACACGAGCTCATTTTATAACCGACTAGAAAGTGTTAAAACAACTGGCATCAATCTGTCTACGAGCTCTCTTGTGTTTGTGTTATGGCTGTGAAGCATTAAAACTATTGGGATCACACGTGCCCAGTATAAGGGCCAATGCATCCAAAATAGTAGGTTAACCATGACGTCAAGAGCGCCCTACAAACGCAACTGCCAATGGGTTATTTTTGTTTGACTTTATTTAGAACGCATCGGGATGCATAGTCTAATCTCGTAAGAGGTTACGAAATTTATAAAGTCCTACTATTGTAATGTTTATAAATTCTGTTTTGCGTTTACATTTCAAGAAATATGCTTATTGGACACTATTGATGATTCCCGATGCCGAGTTTGAAAAGGATGCTAACTATTTTAATTGCAAGAAGAAAATCTATAACAAGAGGGCGAGGAATTTCGGAAATATGAAAACAAATAAGGAAATATCAAATTTTGAAGCAGTGAAAGGCTAGTTGTTTAAATGTGTCCTCTGTGTTAGTGATAAAACTTGTGTTACGTGACATCTTTGACAGCAAGCGTCAGTTATATTATATAAGTCATCTAATAGTCAGAGAGCTGCTCAAAAAGTTACTCTCGGATCTGCTTTTAGAACTAAAGCATTTACTTATTTATTAGCATCCAAGATTAATCAATAGTTTAATTTATCTTAAGATTTGTTTATTAAAACAATGAATGCTGTATTTACGGTCAAGGGCAAATGTAGGCGAAAATATCAAGAAAAGTGAGTTGTGAAATTACAAGTATGACTCACTTTTGCCTACACCATCCTATTCAAAAAGTTAATCAGGTATTCCGTGGGAGCATAAGGTGCAACGAGAAAACGTGTGGGAGCACATTCGGTATAATAGTGAAACTGGTATAATTTGAAGTAGTGCTAAGTCGAATGTGAGTTGCATTCGAGACTGATACAGTTTGTATCGAGAACTCATGGTAATGAAGTGACGTAGATTAATATTTTGTTTATATCATACCTACTTTGTTGTGAAAGTAATGGGAACATCGAAGCTGTTAGTGGGTAGTCTGAACATTTTTATTGGAAAATACGGCTCACCCACGTGGGTACGGAAGAGGTTACTAAACATCATTAATTAAATGAATCATTGGTTTATGTTTGAATTTCCGTCGACGTAGGAAGTTTAACCTGCTAAGCCGCTAAGGCCTACTGAAGATTAAATAACTTTTACATAGTTGAAGTTATTTAAATTGATGTTGAAGCGAAAAAGGACGGAACGTTGATAGGCATCATTGAAGCTATAAAGACTATCAAAAATAGAAAAACATAGTTCAACGAGTCATCATTCCTTCAAACTAGAGCTGACTTTCAGCAATAAAAATACCGATGATTGAAGAAGAGAGATGTTGTAACAATGTGAACCAACTTGACCGATGGGCCCTCAAACAGAGGGTCAATTATGTTCAAGCACAGGCTGGCATCTCTAAGTACTTACATTACATTTTGAATTTACCGCGCGTTTTTCAATGAAAGAACTGCGCTCAAATGGAACTACAGCTCAAGCTCTCTCTTTCAGAAAAGAGGCCTGTGCTCAATAGTGAAATGTATATAGGCAAATTAATCGATGGACTGAATTAACTTTGTCGTGTATAAATTACTGATCGCCGCCCATTAGAAAGGTCACTGCGCGGTAATCTACGCACTATCGCGTGCGCAGCTTCATCAAACAGAGAGACCACTTAGTTAGACAGACGCTGTTATTTTTTATTGTTATTGCTGGTTATCTGTACTCAATGCACAATTTATTACCAATAATGCGAGAGCGCGTAGGGTTAACTAAGTATTGCGAATTTTATGTTGTTCGCTAAGATTTTCCCTTACTTCCTTGTTAGATTTGATACATGTTTATTGTTTATATATGTGTACATACAGGATAGGAACAAAGCGTATTAGCCTTTTATAATACAAGTACTAAGTAATTGAAGTAATTAAATGTAACAAGGCTGTGTGGAAAAATGTACATGTTCAACTCAGAGAGGAATGTACTGATAGAGTGGAAATGCCTTAATTTGTCTAAAAATTTCACACAACCACTGTGGAAATTGCTACACACTGATTGGCCGGCTCCAGCTAATCAAAATAGTAGTAGTATCATTGAGTTTTATGAAAAAAAAAATACAATATATAATCATAATTGTAACCACAAACGGCCTTGTTTGGTTTAGTTAGGGGATAAAGCCTAAAGGAAACATAGTTCTAAAATGACAAGTCAGTCTAGTGATTTGCAAAATCAGACCATAACGTTATTATTTTATTTATTTTCCATGTTGTCACGAATAATTGTTTTCTTTCGTATACGAGTAAATACGTCTCTATTGGGTATTTCTTTTATAGTAATAACCTTTCTGGCCTTCACAAGGCACATAGTAATGACCAGCGTTTTTCCCGTGCAATTACAAAGTAAAATAAGGTGTGTAAATGAAATGTAGGTGTGTATTATGTTGTGATATATTTAGATTGCCCCGGTCCCGCCCCTCTGACGTCAATGCTGGCATTTGGGCCTTGGGCGGGCGGTGTTGCAACTAACGTTACAGCTGACCCTAATGTTACGTAACATCAAACTACCATAATAACTAATGGACTCGTGTTATTACTAGTAAAATAGCTAATGATGTTTCTAACTGCAGTTGATCTATTTTATGTATGTAATTATAATTAAGTTCAACTATACTCGAGTCCAGAATTAGGCGAACTAGATTGACAGCTGAAAATGTTACCAGACCTAGCAAAAAAAAATAGGAATATATGTCGACACAAATAAGTCGATATAACCTTGTGTAGACGCGGAATGAAAATGTTTGCCGCTTTTGGACTTTATTTTCATATCTTTAAGCCTAAAAACGATAAAAGGATAACAACAAATTAAAAATAAATGAATAACTTAACGAAAATTTCACCATAAGAGAAATAGTTCCGATCAAACCGATGGCAGTTCAGTCTAATGACATATTTGAAATGTCAATAAAACAAAATGGCGGATGGCGTCCTTACCGATGTTCAAATTTTTTTTCCAAATCTTTCAAATAAAAGATTTATTTAATTATTATTTCGTATTAAGTTTTTTATGTAACGTCAATATTCAGTTTTTTTACATCGATATTACAGCACTGGTGAAACTGTGGCAACATTTGTGTATAATGAACGTCAGGTTGGTTCGGCTTATTCTGGACTCGAGTATTATGTAAAAATGAATATTCGGCCGTTTTGACCACTCGGTTAAACGTTATTACTATCCCTCGTTTATTAACAAAATGAAAAGTCCATAACGCTGAATATTGCAATAGAAATTTCAGACACAGCTTTTGATTCTTGTTGAAAAAATAGCTGCAATTTTACGAAGCATTTTTGTTTCTTAAAACTGAACCAACTGCAATTAGTTTTTTAATATGAAACCAACTTCCTTCTTTAATCTCGAAAAACCGGGTCAAATTATGATTAACAAAATTTGAAAGAAAATTGTTATCAAGGAAAGTCTAAGTATGTCTTAAATTTACTATGCTGGGCTACTATTAAATTTACTTTTTGGTAAGTTACATTGAACCAAGAGCAGCAATTTTAAAGAGCCCTTTTGCTTAGCATAGAATTATGTTTCCTAAACCTTAGATCAATATTTATTGGTATGATAGGGTAGGTCACCCACCGTGTTTCTTGATTTATGTACAGGCAAAGGGACATCAGTTTTTTTTTATTCAAGCTTGTAAGCGCCATGAAATGCCTTTTCCTTTTACCAGCCTGTGTTTCCGCACTGTTAACAATTAGCTTTGTTACTTCTGCACCGTAAAACGGTTAAGGTAGACGTTTGTATATAACAAAGACGTTCCCCGTCAGATGTAAACAAACAAACGTTAATCCAGATGTTTCGTTTCGCGTAAAACGTTTGTTCGGGACACCGAAGTCGGATAAATAAAACGGAAAGTTTGATCTCATTTGTAGTCGCGTACGCAACTTTGCTTACATGTGACTAGATTGCTTATATATATCGACTTTGATTATTGATAAAGATAGTTTATTCGTTGATGGAACGTTGTGATAGGCAGATAATGTGATGATGATGATGGTCAGGTAATGATGACTTGATGTCAAATATACCCGTACTAAATATTATAAATGCGAAAGGAACTCTCTCTTTGTCTGTTGTCTCTTCAAGCTTACATCGCTGAATGAATTATGACGAAAATTAGTAAGGAGATAGTCTGAGATCTTTGAAATGATATACGATAGTTGTTTTTATCCTTGAAATTATTAAGTTCCCGAAGGATACCAATAAACGATTTCATCGCAAGTCGAGTCACAGACAATAACTCCAAAAAGTTCAAAATTTCATCATGGTCGATAAATATTTTAAGCGTCAAAGCGTATAAAACAAACACATTTTCATTCATAATATTAGTGAGGATGTGCGAAGTTTATAACAAAAACAATGAAATAGAATTTGTCAGCTGGCATGAGTTTAATAGCAAATTCTAAATAGGAACACCATTAGCCACGAATCAAACGGATACAGACTGTTTTGTTTACCTCATAGTTTAGGATCTAAGTAAAACACTAACGTATTATTGGAACGTAGTTTAGCGTCTGCTTAATGTCTGCGCAGGGGCAAGCGCGAATCGATTGGTTTTTGGAACCGACGCCGCTGACTCAAGGTGTAATTTTGCGGTATTAAATCTTGTTTTATGTGTCAAGTAAGGAATGGGTCTACGAGTAAGCGGGAATAAGCTTCTATGATTTTAATATGTACGAGTATTTTGATGTTTTGGTGTTTCAAAGGAGTATGTACTCTCGCATAAAGACCTTTAGAATTAAGACATGAAGGTAAAAGGGTTGCAGTTCATTAAATCGATACGAAGAAAGGTTCATTTTTTATGTTAACATAAAGAATTAACACGATAATACGTACTTAGTACCTGTACCTGTACTGTGGACCAAGTACATCGTACGATTTACATCTTGTAAAAGAAAAACAGAACAATGGAATTTCTAGCAGATTCAATATGCCGCAGCCCTGAGTTAAACCTCCCTTAAGTCAAGTTTTGTTTAGGAAAAAAACGGCTTATTGGCGTTTCCCATACTTACTTCTCCAATCAATAGCACTTAGCAAGTGCTAAATACCTGACCTGACTACTTTTTCAAGTGTTATCACGTTTTTTGCTCTTATGAATAATAATTGTTGTTCGTAATATGATTAATACCATGAATATGCATGGATCTGTGAACGATATATGCATATCGCTCGGTTATGGCAAGACCACCACCTAACCTATTGTTTGTAACGTAAAATTTACTAGAAAGTCGTAAAAACAAAGGTTAGGAAAAGGAAAACATTATCAAATAAACAAATGTGCGCAAAAAGCTGCATGTTTTTATGAACAAAAGACAGCTTGAGTCACGGTTTCTCTTTGAGTATTTATCTAGATAAATACTCAAAGCGGTTTCTAGGTATCGTTACAGTGAAAAACAAAACGCAATCAACGTTTTCGTAATTCTAAATTTTTTTTCATTAGTGTTTGTAAACATGTTTGTTTACTAAACCGGATCAAGTTCTGAAATTTTTTGTAGAAAGATTTTGTGGCCATAAATTTTCAACGTTACTTACAAGATAAGTTTATTACAATTTTCTAGCGAGCCATTTATAACAACAACATAATATTTTGATAACTTCTACGTTGTCGTTTTGAAAGAGTATTATTTATATTTTATCACATCAAAGGGAGTCAGGAAATGAAGCAGTGACGTGTAGATTCATCCGTAAATAAGATATCACCCAGAAAGGTTCAAATGTGCGTCACTGCAGCACTACAGGACCAGAAGAGCGTACAAGTATTTATAAATACCACTTTTATACGCTCTTTTCCTTCGATCAGGTGTCGTCTGACTTGCGACAGCTCTGGGTCAACCCTCAACCAAAATAGACTTGGTAGCGCAGACTAAATGAGAAATCAATAATGATTGACACGTATGTAATACGAGTATACGAGTTTGCGTTACACTAAAACCTGAGAACCGAGGCCTTTCAGTTTCGGTGTTCAGGTGTTAGATGTAAAGTAAAAACAAATAAGCTATCAAACTAACTATTTTCATATCGTGTTACGTAACAGTAACTAAATTACCAATCTACACTAATAAGAATGCAACGAAGCGGTGTGAGTGTAGAAAAGGAAAAGTACAAGTTATGATAGCTATTATAAAAATTGCTTTTCTGAGAAAGACTGTAGTTTTAAATGATTTAATTATACTAGTGTTTTTTAACGGATTGTTGCTATTATTAGCCTCAGATGGCTTTTAAAGCTTACCGGAGAGAGGAATTAAAAGTGAATAAAGAGAAAAATTCGATAAGTGTACATTTTCAGACTGTTGTTTTGTTCTTACCACAACGTCACGATGCTTTTGTTATGCATGACTAATTGCAACAACCCGTAGAAAAAAAAGCAAAACAAGGAATTTTACGGGTAAGTCTGGCATCTGACGTCTTGTGACAAAAACCTTGCGTCGAGCCATTATTTTTATTTTCTGGCGTCAAAACAGTCCTGTGTGGCCGAAAATATTCGGAGTCTTACGACAATGTCGTCACGACGAAGCCTCCATTCATACACCGTGAAGCGAGTTCAAGGTCACCCGGTTACAAGGTCATAGTTGTACGAGACGTCCCTGACGTATGTCGATGCGTCATTTATGTATGATATCGATCCGACCAAGCATAAGGATCACCTCGTGTGAAATTATAATGAGTGACGTCCAAACCTCGGTTCATTACAAGCTGCGGTTAATTTTTCATATTACTATCAAGACAGTTTTTGAAATATGTATGTATTTATTAGAAATACCATGCTAAAGGAACTTACTCAGTGACAAACGTATTTCCAATTCTGGTTGTTAGAAACGCGCCGGTGTAGTTATGGTGGTAGTGATAGTTAGGTTTATGTGATTTGGATATGTTATTCCAGTATCGAGGTGGAAGAGCTACATGAAAACACAATTTGTTACGAGTATATAGACGTAGCTAACTTCTCCTCTTTTTAATTATTACTAGTGTGGATTTCACAACGTCACACTTCATTGTGCATCGCGTTAGAACAACGGCGCTTGGTGACGATTGTAATTGCGCATTTACCGGAACAAAACTACTAAGTATATCAAACTGTATATCAAAGGCATACAGTTTTCATTTCGTTAACATATTCAATGACATGACGCCTAAAACGCGACGTCTATTTGAGTTGCGACTACTTGTGACATTGTTGGACGAACCCACCTTTATTCCAACTACAGTTGATAATTCATCAATGTATTTGCACTCTTTTGTTTGCAAGCCATCTGTAAGAGATAGGTATATGTTTCGCCATCTGTGATTTGTTTCAGGGTAGAGGTCTGGAGCTGCGCCAGCGACGCAGGCAGCGTCATGCTATCTTTGAAAGCAGTTTAAATTCACCAACCTTCTAATTTGAGACTGTCTGGTCTGTCGTTTGTGAGGCCACGTGGTGCGATACATAGCGTATAAACGAAACGAGTATATATATATTTGAAATATCACGAAGTCTCACATTATTTTGGATTTCAGCCAAATAATAGAGAGACAAATTAGGGGAGAGCAAACGCAAATTTGATTTATAAAGACAAGGAAGTTCACTTCATATCTGATTACATCGAGTAGAATAATTATATTGACAGAATTTAAACGGATTTCTAGTGACTGATAACTGGGTTCATAGTATTTTACGAATTGCGCAATCTACAATAAACAAGGCTTCTTCTTTATCTTGATGACACAATAAATGAAGTGAGTGATAACTTTATCAGCCAGTATCTTTCTTATATCTTGTCTAGATCATGGCACATTTATCGCGGCGCTAAATCAAAATTGATATCACATATTTTTATCTTATCACAGACACTAGTTTACTGAATTATAACGGCATACCACGGAAAGATCGCCATGGACGAAGAAAAAGTAAGGAAAATTTCGTCAATTTTGATGATTTGCATAAACAAACATACTGTTTAAATAGGCAGGTGTTATATAGTGAAATCAATAACACTGGATAAATTATAATTACTTATTGTAACTGCGCAAATAATTTGACTGTTCTAATCCTAAGACGTCAAAAAAATTAAGGTATTGTGAGATTGACGCAAGACGCGCTGAAATGTTTATACTTGATAACAATATACTCCAAAGAAATCTGACGCATTTACTCGTTGTATGTTCGGTCCATAAGTTAATCGTTTGTCACCATTGCCATGGTAAATCATTTCTATAAATATCTCGAAAATATATTTGTTAGGGTTCTTAGGTACCTTATTATCAGTGAAGAAAACAACATTGGGTATGTGTTGTTTACTCATATCTAGGCACCTATGCCTCATTGTGACTACAACCGTCTCTATTAACTCCATTGACGTCAAGCTCTTTGAAGTAGAAATTAGCAATGGCTCTTAATAAGATATAAAGATCACGGCACTAACAATAAAAATAATTTATGGTTGTCTTTCACTGATAGATTCATGGGTTTCAAAGAAATAAGTCGTACACAGGGTAATTAATATTGTATTTTAGAAAAACTTGTTATTGCAAGAAACTAACAAACTCCGATTTCGGTTCGATTCGATGATTGTATAGAATGAAGAACGCTGCTGAAAGTCTTGCTTGGATTATACTTTTGTGAAGATGTACGTAGTAAGGAGTTATTTGTTTGTTTACGGACAGTTAAAGAAAAACAAGTGAAGACAAACAAGTTGTATCTGTGAACTCGCACATTGTTCAACACGAGGTGCAATTATTGTGATGCAGTCTAAATTGGCATGGCGATGATTGTATTTAGAAATAGAAACACATTTTCACAATCTACTTAATTCCCACGACGTTTGCGTGTTTTGTATTGCATTCATGTCAATAACACAAATACAACCAGTTATATTCTTCGAAGTGAATGCTAAGACAGCCTCGTGACCGATTAACAATATCATCACGAGGTTGTAACGGACGTTTGAAATATGAATGAGGACGGACTGCGCTCGGAAAGAGAATAAATTGCATCCTACCAACTAGGTACGACGTAAATTGAAATGGGTCTTTTGTAATTTACACCCTTAACCCTCATTGGTCGGTACCTTCTCCTCCTTTAATAATCTTATCATAAATTGGATATCTTCTAAACTCGTAGTTAACTCTTTTATTAGGGTAAGTAATAGAATACCTATATAAAAACAAAACATATAATACTCATTACGTATAACTTCACTTTCTATATTTTTTTAAATATAACATACGTTGCTATAATGCTCATAACGTATAATGATAAAATATATAATTTCATTATGTTAGCTATTGACATAAATACATTGAGTATAACGATCAAATTATATAATATTCGCAACCTCCAAACAACCAACACATATATTATTCATTTAATCTTACAACGGAAAACAACGCTCAAAAATATATAAAAAAACATTTTGACGGTTTCCTCGCTGCTATAAAAAAAACCTAACATCGAAGGCTAAGGCGGGAGCGAAGCTCTGAACCTAAACTATCCAAGTCGCTTCTGCTCCGGACCATCTTGCTCACTCAATTTTGAAGTAAAACTGCAATACAAAAAATGAAAGGGTTATAAACACCTAATTTTCTGGTTTTAAAAGTTTAAAATTTACCAAGTATTTTAGAAATATCATATTAATGATACATAAGAAGTTATTACGTATTATAAGCGGTATACCATATGTATGTTATATAACATGAATTTAGCCCGTATTTTTTTTATTTCTTATGAAAGTATATAAAACAACTGTTATACTAATCGAACATTATACTTAATGAAATTATAGTGTTTCATGTTATACATAATGTAATTATACATAATGAACGTTTATAATATAAAATTATATCTAACGTTTTTTTATAACTTTTGACGCACGCCTTTTATTACAAATAAATTCTATTTTGTACCCGTTACAGAAACTGTTACTGGCAGCCTAGTGCTCCTGATATCTGCAATCTTATTTTTATTCCGTTGCATAACTGTACAGTGTCGACATAAACAGATTCTTTTTTTTTCACAAAAAATCTACAGCTGTGCAAAAAGCAGCGCAACAGAACATTTATCTATAAATACAACGCCATTCATCGGTCTTCCTGGTCACCTGACGGCACTGACAGCGATGAGCAAATGTGTCGTGAATAGACAATTTTTAACAGTGTATTAGGAGCCTTTTATACTCTGTGAGCTCTTAACACGGGCTGTAGATATCGAAAAATCAATAGTGTAATGCCACCCAGCGGTATAAAAATTTTATGGACGAGGCTTTCTTTTTATTATTTTATTTACCTACACGTATATAGTTAAGTTGTCTTAGGTACGTACGTCCAAGTTCTTTTCTTTTGTTTAAATATTACGTGCACTCAATTGAAAACATTTTGTCATTGCTCTATTAAATTAACATTTAAAAAATTACACTTGTTTACTTGAAGTCATATTCTTGATTTATACTCGTACTCATAAATAAACTTACTGTGGTTTCCATTTTTTAACCGCCGACGCAAAAAGAGGGGTGTTATAAGTTTGACCGCTATGTGTGTCTGTATGTCTGTCTGTCTGACTGTGGCACCGTAGCTTTTAAACGGGTGGATCAATTTGAATGCGGTTTTTTTATTTTCAATCAGGTTTTCTAGCGATGGTTCTTAGATATGTTTCATCAAAATCGGTTCAGCTGTTTTTGAGATATTGAACTCGGAAGTTTTCCAACTTTTTGTTGGTTAGGTTACACATTGTTAAAACAAGCTAAATTAGCCGCAAAGTGTTACTGGCATTGTTTTTTACGTTTTTACGAATAAAATGAGGAATGTTTGCTCTGATTTATATTATAATTTATCGTGTAGTAATGTCATACCTGTATAATTAGCATTGAATTATCTTTACATCAATGATATTTCGCAAACAACAATAGATTTCATAATAGTTTTGTATCTGTTGTATTGATGTCTACCTAATGGTCAAAAATGTGTATACTTTAACTTTGATTCTAGGTACGACGTGTGCCACTTTTACCAGGATAAGCTAACTGAGGTCGACGCTCCGACAGTTAGGTACCCATTAAGGATTTTTAACCGTGAGCATAATGGGCAGAGCGAGCGAGGCCAACGGCATGTAAAACTGGGAAAGGACTACAAATTAAATAATGATTTGGTTGAAAAACAATAGAATTACTATTAGTTCATAATATACTTTCACTGCGTTGTTATATGTATAAGTGCCTAAGTAAGTGCACAAAAAAAGGATGACATCTGGAATAAACCAACAAACACTGTGCGAAAATGTCTGGGACCAAACTAAACTCATACTAAGATAAATACGAGAATTAATAAAGAATCAATTCTTACTCAGAGAGTTTGATGTATCTATCTTTAATCAAAACCCTATTATTGTTAATATTCAGGTTTTCTTTCTGATTAATTTTTGCAATTGCCATCCGATAATCCCATCTTGCCACAATTGATTAATTTATTAGCGGCGATGATTAATGTTTTTAAATAACTAAGACTAATGAAGCGGCGTCATTTTCCATGACATCTGTAGAAGCAACTACACTTGCATATAGGTTAGTGGGCCGCTACGTCACAAGGACAGATACATTATACAGATATATTTTACCTTCGTATCGCTAGCGAACGATGATCATTCTGAGCCCTATGGTGTTTCAATAGAGATAAATATCTGTTCTAAGTAAACCGTTACCTTGTGTGAAGAACTGAAATAATCTTAACGAGGACGGAAAAAAGACATCACTTTGACATGTCAAATATTGTCTGTGATTAATTCAGTGTCGATTATGGGGATATGGTAGAGTAATTTATGTTCAAAAATTTCAGGAGCTTGTCATTAAGTATTTCATTTCCATTTCTAACGTCCAGAACGTAAGTTCAGACAATTGCATGCTTATCAAAATAGATAGAAACGTGAATTTCATGTTTAAGTTTGCATTACTGGTTTTGAAATAAAATGATTACGTCAGTAGCATACATTTTAAATACCTGAATAAAAACTACTAGATAGATTTAGAACGGCAAAAAATGGTGTCTATCATGATTACGTTATGATGTTATAAAAAATTACATATGTTTATATTTTTTTCGGCTTTTAATTGACCGAACAAGGTCCATGTCCAGGTCCATGTCCAATGTCTGGGGGGCTGTCCGGCTGTCTGTTCTCCTCACAGGTCGCATTTCTCAACCCATTCTCGTGAAAATTGGAAGTAGGCTCAATAACTATACGGACTTTCTTTGTCAAATCTGTTTATGGAATATTCTCAAAATAATGAAGCCCAGGGAGTTAAATTGTGCTGTGAACTTAAGCAACGTCGGCCGCGGTCAATACAAGGATGGGTGACCGTCTCCTGTTTCATCTTTTTGTTTCTTTTTTTTCAGTTCTTTTTTTATAGCTGTCAGAATATTTTTTCCCTTTAAGTCATGTGGGTTAAATATTTTATAAACAAACTCGTGGAGCTTACAGCTCCACAAAGTCACAACTATAGGGAATTACTACTTACCTAAGTATGCCAGTGAAAAAAAAACAGATTTTTTAACCATCATGTCAAGTCATTGTTTAATATGGAGAAACAAACGTCGCCTTCCATCACCCATCCCTTAATTTATACAAATAAGAACAATAGTCAAATTTGACGATCCGACATTAAAAAATAATTAAGTAAAACCCGGCCAATATTTTTTTATATATAAGAAGGTATGGAGCATAATAAAGAATCGATTGACACCTTATTTATTAAAATCGGACCAGTATTCTAGATGCGACGGTGGAACACACGTAAATACAAACATACATAGACTGCTAAAATCATTACTCTTTCTTTGGCTTTGCCGTAGTCGAGTAAAAAAGCAATTAGGTAACTCGCATTCCACTAAACCGTTTACATTGATCAATTTGTTTTTCTCGGTAATAATTTACCAAATTGTCATTGTTCGCTTGCAATTAACACTGACAAATTAAACTGTGTACAAAAAGCTCTAGACCATAACAATTAGTTATTTTAAGCACTGACAGCCTTACTTGGAGTGCGATTATTCGTTCTTATACATCTGTATTGAGAATAATTTACGTCAACCAGCCCTTTTGGTTTTGAATATGAAAGGCTATAAAACCTTTGTAATTGAAATATATTACAAAATTCTTCCCTTATTTAAGTATTGGTTGGTTTCTTATATGTCCTTAGCAGATAGTGATTTGCAATGAAATCGTCGAATCAAAGTCTCGCGGTCATATATTTAGTTTAATATTTATACACGAAAAAGTATGGCAACTGATCACATAATGTGATATTACACGAAGTTTAATTGATATATTTTCTGCTCAAGTACCCTTTACATGTTTTACTAGATATAACGACGATTATTGTAATATTTAATTACCTACAAAAACAAAAACTCTATCAAAACAACTAACAAAAAAATTCCACGAAGAATGCGATACTGTTCGTGAAAGTTTATAATATTTATTATTGTCAAAGCATTTAATGTAATATACGATAGTAACCGATAACAACGTCGGTTGGTAAATACATAATTAACAATTGTGAAATCGGGAAATCCGAAACAACGTTTTGCACTGATAGCAAGGTTTGCTAGAGGAATCCTTTTGGGGAAACCTTGAATAATTTATTGAATCAGGAGGACTTTACAAAAGTTCTTCTTATCAATGAGCTATAAACAATTACTTTGCTCACCCGCGACCTTACGATAACTATGTCTATGCAACAAATACTAGTAATAATTTATCATAAAGATATAAAAAAATGTAATATTTTACACTAAATGCAGAAGGTATAAAGAAATAAACACAAAAGAAATAAAGAACACAAGATAACTTCAAACTCTTCAAGAATATATCAGAAGGTAATTCGGTTAGTTAGATTGTCCAAAATATTTGCCGAGACTTTTTTATTGTGGTTAACAAAAATGTTTACATACATTGATCGAGATTTAAAATGTAACTATCTCGTCAATGGCGTTCTACAATTTGGTAAAAAATTTGGATGAAAACAGAAGCGGCCATTCAAACTAAACCAAACCTTCTCTAACATTTTGGAAGAATTTGAAGACAGCCTTGAATCGATTTCGTACACAGTGTGTTTGTATGGCTCTTTAGTGTACATAAAAACATGTAATTAACAGTTGTCAAGAGAAAGAGATGTAAAAAGGCAAAACCTTAAAGTGACCTCTTCCAGTTAACTTTTATTAAAGAAAGAGAGAAAGAAAGAAAATACATTTATTCACAACACAAGACAACAATATTATTAGGTACAAATAAACAACACAAAGGTATTTGTCATTGCGGTTGTGAATCGGACACTGACTCAGCATAATGCTGAAGCGTTAAAAAACACCCCAGCGCTGATTTTCAGCCAGCACCGTCGGCAACCCTCGGACCGTGGGCGGATTAGTGTATTTGTTAATATGAGATATATCACTGAATCCAATACATTGTTAATTTTTATGTAAATTACTGTCAAATAATTTAATTAATAAATTTAAATACTTTGATTACAATTTTTCATTCATTATCAATATGTTGACTTATTGAGAAGGCACTTTATTATTGTGAACTTTAGTTAATCAGTCATCAAAAACAATTGACCCCTAATCTGTTAAGTCACATATTAATTCAATTTATTATTTTTTCTCAGAACGATCCTAAAAAAACCCAACGCCAAAAATAAGACAAAGGCGATAACTTGGACACTATACACATCAATTCTAATGGGTCACGAAATCTGTTCAACCATAGGAACCATAGTGTCGATTTTAGATTGACCCGTTTTGATTGATCACCCTGTATATAGTAAATACAATTTGTGTTGTCAATGGCAGTTTATCGAACACCACACATGGTATAGTATGCTATACATTATACCTATAGTAATAATTATAAACCATTAAATTTCATGCAAGATGGTCCATCCAATAAATACCGTACAAACAGTAAAGAAATAATTAATGACTTTTAAACTATTTATTTAAGGAATAAACTTGTGTGACCCCGCAGCCTATGTAGATTTAGGTCACTGCACCCGGTTACTAGGTAGGTTATTAAATATGTTATATATATGTGTGTGTGTGTGTGTATAAATATGTGTACCTATCTATATTATATCTTCATAATGTGGCTAACAAAATAAATATACTTAGGTATAGATTTTTAATCAAACACGCGATAATCATCACAAATCTAGATCTAAACGTTTGAAATCGCTTCAAACGACTAGCTACTAAGTCCGGCGCACGTCTCAGATCTTTTTCCGTCTTGCAAAAATAATCAGATTGATTTTAATTGTTCCGCTTAATAGCCTCTGGAGAGCGTCAGACGGACAAACATACGCCGCGGAAATTTAAAAATAGTATAAACAATGCGTAGCCAGTCCGGTTAGTGTTCTTCCTCGAACTGTTTTAATCAGCGGTAAACTAGCTTGTTAAATGTAAGGAAGTTTAGTTTCATGTACTTTGGCTTGTTTTTACGACTAATAAAAACTGAATTTTAAAAAGATACTTAGCTGAAATTAATCGGGTACTTATATTCTGTAGAATAAATAATAAACAAATAAAATATATATCACGGTGCAATTACCTCAAATTGACCTAGTCCCAAAGTAAGCAAAGCAAGGGCACTAAAAAACGGATACACATACTTGCATGGATTAGATCACGTTTTTTACCTACGGGCTATCTAGTTGTCATTATTGTAGTATAATATACTGTCGCTTAAGCCAAAATCATTAAGGTACGTATACATCCTAAAATAAATTCGGAATATTTAAGCGGTGGTAGCTCTTCAGTAGTGTAGAGGTTCGCTTTAACCATATAGAACATTTCTTGACTTTAGTTAAAAATTCCTTAAAAAAACTTGCCCTATCAACCGCTGAATTATTCCGAATTTATTTTAGATGATTTTGGTTTAAGCGATAGTATATTATATTGAAATAAATATATCTTACACAAGAATGTTCATTTAAAGTTGCCAAACAATCTGCCGAAATATTGAAGACTAATTTTGAGCACCATATATAGAAATAAACTACGTTATAGTTGCTAATGTTCTACCTTTGAGCACACAAGATCAAGAGATAAAGGAACAAATAATACCCGACTCAAGATATTATGTCTTCTCATGTTTTGATTGACCTTTGGACAGTTAAAATATTTGACATAAAAACAAAGTACGAATTCACGTGCCAACATACATAAAAACTATTGCGTGTTTAATTTAGATGCCAGCCATGGTCACATAATGGTCATATAGACTATCAAACGGTCTAATTGACCCAGGA
Source organism: Choristoneura fumiferana (assembly GCF_025370935.1). Lineage (NCBI taxonomy): Eukaryota > Metazoa > Arthropoda > Insecta > Lepidoptera > Tortricidae > Choristoneura > Choristoneura fumiferana. The sequence continues at coordinate 15,435,064 of NC_133475.1, read as the reverse complement.
ATTCTAGTCATTAACACCGCCCTATATCATACTTAGTGCTAAAACACACGAGTCGCCGCGTGACCACATAAATGATTTCGTTCATTCGACGCTACTCAAAATTAGTTCTGCACTTCAAATCATGTGTAGCTAAATTATGCACATAAAGAGCGGCGGACAATTTGCAGTGAATAGTACAAAATGAAGGAACATCTATTTCTAACAAAGACCTACGGGACGTTAAATAAAATCGTGGACTGTAAATTAAGGCTAGTTTAATAGCCGTCTAATGACAATCGATATAATTAATTTTGAAAGTAGCAAAAAATAAAATAGGAGGTCGTCCAACGGCGGTGGAGATCGTATAGCGAGTGGTCGCTGCGCCGGTCGAAGCGACGATCGTGACGTCGCCGTGTCGTCCTCCCGCACGCCTCGTCCCGTGCGCAAGTTAAGCCGGTTCTCAACAGACTTCAATATGTGCAATAGCTCGCCCTTGTTCAAATTGTCATTTACAACAAGCGGTGCAAGTAAATATTCACAATGAAGATATTTTGTTTAAGGTTTAAGATACTCAACCGCTCTCACAAAGCGCACACAGAAAAAACTAAGCGAACATCTGCATTGTATTTATATAGAATTATGTATTAGCAATAGCTTCATAGTTAATTCTAATTTCTTGTAGCTCATTTCCATTTCTCAGTCTGCAAGCCTAAGCAAATAACTGAATGTCGAGAATTTTTCTTGCCTAATTCTTATTTTATGCAATATCCTTAAACTACATAGGAATTCTCTCTCACCTTCTTATCGGTTTATGTGTAGCGTGTGGTTTAACTACGCATATTATTATATGATTGCTTCCCGGTACCCGTCCTCTTTGTTTATAAAGTATATCTTTGTTAACATCATTTAAGGGCATTACCACGTCTTGGATCATTGCCATTTTGTGTATCACTTGCATTACTTCTCTCGTGAACTTGTTTGTGAAAATGAACCCGATTGTTTTAAGACTTCATAAAGACGTACTTACGTCTTAAGTATTATTGGCGAAGGTAATGATTTTGGTAGAATGCCAATATCTGGTATCGAAATGAAGGAAGTGCACAATTTACTGAAGGACTAAAATAGTTTACTGTAAGTTTTTATTGAGTTAATAACAATCGGAACAGTGAGACTTGTGTCAAGTATCCATATTAATAAAATATTTATCCTACTTATATTATAAATGCGAAAGTTTGTGAGTGAGTATGTTTGTTACTCCTTCACGCTGAAACGGCTGGATGGATTTGGATGAAATTTGGTATGTAGATAGCTGGACATTTGGAAAAAACATACGCTACTTTTTATTCCGATATTCCTATGGGATCGGGATAAAATCTCGAAATAACAACCGCTGGGCTTAGAGTCATGAAATTTAACATGATTGTTTGAAAAATCACGATTTAATTTTTGGAAATTCGGACGGGAATATTTAAAAATCTACTTTTCAATTCAGCTGCAGGATCGAGAATTTGCGTGTGCGAAGCCGCGGGTAAACACTAGTAAATTATAAAGGAAGTTTAGACAAAAAGGCAGCAATAAGATGACCCCTTCTCTCTTTAATCCTACTATTGTTTTAACTGTTTGAGTGGGACATTTTAATCGAGCTTAAAACGTCAACCAAGGTCCCTAACTATCCTCTATCCAATTCGCAGGAGCATTGTATGGATGGCTCCAGACAGAACGACACCAATTACTATTATGAACCTTAATTGAAACGCATGAGCCAAACAATAAGGTCACATCTGTGTACAAACGATACTTTTCATGAATTGTTACTTGTGGTACATGTTACATTATGATGTTACTCAAACTGGTAGTGTTTCAAGCAAAACTTGAATAAATTGTTGCCACAACTTGGGCTCTATGTAGTTCTCATGCGGACCCTCTGCAGCAACTGAACTGCTTCATTGACCCGTTATAAAAATAATACGACATTGATGGGCCAATCAACTATTTTACTGACACTTTGGGCGTCTCCTGCGTTACCAAAATTGTCTCTGGCTTTACCAAAAAATCGTACGTCCAACAATATATTGTACGGTTTTATAGGTTGAACTTCGTAGGATTGCATGTATTCATGTACACCTACACCATCTATTGAATTACAGAAAAAACATGTTTAAGTACTTACAAAAGTCTGCAATTGTTTGAAAAATGTTGTGGACAGATTAGTGTCGGTAAAAAAGTTGATTGGCCCTGATAATCCTTTGTCATTTATTATTAATCAGTAAAATCATGAAATCAGTAAATCATGAAACGGATTGTTAGCAGTATGGACGATAATAATCCTCTTTGCTTGGAAATTAGATTAGACTAATGAAAACAGTGTAATAACGGGGATTTTACTTGTTTTAGGGTATTTTATTTTATCTATTCTTGGAAAATTCCATGCAATAATAATATTGATTAGTCCTAAATCAGTAGTATTCTCTTATTCCTGAGCAATTTATTTGAAAACCACTTTTCTATGTAGTTTCTACATCTTCAGACATAACATTACTAACATTAACCCTACAATGCATGACTTTTTTTTGCAAAAAAAATTATATGTTTTAGTGGGGCTTAATATGGGGCTTACTTCCAGGAAAAAATAATAAAATAATATATAGTAACAATTTTATTAAAAAAATATGTTTTTAATCCTGTTCCCATTAAGGAACTACATGCATTATGCTGTAGGAGTTTCTTCCACATTTTCTTAAAAAAAAAACAATTAAAAAATGTAATGAACTGTGACCAAAACAAACATAATCGTTCCGATAGGTCATACTAAATGAATCCTTGTGCTTATGACATAAAACTCTCATAAATGCAAACATTCTTCACTTATTTGGTATTCGCAATAGGAACGTCAATGCATGGAGTACCGAATCGGGAACGCTTGACAAAAACGTCAATGCATGTAGTACCGAATCAGGAACGTTTGAAAAATCTTACTCAACGTTATGTAAATAACGTAATATTATAAAATGACTCACATATTGATATTAATTTTTTCAAGCTGCTTCATCTAGTTATTATTTTTATCACCATCCGTAAGTTGACGAAAACAAAATTTTGCATCGACTCCCGATATTTGATTGGATTACTCGGTCTGTAGCACTAAAATGTTAACTAGCGGCAATGCACCGAACTACGTAGTAGCCCAGTGTGACTTGTATTCTGAAATGTTTATCAGATGTCGCTACCTACCTCATTCTTAGCATAATTCGTAAATAATATGTTTGTTGTGCCTGATCGGGAACTGTATGCATTGCAGGGTTAAATGATTATGTATGTATATTTGTTCCGTCACATCCGTAGGCCGACACAATAAGGAAATGCACTTAAAATAATTTATGACTTATCGGAAGTTAATATTATAGTTTCATAATTCCAGAACCATTACCGCGATGAAGCAAATTTTAGAGATAGAAATTGGAATTCAAGATGGGAAACATTCTTCAGTTACCATTTTCACTTTTTTTTAATGGTTTAATAGTAGGTAATGAAAATAAGAAACAAAAGTATTTAAAGTTATGGTTGAGTGATCGTTGAGACCCTAAGAACAGCAGCAGCGTGAGTATTCAAAAGTTACAAATTAATTTCTAAATAGCGCTTTCAACGAACATTAAACAAATAGCAAAAATACCAACATTGTTGGTGAAAACCACTACGAGAAAATGAAGAAGGGAGGGAGCGTACTCCCGCGACTATTACCACAACGGAAGGACAAGTTGCTACAACTTTTATCAAACTACATTCAGCATTGATACTGTCCTTAGTTTTCATAAAAAGCTTCTGAACATCATCTCTTTTAAAAATATCTATTGAGATGGTAATGACAAAACAAAATGTAGTAAAAACGTTAAAAATGGACTATAAAACATCAGAAAAAAAACTTCTTCCCATTGGACTCAGTAATCGAAGCTTATCGTCATCACTTTTGTCAACAATGGTCTCATATACTTCAATACTAAGCAAAATGTGACCTCCGTAAATTCACAGCAAAACGTGTGACTATTTCCTAGCAAATGTGAAACGATTGCTATTACACAACGACATTATTACGTGACCTATTGCTAATAATAGAACGTCCAATTTACGGAGAACAATAAACTATGTTTAGATACTAGCTGCGGGTAAAATTGTCGTAGTCAAGGTAAAATTGATCTTGGTCAGATAAAGCGTGTATTGAGTCATATCATATGTGCGACCGTGACCGTGTGTTCAATATTTTATAAGCACGCAATAAATTAAAGGCTTCAATAGCAATTTAACAAGTAGTGGTTATTAGTTCGATTCAATTGAGAGTTTGTGAGTTATGTTTACTTATTTTACTATGACAAGTAGGATGGTTGGCAGAAAAAAACTTCGTTAGGTGTTGCCATGACATGTATAATTCAATATGCTGGCTGTAACGTAATGATATGTTGGTCAAATCTCTGTATGATATTAAAATGAAATATTAACCCAACTTTTTTATTTTTTACATTTGCTACCTAATTAACTTATTGTATTAAATTAAATGAAAGTTGGAAAATATATTGAGTTTGTAGTGACGTGGCGTCGTAATTGATCCCACTAAGTTACTAGATTTCTTTTACGTATTTAAATAATGTTAAGTACGGCAAAGGCATACGAAAACAGATTCCCTAAAGAAAGTCTTTATACCACTCTCTACGCCACCGATGCTTTGCAAAATTCACCAGTGAACTCCACGTTTGGCTTGAGCTGTATGGCGGGAAACCGGTAAAAAAATATGCAGACGTTGACATAATTTAGTTTATTTAGTTTTGCAGCAGATCTTGATGGATCAAAATATACTAAATATAATCTAGTATAACTTACTTACGTTAGTTTTAGTTTTATCTACTAATTAGCTGAAGCTCCTGTGACGGTAATGATAAATAAATCAAAAATGAAAATGTCCACTTACCGACATGCAATACGCCCGTGAGATCTGATTCTGAAAGAAAAGACAATGCGTGAGTAAAATGAAATGGTATGCGTGCAACTTAATATATAACGGAAATAAAATTAATAATCTACAACTCTAGAAAAAGCTCGGTCGGGATAGCAAAGCTTCACGATACTCTTTGAGGATAAGTAAATCGACGTACATTCAAAGAAACTTAAACGCGTACCAAGTTTTTTTTTGTGCTGCTACTGTCATGTTGACATGCCATGCATCTGCCAAAGACCATAAGAAATTGATTATGAAAAGGATTCGATTTGTAGCATTCGAACATGGCGGATGTAGACAATATCTAATTTTGCTATTTCTGTTTCTTTGGCTAGTTGAAGTATAATTTTGATAGTGTTTTATGCGGCGATTAACCTTAACAGTGAACAGTGATCACAAAATTCTATATTGCTCTCGTGTCTGACATTTTTAATGCGCAAGTGGTCTCCGCGTGGTTTCTGGAATTTTGCTATCAAGTTGCAAAAACTACAATCACCGTACCGTGAATAAGAAGATTTAACTGACATGAGCCTTATGGCCGCCATTAAGAGGAATAAATAAATAAATAAAAATAAATAAGGATTTGATTTGTAGCATTCGAACATGGCGGATGTAGACAATATCTAATTTTGCTATTTCTGTTTCTTTGGCTAGTTTGAAGTATAATTTTGATAGTGTTTTATGCGGCGATTAACCTTAACAGTGAACAGTGATCACAAAATTCTATATTGCTCTCGTGTCTGACATTTTTTAATGCGCAAGTGGTCTCCACGTGGTTTCTGGAATTTTACTATCAAGTTGCAAAAACTACCACCGTACAACGTGCCTCTCAAAGAGAGTTTACTTTGACACTGGCGAAATTGTCCTATTAATTAGGACAGAAAAGCCATATTTTAAAAGAGAAGAAGAAGAAGGAGATTATGTTAAGGTTTCACCCTGGTACGCGATTCAGTTATCGACTGTACAGGGCAACAAGGGACTGACAATATCTCGAATAGTCTCAACAAAAAAATATTTAATGAAAACCCGTTCGTATACTGCGTTTGCGTGTTATGGACACCTCACCGTACTTAGGTAAAGGCTATACCCGTGTAAGGGAACAAAAGATGCCCCTGACGTTATTAGCCAATGAATATATCCTATGTATTGGTAATAATGCTAGTTATTAATCTGCCAAGCTTTATCTCATAATTATTGACAGCTTCCTTGCAATGTCACTTGAAAGTTTTTTTTTTCTTTTCTAAATATCTTAAAAACTAGTGGTCCGTTTCTTTTGTGATTAACGTATGTTGTTAATGCCATGAAGAGGAATAAATTCGCAAAACACAAGACGTCTCTAGGTCAACATTAACTTGGTCATTTTTGATGTCAAATATTTCAAACTTTTTTTTTACACTGATGTGACATCTCTTTCCGTACAAATATATATTGGTCTGAAATCAATCGGCTTGGAGCACAGACAGGATCTATAATTAAACGTATATACTCGTAACAATAAAAATTTAATTAGTGAAATTTCAAGACGTTTTAATAAATTGGAATAAATTATTGGCACACACTATGGTTACAAGGATTCTTAAATTAATAATTGAAGCCAGCTGGAACGAAAATAACAGTAAGCATTCACTTTACGTGTGAAGATTTTAGATAAAAAAATTTAGGGGCTGTTTCACCATACATTGATTAGTGTTAACTGACGGTTAAATGTGATGCCGTCTCTATTTGTTTTGTTCGAATAGACGGAGACGGCATCACATTTAACCGTCAGTTAACACTAATCAATGGATGGTGAAACAGCCCCTTAGTCTTGCAATTTCGTACAATTTTTCAAACATTTTCTTTCATTTAAACCTTCTTCTACAGGCACAAAAAACGCAATCGTTTATAAGTGAAGGGCGAACATACAATTTCTTCAATTAATTTTTAATTAAGTACAATAGTTACAGATGCAGCTAAATATTTTCCGTGCATAATGACAAACAGCATTAATGGAGCTATTTAAAAGCATAATAACATACAATATTATTATATTAATGTGCTGGTTTAATTTTGTTCATGATAAGCTCTTGGTAAATATTTGTCAAGAAAAGGCTTGTAGTGACGCAAATGATCCTATCAAAATCGAACCATTGATTACGAAAACAATACTTCGCTTTTAATATCAAAAGATGACCTAATTTTGGCAAATAATAAGTCAGTTATCATAATTCTGCCAAATGACGTGCTTTGCTCGTTTACACTTGGTATGTACAACTAGTACATGTTTACATAGCATTGCAATATTTGCAAGTCTTTTAGTTTGTTGGTTTTAAATTAAGGCATTTTAGTTTAAAAGTTCATTAGTGTATGAGTTTAAATGCAACAACATTTAAACACAAATTACACGGTACTCACATAAAGAAAGAAAGAAGACATTTTATTCACATTCACTAAAGACACACAAATATGAACACCTAAGCCGGCTTACGTATATAGTACGTAAGTTGTACGTAACGTAAGAGTACCTACTACGTACGTAGCGTAAGCGGGATCGGTATTTTTTTACAGATGTACAACGTAATTTCGAATTTGGTGACTGGTATCGGCGACTTGGACACACGACCGCGACCAGAGACCTTTATTGTCTATCGCGCTCTTTCTGTCGTACGGTATATAGGTAGGATGAAGGTAGAAAGAGACGATGAATGCAATCGCAAGCACCCGCGCGCTTGACAATACGGCCACAGGTTGCGCAACGAACGCAAGCGACCGCATCGCACGTCAAAATTCACACAAAGCACAACCCACACATTAAAATTGCACTTATTTAAATGCTTAAATAAATTTTGTAGGTACAGAAAAAAAATAGGTCATAGAGTTATACACCGGTTTTCATTTGTCTCTGGACTAAGGAATACTGAATCCTGTTTCCATTTAAGATACATTTTTGTAACAGTCTGTACGAGTATCTACGAAGCAGCGCAGTTGTTGAAACAACTGAATCGAATTGCCAGTAATAAATGACCGAAACCTAATAAAAACAGCTCATGCATTGTAGAAATAGGCACGTGAGGGTAGATTATTACGGCAGCCCTTTTCAGTGTGACGTGCCACAATGGAAATGTCAAGCGAAGTGTCAAACAGTAGCAGAAATAGCTCATTTGCGTCAACTTGGATTAATGTACAGCCAATTTAGTTTTGTCAATCATAGCCACAGTTATATTAGGACTAAAGTGTTATTAAGATTGGTTTTTTGGAATCTTTTTGTATTTTTTATTTCAATTCCAAATTTTTACTTTTACGGTCATCCCATAAAACCTAAATTGAAAATACAAACTGAAATATAGATGCACAGAAAAACCAGAAAAATAAGACCAGCAATGGGAATCGAACCCAGGTCCTCGGTATTCCAGTGCTGGTCTTATTTTTCTGGTTTTTCTGTGCATCTATATTTCAGTTTGTATATTCAACTAAAGTGTTATGTTCAAATAGCAGAAATGGAAAAACACTTCCTGTCATGGTCATATACCAGAGCTTCGAATACATTTATAATTCTATGTCAGGTACTCAAATGCCTGGAAGGAGCGCTACAAAACTGCTTTTACTAATAATCTTTTAAATAGTTCTTTTTTTAAATTTACTTTGATTATACTTTATGAACTGAGGTTTTATGTCTAACACACTTGGAATCACAATCGTTTTCACCACTTCTTTCTGTCACACGGCTTAAGACGAGGGTAGAAAGAGATGGTGAATGCGATCGCGAACGTCAGCGCGTTAAGCCGAGTTCAGTCAGACTTGCAAGAAAAATCGTGCAAGTTGTATTTCATTGCGGCGCTCGATTGACCACTACAACCTCGTTGGCTTTACGGCCTCACAATGTAATACAAATTGCACGATTTTTCTTGCAACTCTAAACTCGGCTTTAGACAATACGGCCTCAAGGTGATTTTCCACCGGCGAGTTGAGACGAGAATTGAAATTTGTATGGCGGAACCCGTGGCAGCCCGCAGCGGCTCGCGGCGGGCGCGCGTGAATGCATACAAATTTCAATTCTCGTCTCGCATCGCCGGTGGAAAATCACTATCAGGACTGGACTGAGACGAACTTTAACTTTTCCGTAAAATTTAATCAATATTGATTTCGTTTTCAATGGAATTTTACTCTAACCTGTACAATTTCTAAACACCAACAGATAGTATAACCCCCAGGGGGTTAGATAACAGATAACCGGGACTGGCAAACACCACTTGACCCCGCTTATCGGGACACAGAAATAACCGCAATGTGATAACTGAAACATGACGATGGTATTTCATCATAAAGCACTCATACCTTTAGAACGTCATTTATCTACCAAAAATAAGCCCCTTCGCAACAGTGTTGTAACTCTTTTTAGTGACGAGTATTTTTAACTGACTTCAAAAAAGGAGGAGGTTCTACGTTCCAATTTTTTTTACGTATGTTCATAGATTACTTAGTCAATTGTGGAATGATTTTCATAATTATTTTTTTATTCGAAAGAGTACTCTTCTGAGGTGGTGCGGTGGTGTGGTGTGGTCCTAGGGATATCGAGGGCAAACCTCAAACTTTATAGGCACACCTATGACGATTTTGGCATTTTTTGCATTAAGACGAGCATCATCAAAGTATCATTTGGTAAACTGGACCTGATGAACAAGACCGTAGATGGCAAATGGAACACGTCAAGGCTAAGTAATGCTCGCGCGTCTATAAATGATCATAATTAATATACCTAGATAAGCGACTAAGAAGACGCTTTAAGTTAATCATTCTTTCAAACTGATCTGATACTGAAGCCGGAAGGTAGGCAACGGAGCTCTGTTATAAAACAACGTAACTAAATGTGATTTTCCACCGGCGAGGCGAGACGAGACGAGGTGAGGCGCGAATGGAAATCGCACTGGCCCTTTTCAACAAAAAAATTACGTTAATAGCTATGGCGAGCCCGCGCGAGCTTGCGATTGACATTAATAGGCTATAGGATAGGATTTTAAAAAGTGGGTACTCCATGAACACAAAGACCCGTGCAGCCATCTACGTCACGCACAAATAAGATACTTAAGTATGATAAGGACAGTTGCAGGGGTCGCGCTTCGTGTTCATGGCTTGTACTATCATGACGGTATTCTCAAGTAATAAACAGTAGGGTACTACGAAATTCGAAAATCGAAGTTCGTATCGTACCGTCCCTCCGACGCTTATATCATTTAATACGGGAGTGAGAGGAACCGTACGATACGAACTTCGATTTTCAAATTTCGTAGTAGCCCTGCAGCAACGAACAACAAAGCACCTATCGCGCGAATCGTGTTGCTGTTGCATTCTCGCGCGCCCGTGGCGCGACGACGCTGGTCGCCGCGGGCGCCGCCATACAAAAATTACAATTCTCCTCTCTCCCCTTCTCGTCTAGCCACGCCAGTGGAAAAGCATATTGAATTTACACTCTATGTTGGTAGCAATATGGTTTATATTTACAACAACAAATATTTCAATTCAAGTCTCGCATGCGCTAGGTGAGGATTTAAAATTTGCCATACAAATTTCAATTCTCGTCTCGCCTCGTCTCGTCTCATCTCGCCGGTGGAAAATCACCTTAAGCCGTGTTTGGGCTTAAAGGAATCATTGTGAGATATACTTTGTCTACGAATCACTTTAAAATGAGAAATAAAGAAAAGTTTTAACAAAAAAACTACAAAACTACGACTACCTTGAAAATATTTTTCTAGGTACCCACAAGCTCCTTTTTGTTATTTTTTTGTATTTGAGAGTCGGTTTTACTTTTTTATTAAAAAAAAACTTAATTGTTCATTTTAATTACAATATTAGTTGGAAAACTTTCACTGCCAGACATAGGCTTTCTTGAGGAATCTCTAACTTCTCTGTCGGTTTTAAGCTACATAGATACAGCCAATGGCATCCCGAATTCTTTACCAAATCGTTCCCGAGAGGCTGCTACGAAATTCGAAAATCGAAGTTCGTATCGTACCGTCCCTCTTACTCTCGTATTAAATAATATTAGCGTCAGCGGGAAGGCAAGATACGAAGTTATAAATTTGCACTTTGTAGTATAGGGCCCGAACCTGGAGCAGCCACGGGGGGTAAAAGGCAGTCTCACGAGGTCTAATAGGTTTCAGAAAGAAAGTTTATGTGTTATTAATGACTGCGGCCGTATTTTTCAAATCTTTAGAAATCAGCACTTCTTTCTGTGAAATGGAATAGGATGAAGATAGAAAGAGTCCCAAGGTGGGTTCGTACTTGTATCACTTTAGCATATCGTATCTCCGTTCTCCGTCACACAACATACCGTATATCTGATACCTCGCTTTCTAATCTGGACCACATATCTTAAACCTCATATACGACAATGCTAGTGAATATTTTATGCCCAAAGAGAGCGTCCATCCATACTTAGGTCACGCTTTTTGCTGTAATGATACAAATGTGAACACACCTTAAGATGTAGCGTCTTCACTTAAGTTGTCAATTACCTTCGCCTTTCTTGTACTAGGCTTGTGGTTTGGCCTGGATTGCTAACCCTACGAGTGGCGCCATTGCTAACGCTGTATAAGGTTTCATCAGCTTGACTGTAAAAGGCTACGATTTTACCTTGTCATTTATGTGAGACCAGTCTATGTGCATTAAACAGGATACAGATAAGAATTTAATTAGATGCAGTAGCTACTAATAGAAACGAAGGATTTTCCTTTGAGAAATCAGAAGATCTCATGGTTCCTAGTTATCTAGACCGCAAAACTGTTACGCATGTAAATCGCAATTCGTCGATATTACTGCAATTCGTTTCCATATACCAGTAGCAAAATCAAATTTGCTATTTTTGTAGGTTACGGCCGTTGCAGTATCATCGAAAAATAAATGATTTTAATGTATTTTCTTTGTTTAAAGGTTTCGAGTACCAATCGTGAAATGGAGTGTTGGAAGGATCCGACGACATCGCAAGTTACAGCCTACAGGCAACTGGTAAATGCAAGCGGCAAGTTTTCGTCTATTATGGTGTTCTAAGGAGAAGATATTTGTTCGAAAGTGGACATATTATGTATTACTTATGTATTAATAAATTTTTGCTGACTTGAGGGCAAAGCAAACGGCATTTTTCCTAGGAGAGGAGCACTGATAACTCTGGATATTCGTAGATGACTACAAATTTGTGCGGAAACCTCGGTGTTTTTTTTTTCGTTAGTATTATCACATTTCAAGTAGCAAGTATTCAAATGTTTTCAAAACAATTATGACGCAAAATGCTTGTAAGATTTACAACTTATTTCCTTATGTTACATGAATTTGTATAAAAACTAGTAACGTATGGGACTCCCGCAATTAGGTCACTTTAATCTAATGCTGTCATTGTATGTTTCTCTTAACAGATGTTAAAGCTGTAAAAACCATGTGTGACCTATATTTGTACTCTAAAAGTGTAAGATAACAGAATTGTTTTGGTTGAGAAGAAAAGAGATCATCAGATCAATAAACTGCAATCATTTACACCTTGATACTCCACTGCCACACGTACAAGATTTTCTCGTGTAGCTAACAAAGCGAGAAGATTGTATTGTAGTAGGTACTTTTAATTAAAGAATTGCCGTCACTTATCTATATTAAATAAGCAATGGTGTCCTTGCTAAATAAAATACCTTTATAGTTTAGTACGTCTCTGCGATATAAATAACTGAGAAAAAGTTACGACGTGCCTTATACACTTTCGCTCAAGGGTATTTATTGACACGCATATAACAACCCTCGCGACGTTTAGTATTATTAAAGCTGTAATAAAATGCATAAAACTCATTTTCGATTCATAATCACAATCATCAGCCTATAGCCCCAATAAGCGCCATTGCGCCCTGTCCTCGGCTCGACGCATCCAGCCTCTACTCGTAGCAGCAGCCTTTGGCAGATCGTCACTCCACCTGACCACAGTACAAAAAAGGAGCAGTACACCGTCTTCATACAAACGGCCGGAACGCGAGTTATACCTACGCGCCACGAATTCTCAGCATACCTCGGCAACCATCAGTCGCGAGTGCTCTGCGGTTACGTACGGACTCACGCGCATTTATTACTTACCTTAATATGCCACAACAATATTTAAACAGTATTGTTCAGTGTACGGATGTTAAAATTAATTTAATAATAATGTAATATAATAAAAACGTATCTATTGAAGTTATTTATCAGAATGTGAATTTTTTGTACTCTTAAATTCAACAATAAAGCTTTTCGCATATCCCAAAAGAGGCGCAAATACTTCTCCATAACAAAAATACGTAAAGATGAAGCCAAATAAAACCGTTTAAAACATAACAAGTACGTTTTGTGATTTATTAAAATAACGTAAAATTCATTTTTGTTAAACACTACTTAGTCCATTCCTTCCATAATTTTCTAAAGCTCCTAATTCATTATCAAATCAAATACATAACTGAAGAGTGACAGTTAGTAGAGTAGGCAGCCCTATCGCGCGTTTGTGTACCTACCGAGCCGGCGTAGGTAATTATATCAAAGACGCTGCCGAGACGGAATACCTTTTTTATATTGTGACCAAGCCGGAAGGCGTCCTACACTACGTTTGCAGAGAAGAGACGCGGTCTCTCTCAAGAACTCGTTTACTCCAACGGTCGTCGGTTAAATTTAGAAGCTAAATATGAAAAAATCCTCGCACCTACTTGTAACTGCCATTGTTTGTGTGGTGTTATTTTTTTACTTTTACTCGTACGCGAATTTCCAAAGATAAGATGTTGGATAAAACAAGACCCCTTTCATTAAAAATTACAGAATCCGATAAAATTTCAGTTCTATTGTTTGATAAACGTATTGTTTGGTATTTGTAAAAAAAAACCAACAGGCTATATAAGAACACGGAACTTACGTAGGTAGACACGCAATAGGTAGTAATACGAGAATGTGCTTTGCTGCATCTCAATCAAGATACAGTAAACTACGCATTATATAGTTAGGTATCTCATTCCAAAACAAGATACAATACAGTTCAGGAAGACATAAACAAAGGCGTTAAAATGGCGTCGAACTGCGTGTCGTGATATAATGACGCAAAATTTTACTAATTAGGTACATACTGGCACATCGAGATCGAGGACGAATTATTTGACGTCATCTTCTCGTTTATTTTTTTAAGATTGTTGAAGTTGTTAAATCTCAAAGAATGACGATTTACACAAAACGACATACACAAAAAACTGGTCGGATTCGCGCATCGAAGGTTCCGTAAAAAATTTAACATGTTACCTTTCTGCGTTTCTAAGAAAAAGGCATTGACAGACGGACAGACGAGCAACAAAAGTATCCTATAAGAGTTCTGTTGTTCTTTTTTGAGGAACGGATCCCTAAAAATTAAGGAAATGACATAGATTCAAGTTTTTAAGCCGATTTAAAATTCAATCTTTGACGGTGCGTTATCGTGGTATCCATTAAAACGCACGCGCAGTGCAATTGTATCCGAATTTCATATATTAGTTTGTTATTTGATAACGTTACACATAACTTATAACAGGACAACCAGAATGTTAATATTACTCGGGACTCGTCGGTTTTCTTCGATTTCCTGAAGATTCATATGAGAAAGAATAAGAAAACCGATCTTTGTTTCGAGTTCCGAACAACATTAGCAAACTAGTTTAATTGGGCGCCACCGTCGACAACACGTTCACCTTTGAAAATGATCTTCCGAAAAAATTACACTAGTCGGGCCATTCTCGACTTATAATCGTGAGTTGAGCCGTTTAATTTATCTACAGACATGAAATAAAATCTCAAGATCAAATCGAGGACGTCCTGAAGAAAGGTCGGGTTAGGAGTACTCTAAACCGACGTGCATGCATGAAAAGATTGATGAATGTAGACTCTACATTGTAGAGGAAGCGAGAGTCGTAGGTATGCCAGGATCATAGCAAGTGGATGGACTTAGTGCTGCCTACCCCGTTGGGAATGAGACGTGATTTTATGTATTTTTTTATGTATACTTAATTATTATTTTTAATTACCTCTACGTGTTATAAATTTGTATTTGTTAATTGTTTTTGTTTGTTGCTATCTTGCATACCTACCCATATTATAAAATAGTGACAAAGCTAACCGCAGTCATTTGAAATTTTGAATAAACCTAAAAACAAAATTTAAATGTAAAAACTTTTTTCACTATGTATTTATCCGTTCTTGTGTTAGTTATATTAAACCTTTACACATTTACAGTTAATAATGACTACTATTAATAACTGCAATTAAACCTGCCGAGATAAATGAAGGACGGCAACAGTCATTGTTGATATGCTGATAAATCATGGGCGTAGTAATTATATCATTACTAACTCAGGTCACTCAGGGAAAATAGTTTTCCGCTCATCCAAACGTATGTAAAACATTTATATTTTATTTTTATGTATTTTTTTCAAAGCAAGGTAGGCAGAGATCAAAATATATGTACATTGAATATGGATCAAAATATATAGTATTTCAATTACGATTCATTGATCCTTCCACTCCTAATTTTCTTCCAATAAAGATTGATCAGAACTAATCTTTCATGTCAGTCAGTATTACTTATAAGATCGCAAAACAAAATAATACTTCATTAACTCCGCTAAGCAGGAAATTTACTTATTTATTTATTTTATTTTATTTAATGTATCATCATCATCATCCCAGCCTATATACGTCCCACTGCTGAAGAGGGCTTGGGCCATAGTTCCCACGCGGGCCCAGTGCGGATCGGGAGCTTCACATACACCATTGAATTGCTTCGCAGGTTTGTACAGGTTTCCTCACGATGTTTTCCTTCACCGCAAAGCTCGTGGTAAATTTCAAATGTAACTCCGCACATGAATTTCGAAAAACTCAGAGGTGCGAGCCGGGGTTTGAACCCACGACCCTCTGCTTGAGAGGCGATAGGTCAAACCACTAGGCCACCACGGCTTCTTGTATAATTTAATTTAATTTCCTAAGTAGGAAAAACTTACATCAATTTATTAGTATTTTTTATTGTTATTTATTTATTTTAATTGTTATTATTAGGCTGACATCATGCTGCATTGCGACCATTTCGTGTCAATTCGTCGTTTTACACTCTTTAAAACAAAATCTTAAATGACACGAATAAATGTTTTTCTTTTTTTACTTTCTTTCTATTTTGGCTCAGATTATGTTCTCGAAAATCGCGGTAAGATTTTTGCATCTTGACTTTCTTTCCCGCAATACCTTTTCCCCCAAAATTAACTGCAACAGTTAATGTTTTTTTTACAAGTTCATGCACGTGTAACGCTAGTTACCTATTGTTCCTAAACTACGTCAATGGCCGACTTGTTTCAATAATAATTCTAGAGAAACATAACATCGTGTGAAGTTTGGTTAAAGAGCCTGTATACGTTACGATATCAGTTGCCAAAATATAGAGTTGTTATAACATAATGTTGAGGTTTACTGAAGGCTCTTGGGAAAAAAGTGCATTGAAAGAGATGGAAGTCTTCAGAACAGAACAATATACCAATTTCTTTTATAAACTTGATCTAATTTGTTATTTCATTTCTAAGGATCCAATTTAAATCTGATCACCATGTTACTGATTTTTAGGGTTCAGTACCCGAAGGGTGACAAACTTTTAACTAGTTTAATAGTAAAATTTGTATAACTTATATCTACGAGTCCGAGGATTATACTAACATAAATGATAATAGGTAAAGCAATGAAACTATCGCATCAACAAATGATCATGACACTAAGAAAAATCTTTAAAAGTGTTTTCCACCCATAAGGATGTCTTTCGTAAAACGTTTTTATTTTCCACTGTTTTTTTCCGTAACGCGTTTTATAAAGTATGTCATAGCTTATGGAATAAACCTAATTAATACGATTTCTAGGAGGAAACCGCGTTCTGACTGACTAACATGGCTGTGGGCAACTGGTCACCGATTAAGAAATTGCGGTGAAATTCATGACTTATTTGAATAATTTACTCATTATGAGTACCAACTATAACGTCCTTTAACTAGGTCCTCATACAAGAAACAGAACGAGTTCAAAATGCCTAATAAATAGCCTAAGATTTCGTTGTCTGATGCAAAATAAAGCTGCTGAAAAGTGCTATTTGTACTGTTTCGCTTTCCGCAACTTGGATTTTGTCCCGTGAGGTTTGCACGACCCGGGGATAAAATATATAGATTAAATTACTCGATGATAGTGTAAGTTTATTTTTTATTTTTATCGGTTAAGTAGTGAGAATTCACACTACAAACCAACAAACGCACAATAAAGTATTTTCTCTTTATAATAGTGCTTTTGATTTTAGAAAATTATACAGCAATAGGGCAGAACGACTCGATTTCATACATAAATATTGGTGTAATGTTTCTAGTTTCAGTTGTAGACGGAAACGTACCCTCAACACCCCCCATTTAGCCACACTGGTATGTACCGCGTCTACCTAGGTACCTTGTGAGTCCCTCAGGCGCACTCGGGCACACTTGCTGATGTTTTTTTTTAATAGAGCTCGAGAAAAAAAAAACAGAAATACACTCAGCGGCAAAAAATTTGGCCCACTCTACAAACAAAATTACCTATTACTGATATATTTCAGAGCCAGATTTATTGCCGCTCAGTAAAGTAGGAATGACGTCCCCTTAATGGATTTATTTCAATCTCAGACTTCCTTGGTAACTCGAGTACTAGCAGATAAACTAGCACCGATTTCCTGTATTTACCCAATAATATCGCCCGGAGTTGCATGTACCTAACACGTTTATTTATTATCATTACCAGGTATTGTGGACAATAACAGTAGTAAGTACTAAATTTATTGAACTAGTTGCGTACATTCAGGTGAGTCACTCAGCGGACAGAGAACTAAATGATTCAAACGATGTTTACAATGAATCCGTTCAATCAAAAGCCAGAGTTCTGTACAAAACCTATTGACATTTTAACTGGGTGTATCCTCTGGGGTTCACAGAAAAATCTAGCGCCGTCCACGTAGAATTTCATTCACAATCTATAAAGATATAGTTCTCATTTTGGCGTTAAACCATTTATAACTGACCACCCAGTATCTCTCCAAATTTATCCACCAAAATTATCTTTCCAAATAGATTACCATGATCAAAAAGTGTAAAAAGTTGACAAATTTGTTAATCATATGGGAGGGAATATATTTTACATTTTGAAATAGTGCAAATTTGTCTCGAATGAAATATAAAAAAAAACAACTAAATTAAAATTAAAAATCTAGAGATACCAATCAATTTCATCCAAGTACCACACACCTAAGCCAACAAACACGGCTAATTAAAATCGACAGTGTCTTCTTCAACCGGAACATTGGCAGAATCATCGATAACGCACACTAGGTGATTTAATCGTGGTAAGTACAGTTAGTGTTTTTAACTCAGTTGATGCTATACAATATAATGCATTAACTCGATTGTTTCGATTAGTCTAATTTAATTTTAGGTGTCCATACATTTATGACATCATTTTAATAAAGTATGAACATACTCAATTATACCCGACAAATTTTAACAATAAATTTAATGCGTTATTTTATATTGACTTAGAAACACTACTTTTTTCAAAAAAATTATTGAACTACCTGTGACAGAAACCCTTATAAAGGAATACTTAAACTAAGCAAATCTTGCACTATTGATACTGGGCAAAGAATAGACATACTTATAGCATTCAAGATAACATTGGAAAAATCAAATCTCAAATCTCTATGTATACATGTGTTTTCTGTACTGCTTACAATGTGTTGGTGTGCATTAAAGAGTTATTGTATTGTACCTATTGTATTGAATTCTAGAAGATGACAGAAGCAGGGGTTCTAAACATTTTTTGTGAAGTCGTCGTAATAATGATGATGATGATGATGATTAAAAGAAGGAATAATAATTTATATTTTTTGTTTATTTTGTTAAGTAGATTACTTAATACGAGTATATAGTGTATGCTACTCAAAAGAAAATAAGGGCCGCGTTTTATTGGTAAAACGAAAATACTAATAAATATAATTCTTTATTATCTAATACTAGAAGTGGGCCTGGGTTGGCCATGTTTGCCGCATGCCAGACGAGTTATGGGCCCAGATTACCACCGAGTGGATGCCACCAACTCGAAAAGGCGACCTGGCAGACCTAGACGGCGATGGCGGGATGAACTGGACTTCTTCTTGAAGGACTGGCCCTTGTATGCAGGGGACAGAGAGCAGTGGAAGTATTGGGGGGAGGCCTTTGCTCAGCAGTGGGACAGAATACGCTAATAATAATAATAATAACACTAGCTTTTACCCGCGGCTTCGCCCGCGTGGAATTCGGTTATCGCGCGCTGTTCCCTCGGAAACTGTGCATTATTTCTCTATGCCAAAAATCACGTCGATCCGTCGCTCCGTTTCGACGTGAAAGACGGACAAACATACCATACACACAAACATTATAGTATAGTATGGATATGGATTCCTTGCCAAAAAATGTTTTTATTAATAGGTACTACATAACACAATACAAATACTTTTCATTCAATTAACAAATACTTTGATTTTGATAGGCACAGAACATCCGTGACTCGTGCAGATATAAACCTTCATATTCATCAAGAAAGTGGCTGCCCCTATAGGAATTAATTCTCCGGACCTCTAACTCTAACCACTCGTTAAACGGGTTCAGATTTTGCTGTATTTGTATCTTAATTTCGCAATAACGTGCAAGATTTGTTACGCTGCAGCTCTGTACCCCTAGTGTAAGTTTTCGGTTACAAAATACGTCTCGATCGCGTTCGCGTTTTCTCAATCTCAATTTATATGGAAACACGAACAGCGCCTCTAACAGAACCGAGATTTTACGCGAACGCGATCGAGACGTATTTTGTAACCGAAAACTTACACTAGGGGCACTGGGTGACTGTGAATTATTTGTTGCATTGTACTTATCATCTCTTATTGACGTCAAAACACAAAAACCGGGGACGATTATTTCCCAATCTACATTAAGTATCAAAACTGTTTTTACCTGTCATGTTTTTACTCGAACAAACTACGTATTCTTTGTGTTATGTCCAAACAAATAGGCGATAAAAAAACCGGACGCGATACGTAGAATCCGAACGTAGATCACAACGTACATTAGCTTTGTTAGCGTCATAGTGTGCTAGGAAATCCTCTGACATCACATCACGTATGCAAAGATTAATTATGACATTTACTAGCACGGCCATTCTCAATACATCTAGCTATAACTTTTTCAACAATCGATTTTAAGATGATGTCTTTGACAAATGTATGGAATGTCAACTTGACTTTTAAAACGAAAAGGTTCTGGCCTGGTACCTACGCGATTCACTTTCTTCGAATGCACGCTTAAATAATTTAAGACTATTTAGGTATCCAAGAATGCACGTCCCTGTCGTTGCGACTTACCTATATTTTATCCAGGTTGATCCGCTCTACACCGTGTTTTGGCAGACATGATGCTACCGTATCAGTCATCACAATTATGTAAGTACCTACTATGCGATATAATGTCCGAGAAAAGGATAGCTTATCGCGTATAATTCGGTATTATACCTACTATAAGATAACTAAAATCTAAATTCTAAATACAAATGACCGTTGTAATAGTAGGATAGGTATGAAAATAAAAAATCTCAGGATTAAGAACATCTATTCGATTAAATCTTAAGAATAGACCCCTGTTATATCCCTGTTAATCCTGTTACGCAACATAATATTACTCAATAGGTCAAAGTTCGTAAGTTCATAGGGATTCATCACATCACGTGATGGTAAAGAAGCCTTAATTTACTTGAACGTATTAAATAGAATCGTGAATAAAATTTAACAATAAAAATAAAGTTAACCCTTTCATAATAACAATAACAAAGAATGTTTGAGTCTAATAAACGAATTAGAATGCCCAATTACTTGACTCGAATAGAACTGTTTTACGCATGCTAGCTCTACCTATGTAACAAACACGACAACTCATCGCTAGCATGATACTAACGCCATCTATGGCAAACACTGTGAGACGACGTTGAGTGAGTAAGTTGGAGTAAAGCGCTATCTAGCGATTAACTTTGTAACGATCTACAGAGTACTTTCAGTCTGTTAGCGCCATCTAGCGACGTTCAGTGTAACTGCTTAACCAAGCGCGTAGCTTTCTTAACCTCAAGACGACGTTTGCTACGTTAGTTACGTGATAATCTAACAGATGGCAGTATATTCAGATGTATGCGATCAAGTGGATAAACACCTGAGGTAAGAAACACTGCGCTGGCACATCTGTGAAATGTTAAATGAAACAAAAAACGGTACCAAGATTAAAAAAAAAACATTTTTTCTATGAGGGAAGGTAGGTAGGTTCCTTTCCTATCAATTACATGTATCATAAACAAAGCATGGTTTTTGAAGTAGGTACAATACTTATATAATTAGGTACTTAGGTACTAAATACGTTTTTTATTATTTACTAAAATAAATTTTGTTAAATCCTCACCAGTGTCGTTGAGCAGCAAATTGATGTCCGTCGTCGACCCATCGGCCGACATTGCTGCAACAAGAAAGAAACTAAATAAAGAAATCTGCTTTCAAGAGTAAGACTTATTTGTTTTCAGCCGTTTTAAAATGAGAAATATTACTTGACGAAATCCGTTGGAATATAGGGCAGACTAGAACAGAACCAGATGATTAGAACAAGTTGATTATAATAGTCCTCACTTATAATGAGAGTCGTGGTGGCCTGGTTTGGCCTAGTGGTTTGCCTCTCAGGCAAACGATCCTGGGTTCAATCAAACCCGGGATCGCAACTCTTGAGTTTTTCGATATCATATGAGAAAATACATTTGAAATTTACCACGAGCTTTATGGTGAAGGAAAACATTGTGAGGCAACCTGCATAACCGGTGAAGAAATTCAATGGTGTGTGTGGAATACCCAATCCGCACTGGGCCCGTGTGGGAATTACTGCCCAAGCCCTGTCATTCTGAGAGGAGGCCTGTGCCCAGCAGTGGGATGCATATAGGCTGTGACGATGATGATGATGATGAGAGGCTTTCAGAGGAATTCATAAATTACGTTACACTGTTAGGGGGGCGGGGCCGGGGGGTCTCACGATTTGTAAAACAAGAACAAAACAATTGCGATTTTCATAGCAATAACTGGGACATGGAGGGGGGGAGGTCTTTAAGAAGGATCAAAATCAGTGTCACGTGACGTATGCATGGATGGCCCTTAACTTACAATGAGGTAAAATTCCCAAATTTTTGATTAAATTGCTAGATTCAATAGTTCAAGGGAAAGAAGCCTAATAAAGACTACTTAGGTAATGTTTGTTTACATTATATAAATAATAAAATATGATCACATTTGCGAGGACAGCCGTCGAAGCGTGACGCGTCGCGGTCTGCTGTCACCTATTCATGAACAGTGACCAGGTAATAAGATCGATGATTTTTAATGATTTGAAACGAAGTGATCTAAAGCGTAAAACATGCACAGGACGGCAGCGGGTCGGGAGCGGGTCGGATCTGGAGTTCGGTGGGCCTATTTACGTGGCTGTGTACATCACACTGACTGCGGGCGCGGGGCAGCAGGGCTACTACGAAACTTGAAACTCGAAGTTCGTGTCGTTCCGTTCCTTTGACTCTCGTATTTGACTTTACTTTGACTTTGTATCTCGTAAGCGTCAGCGGGACGGCAAGATACGAAGTTGGAATTTTGCACTTCGTGGTACAGGGTCAGCAGGGCTACTACGAAACTTGAAACTCGAAGTTCGTGTCGTGCGGTCCGTTTGGCACTTATACTGTTTAATACGAGAGCGAGAGGGACGGCACGATGCGAACTTCGAGTTTCGAGTTCCGTAGTAGCCCTGCAGAGTGTGATGTTCATATACAGCCACGTAAATAGGCTCGCCGCACTCCCGACCCGACCCGCTCCGCTCCCGACCCGACCCGCACCCGTCCTGTCCGTGTTGTGCGCTGTGTTAAGTAGTTAGTACACCTTCATTCTCAGACGTATTGCGCGTTATAGTTTATTCCAAGTTCACACACTCCAGGGCCCGCCCTGAGGGTGCAATCTGGTGTAGGCCTAGGACAAGCAGGGTATCAAATCCACCCTTGAGCAATACTGTATCAAACTAACACCATGTAGCGATCTTACACCCAATCAATTTCATAGAGGGTTTTTCAGGAAACGTGATCGGGAGTGTTACTAACCCAGATTTCACAAGACGAAAAAGCTAAAAAACAAAAGAGCACTAATTGCCTACTCCTACACTATAATAAGGTTGCCCGGAAAAGATCGCTCTGAAGCGATAAGGCCGCCAATTGCATGCCTTATAATTTTCTCTCTTGTATCCCTGCACCGCTTACTAAAATAACCTAACCAACAAAAAGTTGCAATCCCCCGACTTTGTCAATTCAATGTTCAATCTCTCGATAACGGCTAAACCGATTTTGATGAAACATGTCTAAGAACTATCGCTAGAAAACCTGATTTCAATTAAAAAAAATTGCATTCAAATCGGTCCAACCGTTTAAGAGCTACGGTGCCACAGACAGACATACAGACACACATAGCGGTCAAACTTATAACACCCCTCTTTTTGCGACGGGGGTTAAAAATGATGTTCAGTAAATTAAAGAGTCCATGCGGTTAGGGTTCACGTCACCGGAATCGGTCTGTATCTATTAGCAGAAAATCATTTTCTGACAAGTTTTTCGCAACCGCATTCTTCTTGGCATTGTAGAAATAACAAGACAGAAAAAAGTTCTTGGCAATAATATACCTATATAATAAACGGTTTGATTTTGATGGGTCCATATCGACTCGCATAATTGTTGCAATTCATAATGTAATAGTTGTCATAATGTAGGTCTTATATTTCATAACTATTTTTTCTCTAAATCCACTAATTGTTCAGAATATTTATAAAACATAACTTAACCTATACAGTTCTACAAGATAACCGTTTAATAATTTCTATAAAAGCGATGGTTTCGACAGGGCAAAAATTATGATATATTACATTTGACAACAGTACCCTTAGTGTAAGTTTTCGGTTTCAAAATACGTCGCGAGCGCGTTCGCGTTAAAATCTCAATTTGTATGGAAACACCAACAACGCCCCGAGCGGAACGTTTGCGATGTTCGTTTTTCCGCGATCGAGACGTATTTTGTAACCGAAAACTTGCACTAAGGGTACTGTGCGTTTTTCCAGAAATTTCCTGCCTTGCATAGCAAAACTCTGGAATGAACTGTGGCCTGCGGTATTCCCGGACCGATATGACCTACAAGCCCTCAAGAAAAAAGCGTACTCCTGCCTTAAACCAGCGATATGCTGAGCCGGGACCTTTTTAGCGGCAACACTTCTTATTTTTATTTTTTTCTAACCTGTGCAAAGTGCCACTGCTGTTATAAATAAATGATTTTCTTTCTTTCTTTCTTAAATGCCGGCAACGCACTTGTACTCCTCTGGTGTTGCAGGTGTCCATGGGCGACGGTAATCGCTTACCATCAGGCGATCCGTTTCTCGTTTGCCCCCTATTCCATAAAAAAATGACGCGAAAATTATGAGAATACTATCTGCCGTCTACTAAATGATTCGCTATGCGGAAGAGCGGTCATCGTGCCATGTCATTTTCAGGGGCAAAGCGCAAGCGCACAAAACAATGTCCGCTCTGTACGTACCTACCTAACTATTTATAGAAAATTCAAATTAAGCCTAAATTGAATGTTACGGATGTAAACACTTAGGCAACTAAGCTCTATCTGGTCTACGAATAAATAATAATGTCTATTTATTCGTAGTATCTGGTAGAGTGAACCGCAGGATTATTTTGAAGGTAACAAACGTAAAAGACAAGAAACTTATTAATTAAAAAAATCGACTTACTATTTAAATAAATATCATTGTTGTTCTGGATTCGGAAGGCTTTGATAGTCCTCTGCGTATTATAAGTCCATAGGTTGCACGTGTAGTATTTATATTTGGCAGTAAGCCTTAAACAGAAAACTTGCTCACTATAACGTTGATATTTACTCGACACTGACAGGACTGATAGAAATAGAACATACTCAGTAGTACATAATGAGCACGTACTTAGGTTACACCTACAGGATACACCTAACCCCTACGAACAAATAATAAGCCTAACCCACGCTCTTTCAGGCCGGCTTACCTTATTGTTAGGGTTGCCATTAGAGATGTGCCGACTAGTCGCCGACTAGTCCGTAAAGCGGACTATCCGGCCACTATCGTAGTCGGCGAATAGTCGGCTAATAGCCTACTTTGCATGTATTTTTCAATAAAATATACACATTCATATTTACGCAGAGCCTTGATTGTTTATTCATATTTTTATTTTATATTCATTTTTATACATTTTTAAATTTGTGACCATTGTACAGCAAAACTATCTTCGATATTTTTTGGCTTTTCGGGCATTAATATTTTATATGGTTGTTTGTACAGTCGCCACCAAATATTGGCACATGCACTCTGTTATTAAGGTATTAAAGTTTATGTAAGTATCGATATTTTTGATCGCCTTGGCCGCTCCGAAATATCTGGTGGCGACTGTACTAAGTACTACAAAGTATTTCCCTGCCCACCACGAGAAATTATCATTTGACATTAGGTATACTCGACTTTATGGGAATCATTGTTTAATTGTTCGAAAAAAAAATCCATCCACGAGACTTTCTTTTTGAAATTATTAAATTTGAATATTAAATTTTATTTTTATCTCTTTCACTTTAATGAACAATCAGAGTAGGCAAAATATTTTTAAACAAAAACACCGCTTTGATAGTTACAAAAGAAAAAATCTAGAAATAATGCAAAGTACCAAAAACAGGTTCCGACACGCTCCCAGGCGTCGGTTGCGACTTGCGCGCGAATCAGCTGGTTAAAGAAGCGTCACGAAAATCCCGGAAACCGTGATCGGCTTGGCCGACTAGTTGGCCGATTAGTCGGCTTCTTTACAACCGACTAATCGGCTAGTCGGCCAAAGTCACAACCAGCACATATCTAGCTGCCCTACGTCCCGTATGGCATATATACATACGGGACTGTCACCGCGTCCCGTATTACTACATGTCCCGTATTTGTCCCGTATTTCGACAAAATGGAGCGGGCGCTCGGCTCTCCCGTCCGGTGGTGAAATGCGAATAAGGATATTACAATCCTTTGATTCGTTTGTGTACTACCAAACTAAATTCACTGATGTACTCGTACCCAGACTCAAAAATTGCTACTAAGCAAACTAAGCCAGAACTGAGGCTATATCGGCGTTGCATAATGATATTTACGAGTTTTGGGCATCAAAAGAGAAATCGTCCCGTATTGGTTCCTAGAGGTTATGGCAACCCTACTTATTGTGCTGTTGTTTTGATGGCGATTTTCCGCAACTGTTTTCACAAGGTAATGTTAATAGAGCTGAGATATTTGTATGTTTATACTAAGCGACATAAAAGCTTTTATCTGTATTCACGTTGTCCATACTGGTAATTAAAACATACGTGCTATTCGCAGAGTAAATAGTGTAAAATGATCTGACTTGTTTATTTAAAAAAATATATTTACATATAAGACTTGTTTGTTGAACTCGGGTAATCCCCAAGTGAACAAACGTTAATTTATTTTTGAATTATTGATGACATTTGTACTTAAAATAAGTCATTTAGAATGACGGTGTTTGTTTAAGATTTCATTATGATTGTTAACTCAGTGCTTATTGACACCTGTACCTAACGATAGAAATTGTTAGCATCTAAATTATGACTTGTTCTTTTCAACGAAGTGCAATCGTTGTTTTTCCGTTTAAGCTCCTCGAGACGTGACCGATGACAGGTCTTCCACTAGTCAGTGGTTCTTAACCGGTGGTCCCTGGAAGAATTCGAAGTGGTCCGCGAAGCCATCAACAACGAATTGGCAAAACGACGCGCTAGACAAGTAGCGGTCGCAACCGTTCATTCATTTACAATTTTGCTTTTACCGTACATTACCTTCAAATAGTTGGTGGTCCATGGCAAGACAGAAATTTTGTCAAATGGTCCCTCCCAACTAAAAGGTCAAGACCGCTGCACTAGGTGGATCGCGACATCGCGATAGCGAGCAACTGATCGAGATATGATGTACCTACATCCTGGTGTTCCAAGTGGAAGCCTTTTTCCAACAGTGGATGTCTTCCAGCTGGTGATGATGACGTTTCGTCAGAAATAGAACAAGACATAAAACGAGTACATCAGCCATCGTTATAGATACTTGGATTTAAACATTCTACACTGATCTATA
This sequence comes from Choristoneura fumiferana, assembly GCF_025370935.1. NCBI lineage: Eukaryota > Metazoa > Arthropoda > Insecta > Lepidoptera > Tortricidae > Choristoneura > Choristoneura fumiferana. The sequence goes on along the minus strand of NC_133475.1, from coordinate 15,407,791 downwards.
AACAAAAAAATGCCTTTTACTGTTATGCTCTATTTTTTTATTTACCTATTTCGAATAGGAAACGGATTAATTTTATTATATGTACTTACACTGTTTGTCTGTTCTGATTACTCTCGACAGATTTTACGGCCTAGGGATGTTACGGAGCTCCGATTCCGTTTCCGTTAAGTCGGTTTGATATTAAACATCCGTTTCGGTTCCGGTTCTGTTACTTTTGAAACGGAAGTCATATCGGAATGTCATTATCGCGAGCGACTGGACGGCGGGCGTTACATCCGAAATAAACAGAAGGCTAATTTTGTAACGTTTCGGTTGTCACTCGCGATCAATCTAATGATGTATGCAAAAACAAACAGATTGTGATCGCGACTGTCAGAATTGTTACGCAATATAGACCCTCAGGTTTAGTAGACCTACTAATATCATCTCGTCCATCCATCACTCAGACTCTGATTCTGGTTCCGCTTTCGGTTCCGATAAAACCACATCCGTTACATCCCTGGTCGAGACCCTTTTACCTCGTGAACGCGTCGAGGTATCCAGTTGAAATTAAAACCATAATATAAGCAACTACAGTCCCTTGAAGCTGTGAAAAAATCATACTTTTTTATATGCGCTAATTATATCGGCATATTTAAAATACATTACCTACTAATTTAGCATTCAGCTTTGAGCTGACTTCTACACAATCCAGTCTTGGAAAAATAAATATTTAATCAATCAATTTTCAACGTACTTCCGCGTAACCTTTTACGATATACAAAACAGATATTTCGCTTTCAATACCACCTATTATCCAAGATAATATTGTATAAGTTGGTTCAGTTTTTGCATGGACAAAAAGTTCAACCGATTTTTGATATTACGTTACTAGAGCACAAAAAACATTGTATAACGTCGTCGTACTGTGTGATTTCTTTATTATTGTTGTGGCTTGATCTGTTGTGGTTGGAATTGATGTAAATATCGGAACGTAGGGCACTTTAATTTGGATTTAACCACACAAGTCGCACGACTCTATACTTACATCATTTGTCATTACTATGGTTATTTACGTTATTATGTTATGTTACGTTGTTACGGCTAAGTTATTGAATGGATTAGGATTGATTATGATATTGTAATCCGATATATATGATATCTGAATCATCATCATCCCAGCCTATATACGTCCCACTGCTGGGCACAGGCCTCCTCTCAGAACAAGAGGGCTTGGACCATAGTTCCCACGCGGGCCCAGTGCGGATTGCGAACTTCACACGCACCATTAAATTGCTTCGCAGGTTTGTGCAGGTTTCCTCACGATGTTTTCCTTCACCGCAAAGCTCGTGGTAAAATTTCAAATGTCATTCCGCACATGAATTTCGAAAAACTCAGAGGTGCGAGCCGGGGTTTGAACCCACGACCCTCTGTTTGAGAGGCGATAGGTCAAACCACTAGGCCACCACGGCTTTTTACGATATCTGAATACTCATATTAAATATATTGAGTTATCACGTTTTAAATCGAGTTTAGCCCGACATGTTTCGGGCTAATCCGTAGCCCTTCGTCTTCGGAGCAACGCGACTCGGCGGCTGCTGCAACACGCACTGTAGTGAGTTATCCGGGTCAATATATTTAATATGAGTGAGTCTCACGGTAGTTTCATATCTAAATACTGCATAAATACTGAGTAAGAACGTGAATTATTTACCTATCTTTTTCTGTTGTACATAAAACAGACAGCATTACTAATTTTACCAAAGTTCGTAAGGTAAACGTCGGAGTGATCGACACGCTAATGCCCAGTAGACGACACCCTGCTGTCACAGACATGACATAAGATTCCAAGATTAAGATGCCAACTACTGGGACAGCGACGAGCACTCGTACGTTTACCTTACGTTGGTTACTGTTTAAAATGTGTAAACAATAGAAAAACATGTGTCGATGACGAATGCTGTGACAGGCTGGCGCTGGGATCGTGAGGTCCGTTCTATATAGGTCCGTTTGATAACATTGACATTTGTAACACGTTTGTGATTAGTTAATTAACTAAATGAATGAATCGCAAGCAACTGACGCCATCTAACGATAATTCGCTTGTTAAGACACCTGTGTTGTCATACAAAAATTTTGATATTTTCTGGATTGAAACATAACAATACAATAATATTATTGCACACCATCACATAGTAAGGCAGTACAGAAAACACAAGTATATACATAGATTTTCTAAGGTAAGCTATAGGGGGTCTTAGAGCAATCTTTTCCAAATTCTTTTCTTTCTTTCGTCGCTGGAGAAATGTCCGGTGCATGTACACACATTCATAGTAAGCCAAACAACACAAACAAAAAAGCAGTCCGTTGTCCGGTGAAAACAACGGACGTCTACAAGCGGCCTAAGCCTAAAAGTCTGTCTGTGCGGTAAATGTGTTCTTCAATTCTACATAAATCAGTAATGTCACACAGACTCAATCACCACAAACACCGCACAAATTGAGAGAATAATGTTGAGAAAAATAATGTGGACCGGGTAGTTTAGAGGAGGTTCCCACCAAAAATATTACGTAACAGTAGGTAGCTCAAAAACTTCGATTCCATTAACAAATGTCTAGGTAACTATCGTAACTTCCGACGCTCTTTTCTTAGCCAGTATTAATTTGTTACTTCGTGTTCAACCTTCAACTTGTCCTTAACATTGTACCTTTCAAAGAAAACACGTTTTTGAATTTGTTTGAAAATTAAGTTGACACCATTGTTAAAAATCTATCATCATCATCATCATCAGCCGGAAGCTACGAATAAATTATTATTAATAAAGGGCTCCCCCGCAGAACGCCATAATGAACGACAACTCGCCACTTGCATCCACCGGTTGCCCACAACTCTTACGATGTCGTCAGTCCACCTAGTAGGAGGCCTGCCAACGCTTCGTCTTCGGGTTCATGGTTACAACTCAAGGAATTTTCTCCCCCAACTAGGGTTGCCATATAAAAATCCTGACATTTCTTGTAATAGAGGTTTGACGTAAATTGAAGGAAGAACGTGCCGGCGCCGCGCTGCGCGCTACGACACTTCCATTGTGTTGTGACACGAAAATTATTCATAAAAATGTATAATTATTTTTCGTGTCAGAATGGAAATAAAAAATACTTAGTAATTCTAACGACTTGCGTCAAGGTGTGCAACTTTTTGGTCTTCACCCTTTAATTGAAGATTGTAACTAGTTTGAAGCAAACGATTGATTGATATCTTTTTAGCTGTAATTTACCCTATGTTAAATTGCTTTGAAAGAAATATTATTAATTTTGTTAATTAGTTACCACTTAATTTATCATCTTACTCATAAAAAACGGTGTAATATAATGTATCAAGAAAACATTTTTTTTTCCAATGAGAGCAATTATTTTCTAAAAATCCGAACACTTGGTAGGTCTGGCTGCAAATCTGTCAAAAAAGTCAAAAATCCGGACATGTCCGGACAAATCCTGACGTATGGCAACCCTACCCCCAACGCTTATGTTCTTTGAGCGATGTGAGCCGTCCATTGCCACTTCAACTTGCATATTTTTCCAGCTATAAATCTATAATGTTGAGAAAATCTCGAAAACCGACGAAGGTGGATAAGCAATGTACCTATTTCCCTAGCTAAATACATAAATACAGAGATATCAAAAGGATCATTCTCATTTGCCTTAAATGCTACACTTAACCTAAAATTTTTCTTCTGCCATTAATCGGTTCACATTTATCTATCTCTAAAATAATGGGTACAAAGTGCAACGACAAATCAAACACTTAGCCTGAATTGTCGCTTGGGGTTATATATTTGATTTTAATGACAAACTCTGTTTTAATTTTAACCGACTTGAAAAAAACCCGGTTTAGGATCAAAAATGATTCGCATTGCGTCGTTTTTTTTTGTAAAAACTTTCTTACCATACAATGACATTTTATTGACACCAAAAAGTTACGCAGAAAACAAGTAAACAAAACGTCTTATTGCATTTCTTAACTTGGCTTAACTTATGGCCTCTCAGCAGATAATCGTCGTGTGTTCAAACCTGTGCACCTCTGAGTTTTTTTTTAATTCATGTGCGAAATTACATTCAAAATTAATCAAGAGCTTTCAATAAAGAGAAAAACCTGCGAAGCACTTGAATGAAGTAGGTACGGGGTATATATATACGAACTTATTCAAAGTTTCAAAAATAAGTACCACATACTCTTATTCCGACGCAATAAGGCCGTAGTCTAGTAACATATTTTGAGTGGTTCGAATAGATACTTACTTATTTTTGCACTTGACTGTACCTACCTAATCCACGCCAGGCCCACGTGGAAACTACGCTATGAGAAGCTAAAGCCCTCGCTATGAGAGGAGACAACAAGTGAGACGTATAAAGGCTGGGTTGATTACTTTTGAATTAGCAGCATTCTTTGGATCTCGTTCTGTCACGTGACATTCCGCGCATCGGAAGTGTAAACATAATACAGAGGTCAATAATATTTGCACTCAGTGCACGTAGCTCCGGCCGCAGCCAAAAACGTAACGACAATGACACAAGTTATCGCTCCATGGGGTCGCGGCTATTGTTTATTATTTATTACGGCTAATAGGGCGCGTCACGTGACTTTCATACATTTTGAACGAATACGATAAGCGATTAGACTCTTCTGACTACTTCTGAGACATAGTGCATGCTGGCGAAAACTGCCATGGATGGATTTCCGTTGAAATTACCTACAAGTTCTTTATGCAACTTTGACTTCGCAGTTATACTTACGCCGTTACGCCGGACCGTACTGGCTCAGGAAGACGGAGAATAGGACGAAGTGGAGGAAATTAGGACAGGGCTGTATCCAGCAGTGGATAGAAAAAGCCTGAAAAAGAAGAGAGGAAAGAGAAGAGTTGTTACACTCCTTGCAGAGTGGTCGTAACTGATCAGTCAGTGATCAGTCAGACACAGATATTGCTTGCCGTATACCTGAATAGACAAGAGGTGTTTTGCAATCTTATACCTATTCAAAGATACCTTACACCATTGAGTAGACAAAAAAACCCTATGTATTAGATAGGTAGTTACTATGCTATTACTCGTATAGTGACTGATCTGCGTGTCGGATTGTTCATGTAAAAAGTTAGATTGACAAAAGTGCAATAGGGAATTAAACAACAGATTTTTATGACAGACACAAGGATTAAGTTTTTACCTGAACAGCACCGAACAAATGTCAACAATTAGATATAAGTACTCGTATTTTTATAATAAGAAAATATGTTTACAAAAAGATAATAAAAGGATCAGAATCAGAGGAAAGAGGGAGGAGGAGGAGGATCAGAGGGTTAATAAAAGTTTATTTTCAAAGTAGTTGCGATTCCGTGCAAAACAGTCTATACTTAAAAGAAAATCTGGAGCTATGTAAGCATCGCCTACGCCCAACCATGTAAAGAAACCCACAAAAACATTTACTCGGCCCGTACGCCATTCCGCCGATATTTGTATCTTGTTAAGTCTTTCAAGTGTCACATGAGTACATTTGTTCTCGATTTTCTTTATGTGCCGTAAAGATTAACGATTCAGTGTACGAAGGTCGCTGACTCGTATTGAATTCTTAGGCAAAGTAAACAAAAGAATTTGGCGGAGCGATGAAAAATGGCTGTGTACTTTTTGGACAGTGACTAATCAGCACCATCGAAATACTCTTACACGATGATTTCTATGAGCAACATAATTATGCGAGTTTTGTAGCTCTTAATTTTCTCTATGCAAACAAGAGTCCTATTAGGTTTTCTAATGACTACACGGAGGATATTTATCAGTGAGCCTAGCACTGTTCTACTTGTAACTTTGACGCAGTACCTTGCTTTTTGCGTGAGAGATGTGTTTTTTTATGACATGTGATGGGATAGAAAATGAACCAGTAGGGAGGCTCAGAGGACTAGTTAGGGGGAGGAGGACTAGGAAGCAAGATAGGGAGCAAGATAGTGGAACAATCCGAATGGACCTCGCATAAGATTCTACCACCCGCTAAGTCTGCGGAAGGGATGCGTTTTGTCGTCACTACAAGGTTTTGGATGATAGTTTTTGAGATTCAATTTTTATATACTTCAAATGAATTCCCTTGTCAAGCAATGTGATGTTTATTATAACTTCTTCCGTAACAAGATTCTATTTTATAGTACAATATTGGACCAAAACTGTCCCACCTGGTCGTCAAATCAAATGTCAGTCAAATGGTAAGTATACTGGTGACGTCACGCAGTGGAATGAAGCAAAGCAGTAACACTTTAGAGTAAACGATTGGTCAACACGTGTTAAGAACGTGCCTACCTGGGCCACTTGTTATGGCGTCATTACATTACCTAGGATAGTGATTGATTTGTACTTTTCCGTAACTATTAGCTCATAATACTATTTAAGTACCTATATGCTTTTTGAAATTAAAATCAGTTTTCCTTTAGAGTTTGGCAGTATTTTTACCCCCGACGCATTGAGAGGGGTATCATTAAATAAGTTTGACGTCAATTTCTGTCTGCCTGTCTGCTCTCTATGACATCGTAGCCTCAAACGGATGGACTGATTTCGATGCGGTTTTTTTACGTGAAAGCGAGTTTCATTGCGGTAATTCTTAGCTATGTTTTTATTATAGCCAATTTTGAGATATTTTAGAGTTTGAATATTCAAATGTGACACTTCTGTAGCATTTGAAAATGTCACAGAGTCCATTTGTTATCTTATTGATATTGACATCTCTGAGTGCATGATAAGTTTCGATTGACTCTGTAGTACCTACTACAAATTTCAAGCAAAACAAGTCGCGGGCAAAAACCAGCATACTCGTATATAAAAGACACGTATTTTTTCTCCACTTATAATATTATCTTCTCCTGTTGTCTACAGTAACATATCATTACAAGACTCGCGTGATACAAAAACACTATAATGATATCCTTTGGAGAAAAAACGGCAATTTAAAACAAACGATGGGAAGTTTTCTACACGAGTTGAATTATTTTTTAGCTTAGGAACTTACATTATACCACTAATTTTGTTACGTTAATGTGAGATTTTTGTGGCGATCGCCATACACTTTACTAGTTTCGTATCGTTGCACAACAAATATGGTAAAAAATTACCTACTAACTTACTGTGATCATGAGACCTCAAAAACTACGAATCTTCTGAATGTTCTGACTAATTCAATGTAATTTCAAAAAAAATATTTTAATTTTAATAATCTACCGCTGAGACTCTAATCTTCTAAATTTTTTTCCGGCAAGCAACCGCTGATGAACAGGGGGGCTACTACGAAATTCGAAAATCGATGCTCGTATCGTACTATATTAGTACCTGTTTTACCTATGGCTTAAAATTCTATAATTTTACTTATTTAAATGCTAAGACAATGTCAAAATAGGTCTATCATTACAGCCACCCGGCACCCGACCAGGTCCGCCTCGCCTCGAGCGGTTAGTATTCTTTATATGAATTTGTATGAGCATGCGCTCACTACATCAACTTCGTAACGTCACCGGATCGCCTCACTCGCGAGGTTGCCACGCGTGGACGGCGAGTGGACCACTCGCTGCCGGCACGCTTGCGATGCGGCGCTCTCCACCCCCCGCCACCCTCCCTTCATCCCCCTTACTCCGAAATTCGTGGACCGCGCGAGGTCCACTCGTTGTCAACGCGCAGTCCGCGCGTGGACCACCTGTCGACAACGAGTGGACGCCAAAAGTCGAGGCGGTGCTGGTCGGGTGCCGGGTAACTCAAATGAGCTGTAACTTTTACTGCCCCAGATCCGTTATTTTGCATACGGGAGATACAAACAATTTACATTTACTACCGGTAAAAACGGTATCTTTTAAATGACGATGACTGCTGTGAATTTGGAATAATACAGCGAAATTATTGGTCAGCAGAAATGTTTGACAGGTTAATTCGAAAATGATTTTGTGCAAGACACGGGGGGCGGACGTGCAGTGTAAGTGATTGAAGGGCCGTGGATTTAGGACTCATTCGCACGCGTTCAAATAGAACTGCATTCCCAAGTGTACAGTGTGTTACGGCAGCCAGGCTTATTTTTAAAGTAACTAAAGTATTTCTGTAACTATGACATAAATTTAGGTAATTAATAAACAAAAATTGAAAAACGCAATGTACAGCAAAGTAAATTGACAAGTAAATGTAATTGACACTGCGACAGATACTTGTCAATTTACTTTGCCGTACATTGCTGGCTGGCAATTATAATTTTGCTGGAAAGTTAACATGAATTTTAGTTTATTAATCAAATTAATGTCATGGTTAAGCTACAGAAATACGTTACTTTAACCTCCCTTAAAAAAAGCTTGGCTGCCGGTAACACACGGTACTGTACGTTCACACGTTGCTTTTGAAACGCGGTGGTTTTTTAACGAGCAGTGTTGTATTTTCTGCGCTGGACGTTGAAAATTATACAAAAATAAAAAAATATTAAAAAAATTATATAATTTAAAATTATATTGAAAATTTTATTGAAACTGGGGCAACGCCGAGTTTTGAAGCAACGGTTTTTTAGCTCTCGTACAAATGAGGTCTTAGGCAGCCTGTCCACTGGAGCGATGCGAGACAGCGGAGTGAAGTTGCGGACTTTATCTGTCCATAAGCACACAAACACACGCACAAACTTTCGCATTTATAATTATTATTAGTAGGATTTTAAGTATTTGTTTAACGCAACAATCCAATGTCGTTTTCCGTTTGTCAATTTTACAAAGAGAACGCACTTTTTCTTTTTTGAGTAAACCCCTTTACTTGTTTTGTGTAGCTTTATTTTGTGTATATAAAGAAGGTAAATATTGTTTTATTTTCTTCTAAGTACCAATTTATATAAAGAAACAGGTTAATCATGCGCATTGCCTTCATAAATAGGTCAATGCCTCACTGATAACGCCAAAGGACAATAAAATAAAGATGCAATGTTTTCCGTGCAGTGGTCTGTTTATTTTATTTGATAAAATATCCTAACAAATACTTAACATTACTTACTTATATCGAATCTGATAAACAGTAAGTACGCACAACTACCTATAAATCACAGACTATCTAGAGATAGACAACACAAGTAAACTTGCGTACATTGCGTGCTGTAAAGTGAACAAAAACTTATTTTTCATTCCACCTGCACAACAATGTCTAATTATGTATCAAGCAAAGCTTCTCAAAGTAGATCATTATAGCCCTTGGCTTTCGCCGGGGCGTAACGTTGTACTGAATTTCATTATAACCTGCTGGTTAGTAATGTGATTCTCACTTCTCATAAGTAGTTCTTATTGTTATGCATTTATAGTCTAATTTCTGCAAAATCGCACGGCGTACAGCAGCTCATCCCGTATTTTTTGAAAATCGAACTTATTTAAAATTAAATTTAGTGTTCTTTAAAAACGTTCTAAGAAAGTTTTTTCAAAACTAGTCCTTTAGGGTTATAATCGCCAAAATTTGAAAAAAAGAACGATTTTTTCGTGTTTTTTTTCGATTTTTGACAAAGTTGCGTTCGGCCCTCGAGGTCACAAACTTGGATTATTCATTAGGCCAACATCATAAACAAGTCTGCAAAAATTCAGAACTACCGGATTTGACGCACACTGCCCCATACTTTCAGGCGACAAAGTTACTGGATTATTATAAGTAGGTATTACGATTCGCCGTTGTTACTAACGGTGCAGTGCAGTGTACCTACAGATGTAGTGAATAATGTTTTGGCGTCGTATTTTGTCGGAAAGTTCGTATTATGTTGCTTTCTCAACTTGCTTACTGAAGTTTACTGAAGATAACTGAGAAAACAAGATAAATACGAACTTATTCGATAAAACACGATGGAAAAATATTATTCAATCTCACAAGCACACAGATATGGTAACGCAGGAAAGGATCGAAACATCCAAAGCAAGTGTCGCGTGACGCGTGTGCTCGCAGACTTAGACAATCTCAAGTTGTCGCGCGCTGTAGGTGTTTATCGCTGTAGGTATTGACGAGTGACGGATGCCTGGCCCAACGGAATATGAACGCTCGTGTAACATGATAAGTTTCAATTTCGTGTGCAAGTCGTAAGAGTAGGTAACGATTTATACCTAAACATGACTTTTATTCGAGAGAGTCCCTTCTGTACGGTAGTACTATTACTTATTCTATATTCTGTGCCGGCGGTGAGATAACTGCCTAAGGGCCTGGACACATGTCGCCGGTACGGTGCCGTCTACGGTGTCACGGCGCGGCGCCGTCAAAACTACCAAGCGTGTACGTACCAAGCGTTTGACGGCGCCGCGCCGTGACACCGTAGACGGCACCGTACCGGCGACATGTGTCCAGGCCCTAACTGATTTGAATGATAAATACACGGTTAATTATAGGGTGTAATGATCGTGTTAAATTCACTTGTAATGAATTCGGGAGTAGATGCTGACAACTGAGATACAGGTTTATACCTAGTTCAGTGGCCAGACTTCATAAAATTATGTTCAATCTCTTTTTGATCAATAAAATATTATTATTATTCACTTTATTTATCTTCGTTCTTAGTTTAGGTTGTTATAATATTTTTTAAAAGTAAAAAACAATTAAAAGTACAAACAAAATAAAAAATATTATGAAAACCTAACCTAGTTTATAACTATTAACTTGCACTTGACATTATTTTTTATTCGACTGGATGGCAAACGAGCAAGTGGGTCTCCTGATGGTAAGAGATCACCACCGCCCATAAACATCTGCAACACCAGGGGTACTGCAGACGCGTTGCCAACCTAGAGGCCTAAGATGGGATACCTCAAGTGCGAGTAATTTCACCGGCTGCCTTACTCTCCACGCCGAAACACAACAGTGCAAGCACTGTTGCTTCACGGCAGGATTAGGCGAGCAAGATGGTGGTAGCAATCCGGGCGGATCTTGCACAAGGTCCTACCACCTGAAAAGTCATGTCATCATCATCATCATGTCACCCAAAAGACGTCCACTGCTAGACATAGGCCTCCCCCAAGGTTCACCACTCAGACCGGTCTTGCGCTTTCCGCATCCAACGCGCTCCCGCGATCTTAACCAGAGACCGTATGCCTAACGTTTGTGATGCTCGCGATCGCAATAAAATGACAGTTTTTATATGCGACATCTGTCATTTTGATCCCGATCGCGAGCACCAGAAACGTTAGGAAATACGCGTCGTGTCGTCGCTCCACACACCACTCCACTTGACATGTATAACACCATTATAATATGTAGTGTTGTCTCTTCCAACTTCCAACAATTTCCCAGTTTTTTATGTTTTTAACCAAGTCAACTTAAATTATAACTAGGTAATATTTTCTTTTCCATTTCAGGTAAGATCCTGCTGCTCAATCAAAAATTATCTGGATGAAGCTGTAAGAATACCGAAAATACAAATAAATTACCATTGTTATTTTTTTTCTATGTATGTATGTAATAAAAATATTTTTATATTTTTTCTATGTGTGTATGTAAATTACCATTGTTATTTTTCACGAACCGGGGTTGTTGAGCCACTTGTACTTGTACCATTGTTCGTAATTTGACCGTGCTATTCTGGTTAATTTATGATAATATTTATTACAACACAACTAACTAACTCCGCTAAATTATGAACAGTAGTGGCGAGTAGCTCAACGATTCCAGTTCGCGATGGTGCTTCTATTTCTGTACTACTTACTATTATTATGGTGCTCAATAAAGGTGGTAGGACCTTGTGCAAGGTCCGCCCGGATTGCTACCACCATTTTGCTCGCTAATCCTGCCGTGAAGCAGCAGTGCTTGCACTGTTGTGTTTCGGCGTGGAGAGTAAGACAGCCGGTGAAATTACTGGCACTTGAGGTATCCCATCTTAGGCCTCTAGGTTGGCAACGCATCTGCAATACCCCTGGTTTTGCAGATGTTTATGGGCGGTGGTGATCTCTTACCATCAGGAGAACCACTGGCTCGTTTGCCACCCAGTCGAATAAAAAAAATGTATTGTTCGGCGGATATTGTTTTGATAGTTTGAAGTTATTTATTTTGGAACGTACCAAAATCACGACGCCATTTCCAAATTGACTGGTCCTATCGGCTTATAAATCAACATGAAAAACTACCTCCAAGCTATTGCTGGGCTGAGCGCTGCCCATTACCGAGCTAACAAACTGCCAATTTGCCAAAAAGGCCACCAAGGTTAAAAGTCAAGTCATGTCATTTGGTTAAAAGTGACCATTGGCGATGGTCCGATTCATAAGATAAAGGCTCGATAATATTAGCTATCGACTTAAATTAATCGACCAAATGTGGATGAACGCGTGTATATTGGCTTCTATAGAGATTTCACTGTGTGTGGTTACTTTACATTTATTACCGGATAGGCGAATATTACCTAGTGGTAGTAATCCTGCAGGGCTTCTACGAAACTCGAAACTCGAAGTTCGTATCGTACCGTCCCTCTCGCTCTCGTATTAAATAGTATAAGTGTCAGAGGGACCGCACGACACGAACTTCGAGTTTCGTAGAAGCCCTGCTGCTTTTGAAGCTGGAATATAGACTCTAGAGTCTATGGTTTGGACCACGACAGAGGCAGACATTTATGTGATCAATGCAAAGTCATGGATTTTACATGTATTTGAGCCATTTGCACAAATTTGTATGTTAATTATTTTGTCTACTTTCATAGTTTGTACTAAGTTTGCTTTATGAGCGTCATATTTTAGTTGTATTTTCCTTTTTCATGACGAATAGGTTGATTACGGGGATACTAACACTGTGATACCCTCATGTTTAGTTTATCATAAGTTTTTTGAAAAATAAGCAGATTAAAAAAGTTATCAGAATGCTATAGTAAACAAAATTAACATGCAAGTATTTTTCCTAAAACGCTCAGTCAGTATTTCAAACCACAATTTATTGACATTGACGTGGTATAAGTGCTACCACGTTCCATAATTCAGGGAACAATGTTTTCCGTTCAACTGATTTGTTCCGTTTTTTGTTTCGTTAATTAATTTAATTTTTTACATTTCCTTTGCTTCGATTTGATTAAAGGTTCTCCTTTAGCATTATCAAGACGAAAAATAAATGTTACACTGTATCAGGTGTCTCATTATTTTTTCTTCATAGTCAATTTTTTACTGTTTACTTGAATGTGTTTGTTTGCAAATGTGCTAGTTTCTATCGTTCCGTCTGTTTAAAACAGAATAGGGAAATACTCAACGTACTTTTTTTAAAGAATTTTAAAGCATATACCAACGCTCATCTAATTTCATTAAAGTTCTTGGAACTTGTCTTTCTGTTGTGGTTAATATTAATAATCGTAGAATAACAAAGCGTTTTCACCGCGCGGCCACAACGCTCGAATATTGATTTGGTGAACTTAAGTACTTGACTGTAATTATGTTATAATGATATTTTATGAAACAGTTTTCACAGTAAGTAGTTTGAGCAGACGTACACTCAAACCAACTGAGTTGTGATCCGCTGTGTGGTTTTCGTATAAAAAGTCATAGTGACGTCGCTTTGCTTGTCAAGGGAATTTATTATGACACTTACTGTGAGAACGTTCTATGGTGGGTCAGGACTCAAATGGTAGACCAGTTTCATTGACTAACTGCCTAGGCGTTAAGAATATGTTAAGTCGTCAGTTCATACGTTATTAATGACCTAACGGTACCAAAGTGAGGTCAAGTGTTATGATGTTACGAAATAAACAGAGGTCCTTTAAGTAATAAAATGACAAAACGAGAAAAGTGCAACGTCTTGTTTTCATAATTTATTCTGACCTTAGTTTCATGGTCCGAAGCCCACGTAGTGTAAAAAAGAAGGAAACATTGGGATTGAGAACAAGGTATCTTTGAATGTAAAGTTCAAGGACAGAAAATATCAGTGCTTCCCGAACGCAACAGATTTAGTATATATCTATATAGGTCGGACTGTAATCGACATATATATGTCAGAGAGAGAGGATATCCTCTCATTCAAAGAGAAGATCTGAGCCCAGCAGTAGGCCATATTATGCGCTGGGATAGTGGTGGTGGTGGTTTCATGCAAGGTGATCGAAGACTAATGTAATTTTTCGGGATTCCCATGGAGATTTACTAAAATGCTGAAATGTAATGACTATTAAGTAAAAAAAATATTATAATAATAATAATAAATAAATATCATGGGACATTTGACACCAATTGACCTAGTCCCAAACTAAACTAGGCAACGGATAAACATACTTATATAGATAAATACATACTTAAATACATATTAAACATCCAAGACCCGAGAACAAACATTCGTGTTATTCACACAAATATCTGCCCCGGCCGGGATTCGAACCCAGGACCTCAACCTTCGTAGTCAGGTTCTCTAACCACTTAGCCATCCGGTCGTCGATATGAAAGTTAATAAACGAAAAAAAAAGAGGAAAGTTGTGCTTTATACTTAGGTACCCTCATTCCAAGAAAGTGGTGGCCTAGTGGTTTGATTTATCGCTTCTCAAGCAGAGGATCGTAGGGTCAAACCCCGGCTCGCACCTCTGAGTTTTTCCAAATTCATGTGCCAAATCACATTTGAAATTTACCACGAACTTTACGGTGAAGGAAAACATCGTAAGAAAACCTGCACAAACCAACGAAGCAATTCAATGGTGTGTGTGAAGTTCCCAATCCGCACTGGGCCCGCTTGGGAACTACGGCCCAAGCCCTCTCTTTCTGAGATGATGATGAATGTTCGAAATTATCCTAAAAATATATGAGTGCGATTCAATAACATTGACCAACGTGAAATCGCGATAAATATACACTCGCATACAAAAACCAAGTACCACCGCTTACATGTGGGAGAGGGGAGGGGGTGATGAATAATTGAAGGCCGAGTCACCCTTCCAGACGGGAAAATGTCAATAGGTAAAATACCTAAGTTACTTACACTCAATTTATGAATCACAAGAATCCCCCAACGTAGAAGAAGAAATTAGGTTAGTAATACAGGGTTTACCCATCTCTGTATCCTTAATTAAGTGAGTTAAGTTTCTTTGTGTTAAAAAAAATAATTAATTAAAAACGCTGAAGATAGTTTAAGTATGCCAGTTTTAGTCGCTCTTTGAAAGTATTTGATGATAAACTTTACACTATTATTATCCAGTATTAAAAATAAAAAAAGCATGTGCATAAAATTGGAGCCGCTTAACCACCGGTACACATTTTTTATGCAAATATCATTTTTTTCTGTTAAGTCTGTTACGGCGGTATGAAATTGATACAATACATGTTCTTGTTTGTTAAAAGAAAAAATGTACGGGTTCTGACATTGGCTACAAATAGAATGGTAAAATCTGTACATTTTAACTTCATGATCTAGGTTCTCCTGATCGAAAATAATATAAGTACTTTTATCGTACCATTTTATTAAGTAGGTATACGTACCGTCGAAACAACTGGAGGTATATGGGGAGGTTTATGTCTAACAGTGGACGGACGTACTATGGCTGATATGATGAAGATTATCGTACAGTCGCCATTATAGCTCTAAGAGCTGTCTAAGAGATAATATATGAACACGACGATATTGTCAATTCAATAATATTAGCGTTAAGATATTACTAACCATCTAGACAGTTCCGATGATTATAACAGCGAATGTAAAAAACAGCAAAAAACCAAGAGTTGTCCTGGAAGGTGAATTATTGTGTTGATAAGGAACTAGTTAAATCGGCAATTAATTTTGTCCTAGACACACTTAGTGCTTAGATTTTCCTTAAAACATTGCTTAGTAATTTACAAGGCAAGCGTGCGTATACCTTGAAAGCTTTCCTTTAAAAATTATAATACGGCAATGTCTATAATTATGATGCTGCATTTAAGTATTTTTTATTATTTCCGACAAAAACAGATGATAGAGAATCGAAACACCCAAAGATTGTAGAGTATTTTTAATCTATCCGTTGAACAAAAGAATTATACCAGAACGTTAAAGAGAAAGATATATTAAAAAGAAAGTAGATTGACATCCCATTTTAATTTGTGGTATTTTAGCAAGGTACTTAATAATGTAAGATAAAAGCTATGCGTTTTGCCCCAACTCTATTTAAGTAAACATCCGCGAGCAATCATTAACCCAAAACCGGCGTTTCAATAATATTGACTTACAAATAAATGGTTATTTCCTAGTATTTAAATTGACGATTGACGACTTGAAGTGTCGTCTTATCTTAACCACAAGATCCTTGTTTATGCCAAAGTTCAGAATCAGAATCAGAATCGTTGATTTGCTAGAATACAGTATAAATGGTGTTACAGTCTTCTTGTCTTCTTCTTCAGTTAACACCTTACGTAAGGAAAAAGTATTTATGGCGATATTCAAAAGATAGAAGACGGAGCGTTAGGGCCTGGACACATGTCGCCGGTACGGTGCCGTCTACGGTGTCACGGCGCGGCGCCGTCAAACGCTTGGTACGTACACGCTTGGTAGTTTTGACGGCGCCGCGCCGTGACACCGTAGACGGCACCGTACCGGCGACATGTGTCCAGGCCCTTAAGAGAGGTTTTTAACTGATTTGAACTTTAACTAATGACATTAGGGGCTGTTTCACCATCCATTCCAGTTTCTATTTGTTTTGTTCGAATAGACGGAAACGGCATCACATATAACCGTCAGTTAACACTTATCAATGGATGGTGAAACAACTTAATCTCAATAGTAAATACAAATTATTTGCCCATTTGACAACATGCCATGTAGCCATTGTAAGGAATGCTTGAACCACACGAAAACTGTCTGCCGGTCAGTGGCCGTTCCAACAATTTTCGTCCATCATTTATTTGTTAATCACGTCCTCATTATTTCGAAATGATTGACCATTTCCTTTTCGTTCATTTTCGTGTTTCAATTCAGAGTCGACCTGCACTAATTATTTTTGCATTACGAAAAGCTAGCGTTCCAATCGGAATAAATTAACGTTTAGTGATTATTTACTGTGATTTAATTGTCTGTTTATCAGACTTTATTTTCAAGCAAGCAAAAGAAAAAAGCGTCTATGAATATGTCGAATTACTTTCCTGCGAAAAAGTCAAGAATTATTTCAAATATTTTATCGGTTGAAATTGCCACTAGCACATGCATTTGAAAAAAAAAAACAAAAGCAGTTCTGGAGCTCTAAATATATATAAACGACAATGTATAATGTTATATCTGGTACTTCGACAGATGCTATGCGTACTCGTAAGTACTTGAAAATAATATGAAGACTAAACTACCCATTAGTTGATCTATCTTATGGCTATCCGAACTATAAAATGAGCAATAGTATATAATAATATGTATTATAATATGATAATAACGTAGCCTAGTCAAAGGCATAATCGCAAGAAAGTACAGCCTCTATTAGGCAGTCCCGAAAATTTGTGCGACTTTCGTTACATTGCGGGACCGCGAGGCTACGGATTTTTGTGATCGGTTACCGACGGCAATTAATTGCAAATCGCACGAAATTCTCATATCGTATAGATGTAGGCGTATGCAGGCTTATCTTAGAGCTTTTGCACACCGCGTTTTTTACAGCGCGTTTTAAAACGTGGTGTTCAAAGCCACCGCACACGCAACAGTGACATACAATGTAACCAATCAACTAATATAAAATAAGCAAAAACTGATTTAGCAGCAACATTAGTTCGTAAGATGAGTCACGTAAAAAATAATTTTACATGTTCTGTCTGCTTAGTACTCTCAAACGCTCACTGGCCCGGACACGAAACTACTTGGCTACGTACCTACCTCAAGTATTCTTGAAGAATACACTATAACTACAACAATCAAATCGGTGACAAGAAGCTAAAAAAATAACGTTCTTTATTTCTACGATACGAATACGGTATTTGACAACTCCTGATTTTGCCATATCTTAATATTATTATGAAAATATAGATAATACAGATTGTTTAGCGAAGAGAAAAATTAAATCGGTTGAAAATTGGATTTATAGTGATTTTTTGAAAAATCTATATACCTGTCTCTTACTCAAACAAGGGTCACGTGTTGTTACATAGAGTACCTACTAAACAACGTGCCTACATCAGAAATGATAAATAAAAACATATCTCACGATAAATATCTTGCATTTTCTCAAAGATTTTGGTAAGCCATTTCGATAACATGGTATCTTTAAAATGAATTTACTTACGTGCTTCAGTCAAAAAGAAATCCTTCTGGGGTTGTTCGTGTATGCGAAGACGATCATAAATGCTTACCAACGCCCTATATAGCTTCTCTCATTCAAGATGTTTTTAAATCAGTCACGCCTTTGATGCGGTACACTCGAACATCGATATTGATCGATACATTTGGTATAGAAACATTTATCAGTCACAACCTCCCACGACTAAAAATGGCCATCGAAACAGAGGCAGGCCGAAGCGGAGATGGTAGGCGGGACGACTTATACGCGTATCAATGAGGGCTATCGTTTTTTGTCTCACTAGATGGCGCACTGTTGCGTAAGGATTTTAAGTATGGCTTTCAAAGTCTGTTATTACGGGCGTGAAAACAAAGTTTAGATTAAAATCATATTTAATGCACCTTAAAACCGTACCATAAAAATATCGAGCCTGCCACAGTGTTGCATAGTCCCCGTTTTGTTCGGATAAAAGGCAGGACAAAGGTTTCCGAAAGACAAAACTGTCTCAAAACACAGACATTCATTGCCCCGGAACGCATATTTGCCATAATTAATTTCAGATATTGCAAAATATTCTAATTATAAATAAACCCGCGTAGCTCACCCAAAAACTATGAGATTTGACATTTCGGAGACCTCACGCTACACTAGCGCCTCTAGTGGCGAATTCATACGCGAAAGCCCTCATTACAGTTGCATTGCAGGAGTATGCTCTCGACAGGGAAGGGACGAGAGGCCGAAAAAAGAGGAGGCCTTTGCCCAATAGTGGATAACTCTAACGGGCTTAAAAAAACTAAAAACCTAATTCGATTACAATATACTTTAGAACAGGGTGTATGTTTTGTTTTCACTGTGCCCATGCCCAGTCGAAAAATTACAAATGCAGCATTGTCAATCAAACGTTTTAGCGAGGATTTTTTTTTATTCGAATGGATGGCAAACGAGCCAATGGGTCTCCTGATGGTAAGAGATCACCACCGCCCATAAACATCTGCACCACCAGGGGTATTGCAAATGCGTTGCCAACCTAGAGGCCTAAGATGGGATACCTCAAGTGCAAGTAATTTCACCGGCTGCCTTACTCTCCACGCCGAAACACAACAGTGCAAGCACTGCTGCTTCACGGTAGGACAAGCGAACAAGATGGTGGTAGCAATCCGGGCGGACCTTGCACAAGACAGAAAAACCTGCCTGCTGCACCTGCTGAGGTATTATTTTGATAATTTAATATTGGCCGTTTTTCTGTCAGTTTAAGTCAACTGTAAAAAGACGGCAAACCACAATACTAATTTTATTACGAGTGTGTAAGGTTAGGTTCAGTATAGTAGAGTATTACTGACTTAGCAAAACTAATTCAGTAGAGTATTACTGACTTAGCAAAACTTACGAATTTATTTTTGAATAATTAAGGTATTTGAACTAACTTAAAATAACTAAAAAAGACAGTTGGGGTGTCTGAGGTTTTCAGTTATTTAATTAACACGTTGTATACTTAGCTCTTCTTTTAAGACCATATCGGATCTCGCATCGGCATGCGTACGATGGCATACGGCATGTTAACATTGACCTTTAGCGCACGTGGAGCATCGAACTCCATAGCCGCTATTAATCATCATATAACAGCGCTTAACACTTTTATAAATCTCTTATAACACTTTCGTGATTTGACCAAATTAAGGAGTAAGTTTTTTAAACCGATCGTGTTTTATTTTAATACTCAGTACTTACTTTGATTAATCAGAAAAAAATACCTCTATGTTTCGCTTTTGCCGTTCAAAAGTTAGTAGATGGGATGGGATGGGACTAAGATGGGATACCTCAAGTGCCAGTATTTTCACGTGCTGTATATTGTTCTTTAACTGTTTTTAAATATCTACAATATAAGGATGCGGTCGCAGACTTAACGATCATAAAACAAATTGAACGTGATGACATTCTTTCCTTTCCATGGAGGACACCGTTAGGAGCTAGCAGTTGAAGGCAATTTTTTCCTGTTTTAACAAGATTATTGCTCAAGTCATTTAGTCGAAAATAGAATACTGCAGTGCTTTCATGTCATAAATGAAATGTTGCTACGCCCTAAATTTTTAGATAAAGGAGCTTTTGACTAACCTTTAGTTAAGTAAACAATCATAAGTAGGGTATTTTGTTAATGTATTTGTAAAAAGTTACATCGCATAAATAAAAATACTCAGGAAAGAGGGACTGCTTTTTAGGAAGTTCCATAAAGGATATAAAGTAAAAGATAAAAATAAATTCTGTAGGTAAACAATAAATTAACGCTCAGGGGTCACTCATATATAAACAATACACATGTATGCCTTCGTCGGATGAAAAGACCCTGATATTGAGACATTGTGGTTACAACCAAGGTTAAGAGGGCCGAGTTAACATGTAAAGTTCATGTACCTGAGGACATGATAATTTCGACCTTCTTTTGTTTCTTTGGTGCTTCTTACTTGCTCGATTTATTATATAACCTTTGATATTGTATTATTTATTAGTATAATAAGGCCGAAGTAGAATTTATACATCAGGTCTTTATAAGGTATACGTACAAGAGCTCGATATGCTTATTCCCAATAGACGACACCCTGTAGTAATCTCTATTGCTAATGAATGACATAAGATTAAAGATGCCAACTATTGGGACAGCGACGAGTACTCGTACGTTTGCCTTGTTTTCAACATCATGTCAATTGCAGGTGGTAGGACCTTGTGCAAGGTCCGCCCGGATTGCTACCACCATCTTGCTCGCTAATCCTGCCGTGAAGCAGCAGTGCTTGCACTGTTGTGTTTCGGCGTGGAGAGTAAGACAGCCGGTGAAATTACTGGCACTTGAGGTATCCCATCTTAGGCTTCTAGGTTGGCAACACATCTGCAATACCCCTGGTGTTGCAGATGTTTTTGGGTGGTGGTGATCTCTTACCATCAGAAAACCCACTTGCTCGTTTACCATCAAGTCGAATAAATAATATATATTTGGACAAAAGTCTAATTTTGATCGAGAAATGAAAACAAAAACATAATCGAAAGTTTTCTTTGTTTCTATGTAAACTGAAGTTAGATTGATGTGTGGTTAATATGATTGGTTATTTGGAGTCTTTTTAATTTTTTATTTCAACTCCAAATTTGTTACTTTGTTACTAAGAATCTTCCGGCGCACGTGGCTTTGCTTTTGTTGCGTGTATGCTTTGCGGTACCAAAGTTGACCTATTTTTTGCGCACGGTTCCTACTTTGCTTAGCATCATGCACATTCATTCATTTGACGCTGTGTTGAAAGAGACGGTTGAGTGTTTGCTGAATGTCTCTCTCTCTCACTTAATGCCGATCAATGGGACCTTGCTTCTCTCCCCATTCGGAACGGGGGGCTAGGCATAAGGCGCGTGAGAGACGTGTGTCTGCCGGCTTTCCTGGAGTTGTCGACCTTGTAACGCAAATTTTACCCTCAAACGATTGTAAAGCCACTATACCTTATGCTTCCGATGCACGAGCAGCTTGGTCGCCTCTCAACCCTACTTCATCAGTGCCGGAAACGGTACACCTCCAGCGCTCGTGGGACGAGGTGGGGGTGAAGCGGATTTCCGATTGCCTATTGAAGAGGGCCGCAGGCGTGGATAGAGCCAGGCTAGTTGCCATATCCAGGCCGGTATCCGGGGCTTGGTTACACGCACTTCCTTCTCCTCACATAGGAACTTTCTGGTTTTTCTGTGCATATGTCTCAGTTTGTATTTTCGTTGTGGTTAATACCCGTATTTATTAACCCCCGACGCAAAAGGAGGGGTGTTATAAGTTTGACCACTATGTGTGTCTGTGTATCTGTGGGTGTGTCTATTGTTTGTCTGTCTGTGGCACCGTAGCTCTTAAACGGATGGACCGATTTGAATGCGGTTTGTTTTTATTTGAAATCAGGGTTTCTAGCAATCGGTTCTTAGACATGTTTCACCAAATAGCTTTTATTTAAATATTATTCATCAAATTGGTTTAGCCGTTTTTGAGATATTGAACTTTGAAGTGACGAAGTCAGGGGTTTTCCAACTTTTTGATGGTTAGGTTATTTCAATTATATTGGTAGGTACCTAACAGTCACAGTGGGTATCAGAGAGCCTACTCCGAAGTTCGTATCGTACCGTCCCTCTCGCCGCTCTCGTATTAAATAGTAGAAGTGTCAGACGCACCGCACGACACAAACTTCGAGTTTAGAATTTCGTAGTAGCCCTGCAGCCGCCCGGGCGGATGAAAATTTTGCCGCCCTTTTATTTAGGGTACCTACTCATCCTAATCGAGCCGAGTCGTAGGTGCGACATTTTTTTTGTAATGGAATGATCATCATCATCCCAGCCTATACACATACCATTAAATTGTTATGGTATTTTGCCGCCCCTTAAATGTGCCGCCCGGGGCCGTGACCAAATTTTGAACCGATTATTAAGCCGAAATCGTAACTATATCCTGGACGAAAATAGATTTTTGATCGTAACTTAAACTGATATTTAACCTTCAAAGGAGACAATAAAGATGTAACCCAGTACCTACTGTTAATCAGACAAATTAATAGGATTTAGTGAGGCAAAATCAATGGCAAAACATTGACTTAAGTTTACGTGTTAAATCTTTCATTTTAGTTTAACCGAATCTGGTCATTAAGCGTGCTAGAAGGTCATTCACCCTTATATTAGGTGCTTTATAATTATAAAACACTACTTTATTGCCCTCTCTACTTTCAGAGCTTAATTTATGACAAAAATATTAATTAATATAAAAAGTCTAGAAATATAATTTTATTTAAAAAAACGCATTATAGAAAAGGTACCTACAATTGAAGTACAAATGTCAATGTACAAGTGTCACCGTGTCACTATGGAAAAAGTTAATGGAAATTAATAACTACCTGCTAACGCAGTTTTAACGGTGTGCAACTTTTTGGTCTTCACCGAAATATGTAGTCTTTAGAGAGCCCTGTATATTTGCGGCGTTTTGCTCTCAGCCTGCGCTGCTGCTCCGCCCGCCTTGATTGATGAAGAGCCTAAATGGGACGGCGCGAGGGTATCCACACAAGTGGCATCCCAAATAGTGGCCGACCCATTTGCCAGGGAATAAGGGTTAATCCGTCGGGTCTCTTTACATCATCGCAAAATAAAGGACAAGTCGAAAATCAAAAATATTAGGTATCTACTTAAACCCTCATGAGACATATCTATTAGTAAAATTACTAAATAAACGGTCGTTCTTAAGGTCTTCAAAAAAGGTCGAAACTAATCAGACCGGACACCTGCAACGCCAGAAGAGTCATAAGTGCGGCGCCGGCCTTTTGGGTATGAGTACGTTCTTTTCTTGAAGGCTTGAAGGTCATATCGGTCCAGGACCGAAGGCGACAGTTCATTCCAAAGTTTTGCTGAGCGAGGCCGGAAATTTATTATTGTCACATACACGATTGTCAAGGCCTTAGTTAGAGGTAACCCCTTAGATTTTTGAAGAGACCGTTGACCTCTATCCCAATTTTACACGTTAAAAGCCGTTGTAGTCGCTAAAAAGTGCGTTGGATAGAGACTCAATTTTGCTTGTGTAAGAGCATAATTAGGTATTTAGCTAGTACGGCAAGGGCGATAGACAATCTTGAGTAATTTATTATTTACGGCGTTACTTTACAGAGGTACACATTAATAAAGTACAACATTACCTTACTTCTTCGCAACCTCACGTGCGGAAAATGCATATTATGTAGCGTAAAAAATTACTATTTACTACTTTATTTGAGAGTCCAGAGCCTCTACGTTTTTTAAGTATATTGTCTTAAATACATACCTACTTTACATGCTGCTTATTCAAGGCAGATATTTTTATGTTCGTTTTATAAGTTCTTTTGTCAAATATTGAAACTGCGCGCATATACCACCATCTAATTAATATTCTAAACACAAAACTAATATACCCGTCACAACAATTAGACGCGCAAAAACTTTTCAATGTACCTTTGTCATACAAAACTACTACTTATCACTCACCTGTCCAGAAGCCAGTGTGATTTAATGTGATTTATGTCTTATGTTAATGGTGGAATGTTTAGAATACATAACTTTAAAGTCACGCTCACGTCAGGCTGAATAGTTTTTTTTTTACATTGTCACGTTTTACTCTGCCTTCTATTTTTTCTGCATCTGCCGCATTTTGAGAAGTCATAGATGGGAGAAAAAAACATTCTGAAAATTATAAGTTGCCAGGATAAAATAACGTACCTACGTTTAAAATTTTGTAAATATTGTGCAAATATTTTATTTTATTATTTTTAACCTCTTTGGCTGTTAGTGGCTGATTGTCGCTAATCCATTGTCGCGCGCTGTCACATTAAACAAAGCTAACTGACAGACAGCGAATCATTTAAGATTAGATTGATTCTTACATGGTTTTGCTATTATAAATTATACATTGTTATTTTTTTCTGTAGAGGTGTCCCACTGCTGGGCAAAGGCCTCCCCCCATTTCCTCCACTCGACCCGGTCTTGGGCAATCTCTGACCAGCTGCGAAGAAAGGCGTCCAGATCATCCCGCCATCGACACCTGGGCCTGCCACGCCGCCGAAGTCCGTTTTGTGGTATCCAGTCTGTGGCTATTTTAGCCCACCTATTGGGTTCCATACGGCTGACGTGGCCTGCCCTGTCCCATTTCAGCCTGGCAGTCTTGGCACCTACATCAGCAATGCGTGTTTTGGAGCGCAATACAGTGTCCCGGATCCGGTCAACGCGTTTCACTCCCAACATACTGCGCTCCATTGCTCTCTGGCAAACCTTCAATTTGGTCTTCTGTAACTCAGTAAGTGACTATGTTTGAGCACCGTAAGTTAGGACAGGTAGTATACTTTATCTAATATTAAAATTACCCTTGCCGCTTATAGACCAAGTTCCACACAAATTCGCCCATTCTCCTTAGTATTAATACTTCAAGATCTCCATATATTTGAGCTCCGTATATAACTACCTGTTATTAACTTAAGATGCTGTCTGTCTGAGACATGACGTACGCTATTCAAATTCAATGGTGGGCAGCCACTGTGTCAATATTGACGCAATTTTTGGATATCCACGAGACGAATAAAAGAATTTAGCAACATCATATAAAACATTATATGACATAACATAGTTTAATCTTATAAGTATGTTCATCATCATCAGCCGGAAGACGTCCACTGCTGGACAAAGGCCACCCCCTTAGAACGCCACAATGAATGACAACTCGCCACTTGCATAATATCCACCGGTTTCCCGTCACTCTCACGATGTCGTCAGCCCACCTGGTGGGAGGCTTGCCCACGCTTCGTCTTCCGGTTCGATTCGAGGACTTTTCTCCCCCAACGGTTATCTGTTCTTCGAGCGTACATACAAAGTATCGAAAGTACAAACTGAAATATAGATGCACAAAAACCAGAAAAATAAGACCAGCGCTGGGAATCGAACCCAGGTCCTTGGCATTCCGTGCCGTGTGCTATATATATGACAATGCAGATTTTATATTTATTGCTAATACAGAACCATCCCAATCCGCTTTTTGCTCATGCGCACAATTCGGTACGTAGCCAAAGGAATAATTATTGAATTTTTTGTTGGCAAAAATGCGGTTTGGCCGCCGAGCCGGTTCCCCGGCGACTTGTTGCGGGCAACCGTATTTTTCGAATCCACATTACACCAAAAATGTTTAAATCTAAACTTCCTTAGTTTATAATACTTAAGAAATTATAATTTATTCTGACTGGTTCCATATAACATGGGTTTTTGACGTGACACGCTGGAACACGTTTTTATGTGTTGCTTGATGCTTTTCTTGGAAAAATCTACATTTATCTACTAGAAAGAATTTGGCTTAGTGATAAATAATGTTTGTGCATCAGATGTGTTAATGAGACAGAGTAAAAAAGTAACCAGCTACTTTTGATGCTGACCATCATCATCATCATCAGCATCAAGCATGAACATGAACGGAGCCTTGTAACTACGAGTAGCTTAGCGATAACTTTGTAAACAAACAATAACTTTCAAGGATGCAAAACGACGAAACAATTCCAATTCCATCGCTAAACGACGAATTCGGACTTTGACTTCGCTGTCATTTAATCGCTAACTTATTTTTATACCCTATGACGCACATTGACTCAATAAAGGCTATTTTCAATGCAGGAAAGTACCTACTTAATGTTTCACCTCGCATCAGCAGACAGTTCTGGTAAACTTGTCAAAAACTCTTACACGTACCTTGACGGCACATTGTGGCAAAATGCATGGTCGTTAATATTTAATGAGCATATAATTGATACATGGTATTGTAGCTATTCAAATTCTGATTTGAACAGATTGAATCGCCAGTTACGTTCAGCGGATTGGCGCGACGAATCGCTTGTTTTTTACAGCCTTTGAAGATGTATATGTATGTAGCCTTAGAACCTGACTACAATTGCACGCAACCGGCGGAGCGGTGAGCGTTTTCTGTGTTCATTGCATGTGATGCAAGGTAACCACTTTGTGGCAAGCGTCTCGGCCGCGTATTGAACAGAGAAAACGCACATCACGCTGCGCTACCAGGCGCTCAGTATTGTCAGGTAGTAAAGTCTCAATGTTATAATGCTGCCTGCATGTACTTGATATACTGTCTTTTTTTAAGAAGCACTTAGGCGACCATGTTTTGCTCGGAGTTCTTTTTTTACCCGACTGCCCGAAGGAGGGTTATGTTTTTCGAACTACGTATGTATGTGTGTATAAACTTTCACACACACTACTGAATTAATTCTCATGTGTGTGCAAGTTTCCTCTCCATATTTTTCTTCAGCATTAAGCTTATGGCAAATAACAAATAATAATTACCTACACGCACATAAATTTCGAACCTTGAGGCGCGGAAGGCTCAAGTCCTTGATCATCTGCTTGAGAGGACATAGGTCAAACCACTGTTTGACACGACTTCTCGCATTTACACATTGGTATAATTGCCGAAATTTGCCTCAATTGTAAAAAAAAAATCTCAATTGAAAAAAAAACTAACCAGCTCTTTAAGTTCGCGTAAAGGCCATTAATTCATACCACGAAGTAAGTTTGTATATAAAGAAACTGAAAAAAAGTATAAACTGCAGTGTATACACGCGTTATCAGCAGCACAATGATGACTGTTATCAACAACGTTAGACGTTCTCTGTCAGTCAACTAGATTTCAGAAGTCTTCAGAAAGGTAATTACGTTATAATGTAAATAAGAGACTAATAAAGTCTAATATTGCTTCTTAGTAGCACAGTGTGTATAATACGGTATTTGAAGATTTTTTATTTATGATATTATTATAAATTAAAACTTAACAATGCCTGTCACCGAATAGAAAAACAATAGAAAAACAAACAAAAACAAAAACAACACAAAAGCTACCTTTACAAATAACAAAGTTATAAAGGTTTTAAATGCAAGATTACACAGAGAAAGAATACTTGCTTGTGACGTCACACTCAAGTAGCGACATACTTGCTGCATAAAGAAAAGCGTTTGAGAACGAGACAGATAAAAACATTTTTAAAAAAATCACTATTAATCCGATTTTCAACTGATTTAAGTTTTCTCTTCTGTGCTGTCTGTTTATAATAATATATAGGAAATGGCAAATTCAGGAGTTGTCAAATACCGTATTGTCATAACGGCCAAAGTAAATATTCTAACAAAGATACTTGCATGTTTTATTAAAAAATACGACTTGTTTTTCGTCATAAAATAAAAAAATACGCAATGTATCACTCATCATCATCATCATATAAGCCGTAGGACGTCCACTTTTGGACTTCAGCCTCCTCCGTGGACCTCCAGTTGCTTCAGTTTAAAGCGGCCTGCATCCGCCTTGAATCCGTGGTTTTAACTATGGTCGACGTCCTACGCTGCGCTTGCCGATCCGCGGTTTCCATTCGAGAGCTTTTTGGCTGCAACGGCCAATGTATTACTACTTTGTTTTTATTCGAAACGCCGTACTTGCTGATGGATGAGACAACTGACACAGGTACGCTTCTCTCGTGTCAATACTAAAAGCAATTAATTGTTCCTCGAAAAAAATTCAAAAAAAATATTACGGTACGATCTGGCGGTTCATGCTAAACTTAAAATTTATTGCAGTATCGCTTCATAGCGCTAAATAATATTAAAAAAAAAACATTCGTTTCGGGTAACTAAGTAGAAAATCCAACCAACTAAAATCAACGTCTGATTACTTTTAGTGTTTGTACCGGGTGAGGCCTTTAACAAGAGTAAATAATTACGACATAGATCTTACTGATTAAAACTAGCGACTGGGTAGATCAGCGACTTTAAAAAAATAGTAAAAGGAATACGAAGGTCTGCAGCAGGGCAAAAATGTTGGCACGAAATCTTCCCTAAAATATAAAATTCTCGTGTCACAGTGTTGTGACCAAACTCCTCCGAAACGGTCTGAGAATAGGACGTAAACTATTTTTCATACTTCTATGCGGACGGAATCGCGGGCAATAGCTAGTAATATATATATGACGTCTTGCAGATATACGCAAAATTTCTCAAAAAAAAATCGAATAAAAAAGGAAAATATGTCAAAAATCACACGTGACCAGCTTTTTGCATTCTTGCAGTAGTTGCGACTTGCGACAGTCTTAACCGGATTCCTTTTTACGCGTTATTATGCGGTCTATGCTGTAAATATCACCGTGTCTCGTATCACCATGGCTTAATTACTTCCACGTTTTATTATGAGAATTACGTCTTATAAAATAAGTAATGTAACAATTATATAACCGTAAATTAACGTTATACTCGTAGGTAATGATAAAGAGGTTGCAATGTGCATAATCTCTTTTGCGACTAAATTATCTTGTATGGGTACACCATATCCTTTATTTTTCCATTTTCTAGTATGAAGTACCAACTGGATTATTTTGAAAAAAATATATATTGTAGATCTTTATATAAGCAATTACCCAACAAAAAACTGTTGGTGTCGCTCTTCTAGAAAGCAAAGAAAAAATACTGAAGTTTTATTTCCTACATTTATTCAAGTTATTTTTTGAAAAAATAAAGTATTATTTAAAGAATATGTGAGACTCTATACATAAATTACTGTACTAAAAGATTACGTAGCTCGCATTAGCCAATGAGGAAATAAAAACATTTTTGTGAAAAGTTAAAAAAAAACATATCTCAGAAAATAACAAAGACAGGAAGCTGAAACTTACAGGAAATAATACTTGTCATGAGGGCTCTTATAAAAAAAATTACAGTGAACGTTTGGTGAAAGGGCCGCTTTTCCATGCAAACACGGCTAAGCTCTTTGTTTTTTTTCATCGATAACTTTGAAGATTAAAATCGTGCGTGACTTTTAACCAAAACTGCTGTGTGCGAAACTACCAATTTAAATTGACGCATTCTGTTCACATGTCAACAATTTTTTTATTAACAATCTTCAACCTATGATCAGCGAGCAAAAACCAAAGACACCGTTGGTTTTTTACGTCGTGAATATCAGATTGCTTTTTTTTAGCTTAAGCTAGTAGTTACATCAGACTTTGGACTTAAACGCGGAGCTTGGGGCGTTAATTTAAGTAAACTTTGGACTTTGTGTTTGTTATGACGCTTATTTATACAATCTAAGCAACCCCGGACTTTGATTTGCATGTAAAAACCCGTCAGATTCGGTATTTTCTGATGATTTCAAATACTTATAATGTAACCTTTGGACCGTGACTTTGAGCTTTATGTTAAGAACATCTGAATGATAGCCATGCCATGATATGAAATTAAAAGTAGTGTTACTGTATCGATAGATTTAAACGTTTTTTATACCCTTTCGATTGTTCTAGCTTAATCGCACTACACATCGAGGGTATTCTGGCAAAACAGAATAAGTGCAAAATTAAAAAAAAAATAGTTAGGCATACTCAATTTTTTCTGCTTTATTTATCTAGCAAGACCGTATAAGTAAATAAATATTGTGCACTTATCCGGTTCTGCCAGAATACCCTCGACATATCTCCATACCTACTTAAACATTAGCATCAAATATTTTAACGCTAAAGTAACAACAAAAAAAAACTGATGAAGGTCATACCGGAATGAGAAGCTAAAAAACAGGATTCGATAATAAACATCATCAAAAAAAGATGAAATTTTACTTAGGTATGTTCCACTAAAATCTTCTCTACTATCTTCTTTTCATCATAATAATTATCTACCCTCCATAGCTGGAGAGCAAATGGTAGGAACAAATTTTTGGTTTCACATACACGGCATATCCATTAGCCACAGGGGCTTTTAGTTCCACATCAAGATTTGAGTTTTCTTGATTCTTTCTTTCTTCTTCTGTTAGCTGCTTTCTTTTGCCATGGTTGTCATTTTCTGAGCCGTTGGTTGCCTATTCAACGTGCGTGTATGTTATCAAACTGCAATGGACTCGCATGTTAATTACAGCTCAAGTCCTCTTAATCAGAAAGGAGGCCTGTAGCCAGCCTATGCTGATTCCACGGAACGTATAATGGCTAGAATTTACGACGATGACGAATGTTTCCTTGACCTTGAACTTGGCCGCTTAAGGGATACTATTTCCCTAAAATTTAAAATCGTGTCCCTGCTAAGTACATTGAATCACCGAACTTGATAACGCAGTTCATGAGATCAAGGACAGTCTCAATAAGATCCTTCCTGTTTGTCCTTAAGTGTACCAGCGATGACAGAATAGTTATCCTGCAGCCACTAAAACCATGCACATTTAAGATTCACCCTAATTTCAATAGCGATACGACACATTGAAAGCTTTGGGAAAGGTAACGTTACCGTGGTAGAACCTTGTCTTGCAGTTCCGATGCGAGTCACGAATCGAATTTAATCGTAACGACTTACTTACTTCCATGTGAGGAAGAAAATGATACTTTATGAATGACCTTATTAGCAGTAATTTAATGGTTTTCATAACGTGTTATAATAGCGTAGTTTTGGACCGCCCATTTGGTTTTTAATTTGACTATAACGTCATTGAGGAGTACCTGTTAGTTGAGTTTAAATTCGCAGCATTTTTATAACCTTACATAGCGAAGGCGTCTAATTCTTTCATTATTTTTTCTCACGCAGCCAAATACTCGCAGCTACAATCATTCTCAGCTATCTTCTACAAGATTTTAACAGTCTTGACGCTTATAAATTGGCTTTAATTAAACTGCAATATTTATCATCTACAAAGCATTCATTTTTCATCTCAAACTTGATAACTTTCCCTGTGCCAAACTATCCGACAACTAACCTATTCATAAACAAATAATACTGAGTGGGAACCGTAAAAATTTTACAAAATATTGTACTCGTAGATTATCGTGTAAGCATAATTTAATAAAAGATATATAGAAAAGTAAACAAATGATAAAAATGCCGATAGTAGTGAGGTGAATCGCAATTTTCCTTGAACGGTCGCCTTCACGCACGACCGACATCGTTACTGGTTATGACGTAAAAAAATAACTCCATCTTCCATTGGCAGAATGGCAAAGATCATTATTCACGCAATCAATGAGATGCGGAAAAAATGGAAGTAATTGCACGATTAACAATGTAATGCCACCTGCGAAGAGGTTTGTTTCTGCAGAGTACTAAGATGTTATTTCGATCACGATATATATATTTATTATGAGAGGGAGGAAAACGAGCAAGCAGTCATTTGATGGGAAATGATCACCACCGCCCATGAGTACCAACTACTCGCGATATTGATGTTGACTGATAGAGATCCCTTAAAGGGATAAGTTCGCCTTTGTACATATACCTCAATGTTTGTCAATTGTGTTTGTTACTTATTTTGTACAATAAAGAGTTTACATACATATTACATACAATTCATATTACATATAACTTTTTTTTTCGTAATTTAGACGTAAATCATGAATAAAATTATATTTACTGAAATGATTTCGATTATTAAGACCACCTCAGACGTACAAAAAAGGGTAATTAAAATCTATTAACTTTCACATTTTAAACCCACACACAACACACATTATTTTAATTTATTTATTTATCAATGAAAATTATCTGCAATATATGCACCAATGCGGGGGCAAAAAATTAAATAATTTAATATGCAATAACAAGACCATACAAGCCAGTGGAAACACAGTGTTTTCTTCATGTTATAGATATTTAATAAAACAGTGATGTCAAATGCTGTTGTCAACATTATAGCAATAACTCACTATCGCAGGATTTTTCCCTTGACACCTGTCAAGATGACATTGCAAACATTATGTACACGAAGCACCTATAGTAAAATAATCCATCATGTCGCACACCGAGTGAATTCAAACAGACAATAACATAATTTGTACTAACTTTTTAGCCAACATAATTTCAAGAAAATTAAGGAAGTTTACAAAAAACTTAAAAATTCGAAAATGAGTCAAGTGAGAACGGGAAACAATTACGTGGGATTCCGTATCAAAAAATCCAAAAAAAAAACATATCTGACTTCAATTAACTAAATCCAGTTAGTACAGTCACCAGCACCAATATCTGACACAACAAGCGTGCATAAATATCAGCTGAATACTATTTCAGGGGCCGGAAGGACGTGTCAGATATTTTTTCACGTTGCGTTGTGGCAGATATTAATGCTGGTGACTGTACCTTGCAATTTCTGGATAAAAATTTGATGCAAAAAGCAGCATACGATTGTTGTATTTTGTAACCCTCGACAAAAAAGAGGGGTGTTATATAAGATTGACATAATGTATGTGAGGCATTTGTCTATCTGTCTGTGGAATTTTAGCTCCTAAACTAATACTTAAACCAAATCGAGTGCTGGTTTTGTAATAGGAAGTCGTTTTAATTATTATGCATAAAGATACCGAAAAGTTATATCACTCGATAAGAGACGGCCTGTCTATTCAAATACTTTGCTAAACATACGCAAAAAGTGTCATTAACACACAGTCTGTTCATGCGTTTAGCTTGATAAACGCTTGAATTTTCATAGAAATAAAATAAACATAATATTTAAAGTGAAGGGTCTGCCATGTCCTTGACATGAAATTGTATTAAATATTTTTTCTGTACGATTGTGTTACGGAACCCTTCGCCTTTGAGACGCCGCTTTGCGATGCCGCTGTCCTTATTTGTAAACATTTAATATATTTTAAGGAAATATTATTAGATTATGGTGACGTCACGATATTTTCCATACTAACAGCATACTTGGAAGTTGATAAGGATTCGCCTAGCTCGAGTAATTAACATAATTATTACACGCACATACAATTCTTAAGAATTCGTGATTTTCATAGTTTAACGTCAACGTCGTTAGTAACTAATAAATTCAGCGATAAAAATGCTATAAATACCTACTAAAACTAGCTACATTTTTTGACAATACTCAAAGGATCTAATAATTAAAAACAAAGTGATCAGGAGTATCTGTGTTTGCCGACTGAGATGCGGAATCCTTATTATTGTACTTGTCTACTACAAAAACTTGAAACTACCAGGATATGCTTAAAATGACAATTTGAGATTAATCGATTTTCTAAGTTTGTGTGGTAATATTGATTGATTTCTTTTATTCTGAAATTTTTATGACATTAAAATATAAATATGATATGAATGGTATCTATTATTAATTTTTTTAGGGTTCCGGGAAAGGAAAACAGAACCCTTCCGTTTCATGCGACTCGCACTTGGCCGGTTGCTTTTAAATTGCACTTGCAGAAACTCTAAGACCGGTTAATCCCACTAATATTATAAATACGAAAGTTTGTATGTCTGTTTCTTTGTTTAGATGAAATTCGGTATACACATACATAGTTTGAGTCCCGGGAAGGACAAAGGATAGTTTTTATCCCGGAAAATTGCATAGTTCCCGCGGGATAGCGATAAACGAATTCTATGCAGGCGGAGTCGCTGGTAACGAATATCTTTTGCTAAGGAATCATTACAATTCTGTTAGTTGGATTAGTAGTATTTAATATAACATACTAGCTTTTACCCGTGGCTTTGCAGGCGTAAATCATTAGATACAGCAGTTGAATTGAAATTCCGAGATTATTAAATTCTCGTGGGAATTCCCTAAAATTACATCGTGGTTTTCATTGACGTTAAATTAAAACACCCATGCCAAATTTCATGACTCTAAACCCAGCGGTTGTTATTTCGAGATTTTATCCCTATCCCGTGGGAATATCGGGATAAAAAGTAGCCTGTGGGTTATTCCAGATGTCCAGATAGCTACATATCAAATTTTATGACTCTAAGCCCAGCGGTTGTTATTTAGAGATTTTATCCCTATTCCGTGGGATCATATGTTTTAATCCAGGTTATAAACTAACTTTTTGCCAAATTTCATCCAAATCCGTCCAGCCGTTTCAGCGTGAAGAAGTAACAAACATACTCACTCACTCACTCACAAACTTTCACATTTATAATATTATTAGTAGGATGTCTACAAATATTACCGTTGTTTTAATTTTTCATTTGGATGAGTTGCGATGTATCGCTGTCTTGCATAAGATATCAAGCAACCTATTTCATTACTTGTGTCAAATTGTCAATACTCTTCTTCTTCAAGTGCCAATCCATTACTGAAGGTCAGCTCCTTGTATCTTTTCTTATCAAGCGCCAATCTGAACAGTTTCTCGATAGACTTAATCCCTGTCCACTCCCTGAGATTACGAAACCCAGACATCTTACGTCTACCTGGTTTTCGCTTTCCGGGCACATTCTTCATCATGATGATCTGCAGGAGTGAATGCCGCCTATGCAGGTAGGCAATCTTTCTCTGTTTGACAGTCCGGATAAGATCCAGGTATTTTCCCGTACAAAGCAAAACTTCTACGTTTGTATCTTTACCCGTCCAGCTGATGCGAAGTATGCGATGGTAACACCACGTTTTAAAAGCTTCTACCTTTTTACGGAAATTGACAATAGTTCAAATATAAAGGAAGACTTATTACTATTACATTACTTAGCTAGGCTAATTGCTATCAATAAAGCTTAAAACGGCGTCCTTGATATCGCCACCCCTAATTTGAGAACTAAACTAACGGGCATGCTAAACTCACCTTTTACTCGTTTCAGCTGTCAGTGCGTTAAAAATTGTTATTAGGCACGGGATAACCGACTTAATTTAACATTGCATCTCGAAATTTTGGCGAGACTTGCATCTTTTACGTGTAATTTTTTTGATGGGATTAAAAAAAATCAGAATTCTTCCTAATTTAGGTACTACCACAATTTATTATGCCATGCCGCGTTCTTGCTATTATGTTTTTTAAGCCTTATCACAAGGGATCTCATTTTATTATCATCTTACAAGATTTTTTTCCTGAAATTTTCCATGTACCGTCAGCCAAATAAGTGGTCTATAAATGTTTAAACAAGTTCCTATCAAATGAATATGTCGCTAAAGTCGAACTTTCAAGTTGACAGACACGTCTATTAGCATTAAGTATTGTTTTATGACATGCAAACGATTGTCAACTTTATGGTGGTAGACCACATATTTGGCTGATGGTACCTACGCCATTAATTGTTATTTCGAGCGCTAGCGCTCATATACTCGATTGAAATTCACTCTACTTACGTGAAATTCTGTTTTTCATTAGTACCCTATTAGGTCAGGTGAAATGGCACAAGGGAGCGGCTCTGACGCAAAAGTCAAGGACGATCGTATTCTATTACCGCCACGCCTCACAGCCTAAGTAGAATAACATTTATAGCAATTTGCTTAATGCCTATGTTGATTGTTATGACTTATGACGTTTGATTTGAATTGAGCTTTGGGGTGCGGGCTAGCTTTACCATAGGAGAGTAAACTAGTTGAGTGATTACATGGGCTATGCGATTATACAACACATTAGCCGGTGAAATTACTGGCACTTGAGGTATTCCATCTTAGGCCTCTAGGTTGGCAACGCATCTGCAATACCCCTGGTGTTGCAGATG
Source organism: Choristoneura fumiferana (assembly GCF_025370935.1). Classification (NCBI taxonomy): domain Eukaryota; kingdom Metazoa; phylum Arthropoda; class Insecta; order Lepidoptera; family Tortricidae; genus Choristoneura; species Choristoneura fumiferana. The sequence goes on along the minus strand of NC_133475.1, from coordinate 15,371,677 downwards.
ATTATGGGCGGTGGTGATCTCTTACCATCAGGAGCCCCACTTGCTCGTTTGCCATCCAGTAGAATATAAAAAAAAACATTAGGTTTGACGTTCATCCCTCCCGAACTGAACCACTTGAACCTTACATAAATCAGTTTTACATAATTATTGATCTAATCGTCGAAACGGTGCGTTGATATGTTTTTATTCGCAATAAAACCCAGCTTTTTCTGAGAAAACAAAAAGGTGGGATCTCATCATAATAGATTACCATAGTATTGTCTATTTCCTGTTTACTGTGTTTTTTTTTTCAGATTTGATCTTAATTATCATTGTCGCGCCTGTGTTATGTAACTTCTGTTCTAACTTTAGTTATCTTGATTTAGTTAAGATGAAACATCTTTATAGGTAGACATATGTGTGATACAAAGAATAAAACCGATTTGCATAATTAAACAAGCTAATCTATAACATCTATAATTATGTCGGCGGCCGATCGTAAAATCCGCCAAATCACTAAATTCCTAGGCATATCGCGAAAAGGCTAAAAAGCTAACAAACCAAGTTTTAGAAGTACTTATGTACCATTTAAATATAATTTAGCTTCACTTTGAAGCACGTGTAATCGTAATTAACGTCGTAAATCAAATGCAGTCAGGCGACACTAAATCTCATTTAATTCCAGTTTTGATATTGCAACTAATTTATGAATAGTACCTACAATCACCGTCAAGAAAGCTTTATATATTATTTACAATGACGATCACATGAGCCGAATGAAAACAGCCGTTTCTCTTATTTGCAAATTAAATATTTACAAGTCGTATTTACACTTTGTTTACTTCCTTGGTATTTACAGTTGTATAGAAATAGTTCGTTTGCGCAAGTAACAGCTGTGAGAAACACTATTTATTTTGCAGTGATTTGTTAAGTGCCTTAGAAATAAATGGTTTTTACAACAATTTATTCCGCAAATCGTGAGAACAGAGTTTCATTAACTACATTCGTAAAAATGTTTGGGTTGACCTTAGAATGCTATGTTTTAGATAATTATATAGCTATGGTTTCCTCGTGGTTTGATTTTATTTAAAACTTTAACCTCTATATTCAGTATTTGTTTATTGCAATGCTTTTTACAAAAAAAATATATAAAAAATAATGCCTGATATTAATTGAAATTAAAGTTATTCTAAAGAAAATTTGTCAAGCATGAGATTTTAGATTAAAAGTTAATACTGAAATATACGTATAATGAATTGTTTACTTCTTAAGCTTGTAAAACTGTACAGTTCATGTTTATTCTAAATGTAGGTTGTATAAAATGAGTGACTTTTTTGCTGTAGTTGATAAAGTAACATCTTTTATTTCATAACGTAAGATCATGGCAATCAGGCGCCAACAGCCCCCGGTATTAGAAGTTATATAAAATTAAGTTTTTTTTAACATCTGTGTTTTATTTTACAAAATTAATAAAATTAGGGTATCCTTATATTTATTATAAAAATAACAAAGTATTAAAAGTAAAAGTGTAAGTCAATATTGATTTTCAATGTTGCTGATAAACCTTGCAATCGAAGTAAAAAGTAGAGAGTATAACGAACTCATTCATAATTTTACTCGAGAATTTATATCCACCCGAGCCGCAGGTGAGGATTGTTAGTTTAGTCGACAATCGTGAAATGAGCATAGTGTTGGATAAATTCATTGCGTGGTAAGTAGAACTGGCATTTCATGGTTGGCATTTAAGATTATAAGTACTGCGATCGATTCTAAAGGTTTCGAATTCACTATTTACTACAATAATACATTATTTTATTATGTCGAAGAGAACAATACAGATGTTAGGTTCGAAAGATTTTAAAATGTTACAAGCAAATAGTTGTGATAGACAAGGTCTTGTAGACAACTAATCAGAAACAACTTTTAAGACATTTCACAAGACACAAGATAGAGTTGTTAAAGAGTACTGCAGCTACTCGTAAATTACTATTTAAATTGAGGAAAACTTAAGTTAAACTTGTTTTAAATGTTACTTGCATCATAGGTAATGTAATACCATAACCATTTAATTGAATTAGGTCCAATAAAACTGTTTTGATCCCACTAATATAATAAATGCGAAAGTTTGTTAGTCTGTTTGTCTGTTTGTTACCTCTTCACGTCTAAGCCACTGAACCAATTTAGAAGAAATTCGGTATACAGATAGGTTAAGTCCAGGGGAAGGACATAGTATAGTTTTTATCCCGAAAAATTACATAGTTCCTACGGGATAGTGAGAAATTAATTCTACGCGGACAAAGTCACGGGTAACAGCTAGTATGTAATATTTGAATATCATCTGAAATGAAGATTATAGTGTTCGACTCCTAGTTTTAGGTTCAAAGACTAAACTAAACTAGACTAGATATTTTTCGCCTTGTTGCGAGACGAGAGTTGCGCGTTAACGTTTGAAGTCACCGTACTTCTAAATACTTGTACGCTAAAAGACGCGGGCGCGAACGCGTCCCCGGCGTTCATGATAAAACCTGTTCCAAAAACCTCCGTCAATAATAATTTCACTGCCAACAGTTAGGTCACACTTTGCAAAAAGATTCGGTTTATACAGGAAATTATTTATACATGAGAAAGTATATGAAAGTAATTCCACTTGTAAATATTAAATCTTGCTCACTACGAGAACTGAAAATTAAAATTCACAATTGGTTAAGCACCTTAAATAACGAGTATATTGAAACAGAAAAAATACTATCAAAGCTATGAACACTACACTACACCCGCTCGTAGGGGGAAATTAATAAACACACACACACACTCACTAAATTCGCACTGTCACTTCCTACCGCCAAACTTAATTTCCAATTTTGTTTTTTGTTTGTTTAAATACTTGTATTTTTGTCTATATATTTTTTTCTTTAACGCATATCGTAATATTCTTGATAAACTCAAAGTGTCATCCTCCGATGTACAGGCTTCGCCTAGTGTAGGTGATACAGGTAACTCGGTCAAGAAATTTTGAGCAGTATACAACACCGTAGTTGATAAATATGTTTTTTTTTTCTGTGATTAGCTTAGTTTTATACAGTATAAATAATTTTTTAATACGCCTTTAAAAATACGTCTCGCCTCTAAATCCTAGACATAAGTGTTAAAGAATCACCTACATTATTGTTTTCACCGAAAATATTGCAAGGAAACCAGGAAAACACCGCTCACCTTCACACACATTAAATATTCAAGACTGTATTCATTGATAACGTGCTGGTTTCTCATTGTTTCTCTTTATCATCATCACTCATGACAAGGTCACTGTGACGTTCCCCGATTAATCTGTTATTTTACACTTCACAAGGTTAGTTCGGAGCACAGATATAGATATCCATATCTGTGGTTCGGAAGGAAAGCTTATGGTTATGGCGTTAGGTTATTCATTTCATATCGACCTATAACACTAATGGTGATTTTCCACCGGCTTGGCGAGACGAGAATTGAAATTTGTATGCATTCTCGAGCGCCCGCCGCGAGCCGCCGCGGGCGCTGCCGTACCAATTTCAATTCTCGTCTCGCCTCGTCTCGTCTCGCCTCGCCGGTGGAAAACCACCTTAATACCTGTCTCTCTGTAACCTCTGCACAAAGATGGTCCGTCGCTCCGTTTCGACGTGAAAGACGGGCAAACATAGAAACACACGCATTTATAATATTAAGTAATGGATCTAACCCTTCAAAATTATGTGCTACAGACGAAATAGGCCGTGAAAATATACACATTTTTGCACCCCGGAGGATTGTAGGTTCAAACCCAGCCTAGCACCTCTGCGTTTTTCCAACTTCAAGTTTTCGGCTTGACAGATTTGGATGAAATTTGGTATTTAAATAATATCTGGAATAAAGCATAGGCTACTTTTTAACCTGAGAACCTTACCCTGAGATTTGACGGCTCATTTGATGTTGGTTGGAACTTAGTGCAACTTACACATAGGAATCAATTACTTCTCGGTTGTACGGTATTATATAATTCACATGAAATACTATAACGATTGCATTCTTTAACCAGACTATAACCACACTAAAAATGATATTGTTGTACTACACTTCACTGAAAGCACAGTTTTTTGTGATGTATGTACCTCTAGACATGTAGCTTACTTTAATACCTGCTTGTCTCTGATACGTCCCTGATATTTAAAGTGACAGATATTTGTGAAGTTGTCTCTATCTATTTTGTCTGAATAAATAGAGACGGCATCACAGCGATCGCATACAATTTCAAGGACTTATTAGAGAAACAGGTCCTAAAGTAAACTAGTTACTTCATAAAAATCTATGCTTAGAGAGTCATAAAAGATTCCTTTATCAATATAAAGTAGTTTTTAAATTGTTAATTTTTTTGCCAAAAATGAGAACTGGTATACTGGTAAAGCGATTATTTGGTCCCAAGAAATGAAGTGGTAGAGTCAACGAATATTAGCAGACATCATACTTAGATACAAATAACTTTTGCAGGGCAAGGAGCGGTATTATCAATTATGATAATTAATATCATGCTGTTCTAATCTTTGACTTAGTTCACGAAATATAATATCAAAATTATGACCCCTTCAAATATTTTGTGGTAGATACTGGAAACTTCTTAAAGACCTTGGCCCTTTTTGCGACTATTTTTCCTTAATTTACAATGATGGCATAATGAGATGTAATGGAAAATTTGAAGTGTGTCTATCATTTTAAGTTGATAATAAAGCTAGGAAGTGACTATTAAAGACAACGACATGATCAAAAAATGTAAAATGTTGCGACATTTGATATGACATGTAAACTACATGAAGTTTTGTGTGTAGACGGTAAAATGATGGTAATATAGTAAGCATCAAGAAAACCATTCACCCATAAATGGCTCATGGGAATGTGTTTAAGGAAATGATAGAAAACGTAAATAAAGAACAATACACGAGTGTGGTTTAGGACGAAATATTTTTTTTAAATAACTTGTGCTTTTAGAATGACCCAAGGGAAATGAGAAAGTGTCATCCTATCGAGTCGTAGTCGAGGAAACAAAATCGCTTACCAGAGTGGGAACTTTTCGTAATCAAATAAAGTGTTGAATCAAACTAACCTAACCTTCATAAATATTCAAGAATTATCTTAAAACACATTATTTACTTAAGTAGCTCTTGGTTCTAAATTTTACCGAAGCAGGTGTCGTCAGTCTCTTAGACTACTTAGACTATTAGGCTATATACATCAAGCTAGGCGCGGTTGGTTTAATCCGGAAGCTAGGCGTGTAATAGTTCAGTTTATTTAAAGCGAGGGAGCGAAGGGGAATTGATATTATCTCCCTCTGGCATTGATCATGAAATCTGTACTAAGGATGTGAATAATTTACATGATAATACATGTAGCGGAAAGCGAAATGGTGAACTGCCATACCAAAGGAGTTGGTACCTACTTCTCCTTTTCTCGTCAGCCTTTTTATTTCTTGATATCCTCGTAAGTTCTGATTTTTTTCTCACAGATATTGTGTTTTTGGCTCACTTAGACTGAACCTAGATAGAATTCCCAGTTATGTGATTTTGCAAATTATTTCAACATCATTTGAAATTAGTCATTAAAAAATCTGTACTCCAGATATTACATTCGGCAGTTTTGTTGAATTGTTTATACCTTGACAAAATGACAAGTTCACATGCTAGGTGGAACTTTATCACAGGGAGCCTTTTTTTATAAATGCGGCAAATGCTGTCTGTGACAGGGTTCTACTGAGTGTGATGCACAAGCTTGTCAAGGTAATAATAGCCGTTTTTACGGATTCGGAGGATTAATTTAACACTTTGCTCTCGCTCTCTTGAATACTCAAAGGATACACACACATACAACAATTTGTTGCTGATCCGCGTCGCCAGAGTCGCTGTCAATTTACCTATAATATAGGCAATTGAGATTAAATTCCATTATACTCGAAATTTATCATGAGCTTTACATAATAAGCCCTGATGTATCTCTCCATTTTCTTGTGTTTAACTATAAAAGGTGCCACTACAAAGTACGAAGCCTTCAACTTTCTCCTTATATTTACTATTTGATTTTGTACGGGCCATTTCGTTTGGCGCTCGCAGATTTCTATGCATATGCGTTTTCACCAAAGTAACTTATGTTTCTTTGGTGTTTATTGCTGGTAAAGTTTAATGCTCGTCAACCAAGGGCGAATAAATTATAGGTAAAAAAAAATAAAAAAAAGGCTCAAAGGCTCAATTTCCATATCAATTATATTCGCTACTTCATGCAAGAGGGTCTTTACTTAATGTATTTACCTATAGCAATGTACCTTAACTTGATTTTAGAGATATATACCTTTGAGCAATATATTTTAAACAAATTAGCGATTTCGAGAAATTAGGTAGCTATCTAAACTACGTACCTATGTACGTAGTAATAGTAATTCAATCCAATGCACTCTCCTACTAGGGTTTTGAGGTCTTCAGTGAAATAGTCTTGTATTAATTTCCCCATTTTTAGGGTTCCGAAGCCAAAATGGCAAAAACGGAACCCTTATAGTTTCGCCATGTCTGTCTGTCTGTCTGTCCGTCCGTCCGCGGCTCTGTTCAAGATTATCAATGCTAGAAAGCTGTCATTTTGCACGGATATATATGTAAACTATGCCAACAAAATGGTACAATAAAAAACGAAAATAAAATTTTTTTTAGGTTACCTTCCATAGACGTAAAGTGGAGGTGATTTTTTTTCTCATCCAACCTTATAGTGAAGTTCAGAATGGGTCGACTTAAATTAGTCCGTTTTAAACAAAGACAAAGGTTTGCGCGTTTACCACAAAGTCTGCGTTTGTCGCATCACCTCTTTTCGAAAGCACTTCCCTAGCTACACAGCCAGTATCGGAATCTTGGTTCGACATCTCGAGTGAAGTCCAGTTCCGCGGCCTAGAGGGTAAGGCTAAATTAGCCTCAGAAGCTCGGCGTGCTCAACAGAGAGACAGTATTTCACTTCGGCCACCGCCTCCAGCTTTATAAGGCGCAGGTTCGCCACATATGGATACTGCTCTCATCTGTAGGCAGGGGCTCCCAGTACCAGCTTCTCCCTCTGGTACGCATACGGAGAGCGACTCGAATAGTCGGCTGCCAACGCGTTTCGATCGACTTGACTCTTTGGCGCTGCGTAGAGATGTAGCTTCACTGTGCATCCTCTATCGCATGTACAACGGGGAGTGCTCCGAGGAGTTATTCGGGTTGATCCCTGCCGCATCCTTTCGCCACCGACCTACGCGACAACACTTCCATCCTCACCATTTAGATGGTTGGCGGTCCTCTACTGTGCGTTTTTCCAGAATTTCCTGCCTCGCACAGCAAAACTCTGGAATGAGCTATCGCCTGCGGTATTTCCGGACCGCTATGACCTTCAAGTTTTCAAAAAAGAGCGTACTCCTACCTTAAAGGCCGGCAACGCACTTGTGACTCTTCTGGTGTTGCAGGTGTCCATGGCGACGGTAATTGCTTACCATCAGGCGATCCGTCTGCTCGTTTGCCCCCTATACCAAAAAAAAAAAAAGTGTGTGGTATTGTTGGATAGGTCTTTTAAAACCATTAGGGGTTTGCTAAAACGATTTTTAGATTCATTGATTTTTTGCGAAATATTCAACTTTAAAGTGCAAATTTTCATTAAAATCGAGCGTCCCCCCCCCCCTCTAAAGTCTAAACATTTGAAAAAATTCAGGATGGTAGTAAGTATATCAAACTTTCAAGGAAAACTACAACGGCTAAGTTTGCTTTAGAATTATTAGTAGTTTTACTCTTAAACAGTAGCCTAAGGTATAAAATATACCTAAACTTGAAAGATTCCGTGTAAAATACGAAATCCTTAGGAAAATATTACTTAATTTTTTCGTAATGGCTACGGAACCCTATTTTGGGCGTGTCCGACACGCTCTTGGCCGGTTTTATTTTGTGTCTCCTGTCATGCTTGTTGATGCATAAATATTTAACGAATCTATTAAAATTAAGGCACACGTTATAGGTCTTCAATAAACCAAATTATTTGAGTCAATAAAAATACTGTCGAAACACCTACACAGAGTTGTTTAAACAATTTAATGTGCGCGACTAACACTCGGAATCCTATAAAAATATCAGCTATACAAAACCATGACATTGCTCGTAAAACTATTATTACAGTGACATGTACGACATGCACTCATTAGTGATAACTCTAAAACGAAATACAACTTTGTCAAGGCCGCATTGAGCGTGACGAGGCGATGCATGATACCTGCGCGAGCGCAGTGATTCTGATTCACCACCAATCATTTGTTTTTGGCCTAAGTACAATGGGAAAAAAATCATTAATTCATTAAAGTATACGTCAGTACTGGCAGGAGCATGCTACTCGTAGAAAAAGAAGAAAATGACAGTAATAAAATTTTCTGAACCGCAGCGTAGTTTGATCATTGCCTTTTTGACATTGAACTGAAAAGAGCAGGAAGTGAACTTTTTAGATTAGACAGAAAGATTGAGTTTAATTTTAATAAACAGTATAAGTGTATAGGTAACTTATTCCTATGATAATAATATTCGTGTCATACTAATGAGTAATTCTTTTTTATCATGCATTATTATCGTTAAGTGTGCCTAAAGCGCTTCAAACAATGATACACAAAAGAAAGATGACCATTATACTCCTAAGTTAGTCATACTTGGAGTATTAGTAAAGCAATCATTCTGAATGTTGCTTCATTTCATTTCGTTTCAAAGATTTCGTGATGATGGTTTAAAATGAACACTTTCGAAGAATTTTCCTCCCCATGCTTGCCTCAACGACATAATTCGTCGAGCTTTTGCCAGCATCAACGTACCGTCTACGTTAGAGTCGGCTAGACTAGCTCGTGACGATGGCAAGAAACTTGACGGAATGACGCTCTTTCCATGGTAAATGGGACAGCCGCTTTTATGGGACGCTTATGTATAGACTCGTGGACACACTGGCACCGTCCCACCTCGCTACGACATCATTGAAGGCGTTTGCGGCGGCAACAGCCATAACAGCAAAACGCCGCAAATATGCTGTATAGTTTGCGGCTTTTGCTATTGAAACTTTTTTTTTAATTTGTGGAGACTCGCACGCGAAGGGCCTTAATCGCGGGCAGCAACTACTAAAGATTAGAGCGAGAGCATAAAACGAGCCATTTTACCCGAGGCGTTCAAACAGCCACCCGAGCCGGTACGGCGAGGGTGGATAGACACGTCGAGGGGAAAATGGTTTTAATGCTCGAGTTTTACACTCTGCTTTTGTTCACTTACTAGATACCTTTTATTTTTCATGCATTGCTATATAATTATAAATTTTTAGTTGTATTGATTTATTTTAATTGATTTGATTGATTTTTGGTTTTACATATAGGTAATAAAAATTATAAAAAAAATATATAGAACCTTTATGCACTAGAGCAGCGCCTAGATCCAGCATAAATATCAACTTTACGAGCATGACAAGTGAAAAAGTATTTGTAGCCAATATAAACTTACCGTTATCGTTATCCGTGACATCTGTTGTCAGCTGGACGACAACTGACACTTCATACGTGTCGACCTCCAGCGTGCTACTGCACGTATCCCCTACAACTAGGAACTATGTGTCATCACAACTCACACTTCACAGGGCGAGGTCACGATCGCCGATCACGGGTCACTATGGTCACAGGTCACTATGCTCACGGTCACTATCACTGTTTGTATACCTTCGTTGGAGTAAGTATTAACACTCTAGTTAGCTTATTAGACGTCCGATTCGATGGTAATCGGTGAGACTTTTTTTCACACCGGGTTTGCGATATTTCAATCTGTTGATGGTGCTATCCTCTCGAATTGGTTGGTTGTTCGTAGATGGTTTTCATGGATTTAACTCAATCTTGAATCATCAGGCTGTAGATTGAATGAATAATTAAAGGTTAATGGGAAGCTCTTTGATGGTTTAATGAGACGTTTTATGGCGGCCTTGGACTGGATTTTTACGTTGCAAAAAGATAATGTGATAAGAATTAAAAAAAATGTAGTACAATAATCTTATTGTTGTAGTTATAAGGAGAGTGACGAAATTTACATACTGCTGCGGTTTATCTTATTTATCTGCAATCATTGTAAAAGTTGAGTAAACTTAACATTTTTTATTTGTAGGTTTTATGTTTGATAAGGAATACGTGAGTACAAGGCGTGTGGTATTTATTAAAATTTAAAAACAGTTAAGCTTATGAGAAAATTGACGATTTCTTTTTCAGACGCATGTAATTCGAAAACCGTATAAATCGATTCCAATGTTTTACAGAAATTTTATACGATAACACATAAAGCAAAATGTTAAACGAGACTTGAAATGAATTGTAGATACATTAGCAGAAAATATTTTGACGCTTAGACTACGGTTTTTTTTATTTTATTCGACTGGATGGCAAACGAGCAAGTGGGTCTCCTGGTGGTAAGAGATCACCACCGCCCATAAACATCTGCAACACCAGGGGCATTGCAGACGCGTTTATAACGCTAGAAAAATCCTAGACGGTCGTGAGTAATAAAATTTTGTTCAAGTATAAAAAAGTAAAGTAGAACTGAACATTGACAACAATAACAAAATAGTTGAACCGATAGTGGTTAATTCAGCGTGACAGCGTCCCCGTAGCGTATCGCGAGCGCGACAAGCACGTGACTGTCGGAAAACTTGCGCGCGCGGCCATAGACTATCTTTCGAAAAAACTAAAATAACTCAAGCACAAAACAAACCAGAGTCTCACTAGACAACTGCCAACTTATTCCACTTATTTTACTAAAATATTCTCACCGACAACCTCACTCTATAGAAAAAAAACACATTTTACGTGACAACGTAATTGAACTGTTATTTCCGCTAATCTTTACTCGTTTTGTATTATTTACGTGTAGCCGGGCAAGTTCTTTACATCTATGATCTCCATAACAATGATGGTGAACGATAACTGCAGATAAATAAGCGGCTTCCGGGCAGGACATATGAATATTCATGAGTACCGCCACTGAAGGTTCAGGATTATTTAACTAAGTATCTTTCGACTCACGTCAACGGTAAGTGATTTCGCGAAGCAATGTCAAGTGCAGGATCGTAGTCGGATGGTACGATAAGGGTTTTGTTTGTCACACTCCGCCCTACCGCATCAAGATAAGTGCATCCCGTTCGAACAATGCGACGTAAAAAGGTTAAGAACACTCGATAAGGCACAAAACGTATACGATGCGTACCTGGGTACGCGCACGTGCGGATTGCACGGTGTTCGCCGCGCGAATGCCGTCTGGCGGCTCTTCTCTATTGTTTACGGCGATAATTACGTTTCCACAACCGTAGAGGAAAACTGTCCACAACCCTATCCAGTCACGAAGCTGTTGAGCGACTTGGAACACGAACTTTCCGGGGAGTAATTTATTTTACTTGCACCGCTGATGACTATCTTATTATTTTTATAAGCAACAAATACTGGATTAGTCGACTTCGATGTTTTTTTTTGTGAAGGCGTATAAATTCGAAATGACGACTGTAAAACTTCAAGTAAGTAAATATTCATAGTACATCAAAGCTAATAATGATTAAATAACACTATTTTTGCAGGGGCTGTTGACTGTTGAATTAATTAAATGAAAGATGTAGAATCAAATTATAGAATATATATTAGATAAATTAAGTGATCGCTAACTTTCTTAGAAGATAATTAAATTAAAAATGCAACGGTATGACAAGCAATTTTGACAACCAAATCAATTTGTTAATCATTAAATTTAATAGAAACAATAATTCAAATACAATAAGCCCTGTTCTAGTTTAAGACAATGTTTTTAACACTGTTACAGATTCGATTAAATCGGCAATCATTAAAATTAAATAACATCCTTGTGTCTTTCTACATATAGACGGGCACGGACGGTTTTGGATGACAATCCCTGCCTTAATTTTATGTTATAAAACTTATGAATAAAACAAAACGTGGAGATCTCCATCGCATCCGTTAAACAGGTTATTCGAAAATCAACCACCTGCTCCATCAATAAAATGGCCCGCGCGTTATTTTTAGTCAGGCAGCATTTTGATAATATAATGTCGCTTAAAATGTAATTCGAAAATATCAAAAACTTGTGCCAGCGAAATCGCCTGCAGAGTACACAATAAATTAAATTAAATAACTGAAATCATCATTACACATTATAAACATTTACACATTATTAATATTCGATGTCTATAATAAAAAAAAAAATTTTTGCCGGGATAATGGGGACTTTTGAACCGGGCACGATGCAGGAAGGGGATTTTTAGGTAAGTTTTTTTTTTAAATTTCGTATTCCTTTTGACTGTATTATAAGTATTTTGGTAATTTAATGACAGTGTTTAGTTTAATTATTATTTTGTTTTATTCTTTGATTTAATTTTGTTTAATTTTATGATTTAATATATTTTGATTTCATTTTAATTTTGTATTTTTTATTTAATTTTTATAATTTGTAAGAATGTAATTTGAATAAGGATCATGAATGATAAAAAAAAATACTAAATTATGATCTTATCTCTAATCTCTATTATTGTAATTACAATTGATAAACTATAAACATAAAATTTCAATATTTAGGATATTTAAATCTAATTATAACCTAACCAACAAAAAATTGGAAAACCCCCGACTTTGTCACTTCAAAGTTCAATATCTCAAGAACGGCTGAACGGATTTTGATAAAACATGGCTAAGAACCATCGCTAAAAAATTTGTTTTCAATTAAAAAAAACCGCGTTCAAATCGGTCCACCGATTTAAGAGCTACGGTGCCACAGACAGACACACAGACAAACACACATAGCGGTCAAACTTATAACACCCCTCTTTTTGCATCGGGGGTTAAACACAAAACAACTTTAGCTATGATAATGCTTGTCCAAAATAATAATGTCCTTTTACAACTACTTATAGAAAACCCATAATATATATGTCTGTACGTGTGCATCAGTTCAAAAACAACAACTTCTCCGAACAAACTTAAGTGTTTTTGCACAGACTCCTAAAATAGATCAACTTATTTATTAACGCATATTTAGCACAATAAATTAAGTGCTCGTGTTTTTTTTTTTCGTAATGTATGAGCAATATGAGATGTTCTTGAATAATTAACATAGTATATTGGACTTTTTGTCCACCATTATTTATGTTATTCATTAATCAAATACCAGTTTTTATGGCGATCACGTCTCGTTTGATTTAATGTAGTATTCGATGACGTACTTGTAAATGTAACGAAAATCAAAGCTTAAAACGTGAAAAAGAGTAGCCGGTTGTCTTTAAAACCGCTGCACCCGACCGACAGGGTTATTATAATAAGATCAACATAGTTATTATGATCATGCGAATTCGTGACTGAGGGTTTAAAGAGAAATTGCCGGACTGCAATTTAAAAAGGGTCGGCCATTAGAATTGAGATGATTTAAATGGAATCATTAATTTTCAAACTTAGAGGCCTTAGAGTATTAAACACAAATCACTGGTGTACTCAAAATATACCTACCTTTTTGTTTTTCCTTTTTGTACAATAAAGAGTATTAACAAACAAACAATATACTCAGCGTCAGAAAATTTGGCCCACTCTTCATACAAAATTACCTGTTAGGAACTGCATACATTTGAGGGCCAGTTTTTTTGCCGCTCACTATGTAAATAATGTCATTGTAATGACTTTAGGGCCTTTGGTCAGCCGACATAAAGTGTTTTATAAAGGCCCTTTCTTCCCGGTTGGTCGACACCTCTGGGGATCCAAAAGCTGGTACTTATTTATCCCAGCGGATCGCACTTGCGGTCCAAAGGGGTAATGCGGCCAGCATCATGGGAACTCTGCCACAGGCAGATCTTTTGGACCGGGTGTTCTTTTTATAATTTTTATTTTTATAGTAACATAACATATATATAGATATATTTACATAGTTAAGGTTTCTTAGATAAGTTTTCTTTGTCTTCTTTTTAATTATTAATTTCATGTTACTATTAACTGAATAAATGTATCCCTGTTATAAACAAGAAATTGTAATGATATTTTGTAAAGTTGAACTGGTAATAACAGTTCAATTGGAAGTTACCACGCTGCAAAATATGTGAACTGTGTGTTTATTCTATAAAAGATTTTTTAAACTTGAAGCCCAAAAACGGGTAATCTTAGTTTTAACTTTTAGATTAAGTGATCGCTTATATGTATTTTGCTTCATAAGTTTCACAGCTGAACAAAATCAAGTGGTTTTTATTGTTTGCATGCGTACCCAAGCCGAATTTGGCGCACAGTGAATAACATGTATTATATGTATTTTCTGCCTTAACAGTTTGTAGTTGTACCCTATTTTACAACTGTTTTGCAAGCCACTATCTTAACAGATTAATAGAAGCCATTACAAAAATTTTATTTGCATAGTTAGATACTTACCATTTTCTGCAAAAAATCTTAACAGTTAATAAAATTTTAAATAGTTAGATACCTACCTACTTAAAAAAGTTACAACTGTTTTGTTTCTCAATTTTACGCAATAAAGTCTTCAGATTTATATACAAATCTAATCTACTTAATTTGTACCTTAATTTGAAATCTGTCTAGTTCCGTTTTTCACAGCTTATTTTTTATTTCTATTCCATTGCGCTGTGGTCAAGGTCGTTCTGAAGTAATTGAAAATACTAATAACAAAATATGTCATGAGATATCACTGCGTTTCATTAGTTTATGTTAAGCTACCTACTTAATTTATCATAAATAAATACCGACCCATTGTCAAGAGCTGCGTGCGTGCCTAATACAATAAGTAAGTCGAAAAAATGAACTGGTTAAAAAAAGAACACAACGGAAAAAGTATTGTACATTATACTTAAGTATTTAAAATTTCTGCCATACACAAATTAAGTCTTCCTCACTCTTGAAATTTTCTACGTAATAAAGTTAAAACATATTCTTATAGATAAAATGGCCAAATGCTACGACGCGCGACGTAGAGGAAACTAGTAACTACTAACTTGGAATGCTCTACGCTAAGCGGGAATATGCTACGGAAGAAGGATATAGCGCTGCTACGCGTGATGTTTTAAAACCGCTACGAGTAAATGCTCTGTGTTTTTTATAAGATATGCATGGTTTAGTATATTTAAACTAAGTGACACCATATCCAGATGCAATTCAATGTCAAAGTTTCTTTTATTCTACTTTTTGACGAGTGCTGAGAAACAAAAGCTGAATGGCTGGTTTACATCATTCCAGTTAATTGTGCTAGCAGAACGCTGCTACAATGTAACGATATTGCAAGCCCACGATGCTAATGAGTTACAAGTGATCGATCGTGCGCCAATAATGTAAACAGAGCCGAAAGTTTGTTACACATGTTCTATGTCAATGTGATTAAAAAGCGTCACACGATTTTATTTTCGTACGGTCTTTATTCACCACAAAATTTAAATTCCAAATAAGCTTTCATTAGGCCGTTTGCACAGTCTAGAGCTAGAGTGGATAGTTCCAAATACCTTGAAAATACTGTCGGTTCACCAGATAAGTCGGAGTTAAAGCACAGAATAAGTAAAGTACAGAAGCCTCACTGCCGTACAAAAGTGACGTTTAGGCATAAACGTTAACTCTGATTGCGCCAATCCGCCTAATATAAGTTTGCAAAAGAAGAACAATGCATTTGTAAACTTATTAGAATTTGTTTTTATTCAAATCACTAAAACGTACTATTAAGTTTTCGTACAATTTACGTTTCTCAAAGAACTTATTTACTGTATAAAACCGATTAAAATGCAATCACTGTTGTGAACTATCTTCATAAATATCCTTTATACTTAAAAAAATAGATAATAACGCAATTAAGTATGTCATTTTGAGTCATACAGTTGTGATTGGTATAATAATTAGGTTGAAATTCGTAGAATGGAAACATCCAGTTTTTATTATAAGTAACCTCGTAGGTAAATGAAATGTTATTTTAAACGGTCCTATTTATTCCAAATGAGTAAGTTTTGTGCCATTTTTAAAACCACATTAGATGGGCATATTTAAAAGTATTATGCCACCTTAGCGTATTTTTTTTACGGCGATGGGCCTACTTCAAGGCTACAGCTGCAAAAAAGTAATAAAATGCCTCTTATGACTTTTTTCATCGAAACAGGATTAAACATGATAAAAACAAGTATAATTTTGCGTGGTATAATTTTCAAGGTTTTTGGACAAGAACTACAAAATCCTTACATTTGAGGCCTTGGCGTTAGAAAAACAAAGCTGAAGGAGGAAAGTATCGGTTTTTTCTTAGATGCCGCTACATATCTCAAAAACTAAACAATTTTTGCTAAACTTAAAATTAGTTATTTTGAGAGGTAAAACAGCTCTATCAACTGTAGACTGTAGATCGATTATCGCCTGTTCCTGGGTATCCTGTAAACTCATTTATTTATTACTCATTTCATTAAATAAACACGTATGTGTTACGCTAATGTTTGTATGTGTACAATCGTATAAGCACAATAAATATATAAGTTAGGTAATCCATCCACATTTGTTATATAAATGGTAGTTATAAATGGTTAGCGTTAAGGTATTTTATTTGAATTGATTCACTATAAATGTTGCTACCATCCCTTAACATAGGAACTCCTAGCACAGGACAGGATAGAAAGCCTTCCAGTGATCGAATTAACTTGAAATTTGTTAGACATTGTTGTGTAAGTAGGTTAGATGACAATATAAGTATACAGTCAAGTGCAACGATATCGACACGGCCAAATTGACTGTATAGGTAGTTAATAAAAAGCCAGCAAAAGAGTTTGTATTAAATTTAACTTTTTAACATAGTAAATTTATTTTTCTGTGTCTATTCGAAAAGTGTCAACGACCGAGGAGGACTGAATACATAACAATTCATTTGTGTATACCTGTAAATACACGTGCATATTTGGTTCTCAAGAGGACCAGTTATTTATCTGATACACAGACACGGTCTTTGCGACGGTCCGGTGCGCCGCCTAACTGCCTTTATCCTGTCATATAAAATGCAACGTGATTATTTTACGTGACTAAGCACTGTCACGTCATTGAGGAATTATTATATCACGTCACCTGTTAAAATGTCGATCGTGGATCCAGCGCTACGCTTAATGACAGGTATAACTTGATCCATTCATTCGAAGGCACTATAATAATTAAGTCAGAGATATCATTAAACTTTAAGCACCCAAAAAATTCTGATTGTTTTAGTAATTTAAATAGAGTAGGTATAATTTTATTTAGATCCAGTAAAATAGTTAAAAGTGTGGAAAAATAAATAAACACTTTGCCGTTTACTGTCACAGTAACATGACTCTGAGTATTGCTCAAATATTAGCTGAAATGTTTACCCTTAACTAGGTGGAAAGACAGATCAGCAAATCAGCACTTTAAACTTATAGCATCTGTATTTAATGATATTGACCCGGATAACTCACGTCTTAAATCGAGTTTAGCTCGACATGTTTCGTGCTAATCCGTAGCCCTTCTTCTTAGGAGCAACGCGACTCGACGGCTGCTGCAACACGCGCGTGCGCGTCAATATAATTTAATATGAGTGAGAGCGAGTCTCACGGTAGTTTCATGTTCAAAATTAAAACATCTTCAGGGAATAAATATTGTAGTATCATAAACATGGCGTCCTTCGTAAGTTCACATAATATATCTAAATAGTTGGTTAAAGAAAATAAATCTAAGTACCTTATCACGAATTATTGAGAGAACTTTATCGTATCTGTGAGAACACGTCTTCCTACTTCCTTGAATAATACTATGTATATGTATTACATTGCATAGGTATGATGAAATAATGTATATCTTTACTGTAAGCTATTACGAAGAGTCTAGGGTAAAATGATAACAGTCAATTTGACGCCATTAAGAAATAATTGATTTTTAATATTCAAAGGTCAAAATACCGTAAAGTAATTACGATGTAAAGGCAATTTTCGGGAATTTCCTTTAGGGAATTTAAGAGGTAATGGATTTTTTACCAATTTCTACAATATTGCAAATAAGTAGGTTAGGTACATAACTAAGGTATGAATTTGAATTATATTGTAGTTAAGATTGGTTTTGGAGTCTTTTTTTATTTCAACTCCAAATTTTGTTACTTTTACGGTCATCCCGTGAAACCATATCGAAAATACAAACTGAAACATGGATGCACAGAAAAACCAGAAAAGGAGACCAGCGCTGGGAATCGAAACCAGGTCCTCAGCATTCCGTGCTGCGTGCTGTACCCCTTCACTACCACTGGACAGGAGTACAGACACAAATTTCTCCTAGCATAATGCACCACATATCTCAGCTTGTTTGTTGCTTATTTAGTCACATCTCTTGTCCGGGTGAGCGGTTAGTTCCGAAGGAGTGTTGACGTTTCTCGATGAGGGCTAAAACATAGATGTCGCTAGTGTCGCTGCTTAAGTGACTAAATAAGAAACAAACAAGCTGAAATATGTGGTGCATAGGAGAAATTTGTGTCTCTACTCCTGTCCAGTGGTGGTGTAGGGGTACAGCACGCAGCACGGATTGCTGAGGACCTGGGTTTGATTCCCAGCGCTGGTCTCTTTCTCTGGTTTTTCTGTCATCCATGTTTCAGTTTGTAATTTCGATATGATATTGTAATGTTATTTTTCAAAGGGTTTTTCTCGTCATTATACCTACTCGTATTCTAGCAAATTGCGAATCGGAAAAAATGATTAGTAAAACATTCTCGATAGATTTGAGGTCTAAAGTAGCATTCAAAAATATTTTGTTTTGCAAATTATTCTGAATTACATTGGGTACCATTTGCAAAATAACTTTACTAATTCCTGAAATTTTGGAAGCTTGAGTAATACGTGTATAATACCTATTTACATTATTTTCAACAACAATGATAGTCGCGTTTATTTATCTGGCATACTGGGCTACATCAGTTTGTTATGAAGTGTTTTTTGTTATGAAGATTAAAGTTATCTATCTCTCAGTTTAATCAGATATTTCATATACTTTTGCTGGGCTCTTGGGTTTCACCACGAAGTATCTTGAAGCGAGTTTCGTTCCGCCCCGAGACGATCCGCGTACCTAAGCTCCAAATTTTCACTACCAGATTATTGTACTGTTACCGAACTTGCACAATACAACCAGAATGTTAATGTCGCTCGCGACTTATCGCTTTTCTTCATTTTCCTGAAGATTCAAGTGAGAAACAAAATGAAAACCGACCTTTTGTTTCAAGTTTTAGCAAACCAGTTTTAGTTTAAGTGTACCTACATAAATATACCACATTCCAACTTAATCAGATTCTAGGAAGAGGTCGAAAAATGGTTTGCAAATTTCGAAACCACTATTTACAAAAAAAACTTACATACGAACGTTACAAGTTAAACAAAAGCTTGAAAAAAGACAAACAGAATAAATGTCAACGTACAAAAATTTATTATCATGGGATTTTGCAACGAGTAGATAATAAATCTGACAATAAGGTCCTTAACTCAGTAATAATCTTGTGTATACAGCTTACCAAATCACGTTTCACTACGTATAAATACGTAGTGACAGTCATTACCTGTAAAAAAGAAAGACATTAGAAAATGAATGGAAAATATTGTTTACCTTATAAACGTGACGAAGAGGTAATCAAGCGTGTACTTATAATAAAAAGGTATTATACTTTGTTGTTTAAGGTATGAGAATATTGTGTAAACAAATCAAACCACGTGTTTCCGTACATTCCGTGAGCCAATGAAACAAATTTTCAACGCTGTTTCGCGTTTTTTTTTTGTTTTCCAATGTGCAAGTATTTTGGATGGAAAACAATTTTTTGAATTTTCATCCTCTGCCATCGGTGGCTGATTGGCGTCAGTCCTTTGCCGCGCACCTTGGCTCATAACAAAGGCGGCAGTTTACTTTTATAAAAAAAAACTCTTGCCGGGCCGGACATAATATTGGTGTGGTTGTGCTCAGTTTTGTGAAATATATATTAATCGTGATTATGGACATAGTAAATAATTTTGTGTGTAGGTAAATAATAGCGGACTTTGCGCGCCTTAAAACTAGCTCTTGAAGTGGCGGTGCGGACTACTGGCGGCTTTACGGACTTTAGCGAGCGTCATACATCGAAGTTGGCTTCATTAAGGTATGTTGTTCATGAATTGTTAAAAATATGTGCAATAACAGTCAGTTTTATATTCTTCGGAAATTCACTGTTTTTCTCTTTTTTTTCATAAGCGCTTGGTTGTTTTATGCGATAAACGCTGCGTTATAGTTTAGACTTTTAGGTATTTAAAAGAATGTAAACAAACGGGAGCTGTCAAAAATGACAGATCCAGAGGTTGTGAACCTTTATGACGAGAATAAAAATCGAAAATGTAGCTAGTAAGTACCTATTGTATGTTAAAATAGTTTATTGCACTTCAAGTATTTTGATATATTTTTGCCGGTAAATTTGTAATTGTCATTTTATGCGTCCTTGGGGTGAGAGTGAGAGCCTGGTGATATGTAATACAGGTACCCACCTAGTTCAGACTCCAGTCTCTCGCAAAGGATTCTTCATGTTTGAAACTTGCGTAGACAAACTTTTGTGAAAATGTATCTAATGTGGTCCTTTGTGAGTTGATAAATAAATACATTTTTATTTTATTTATTTTAATATTACTGGAAGTTTGTTGACTTTACCTTGCAAGATTTGACTAAAGACAGACAGACAGACAACGGGACAGGTGAAACTAAATAAAAGCTTGTAATAAAGATAAAATTAATAAAAAAATATAATAAAAAAATACCGACAATACGTTTATCTGTAATGTAAATGTAAACAAAGCTAAATGTACACTGCGCAAATAAACGTTTTATGATTAGTATACACGGTCAAACGATACAATCAGGACTTTCTGATATGGAGCACAATATTGACTTTGCGAATTACCATCACCTCTGTGATGCGAATTCGTGAGGCATGATCGTTTCATTTGACACTTGTTAAATTTTATGACACTTCGATGTCACTTTGTAGCACTCAGCCGACAAACAATGTATTAAAAAAGTAAACAATACTTTAAGTAAATAACAATGGCATGTTGTGGAAAATTTATTCCTTTTTTTCTACTCCTGTACTTTTATTTGACAATTAATGGTCTACACGAATACAATGATATACATACTTAATAAGTCCGGGAAAAGTCTATGACTCAGGCTCATAAAAGCACACTTATGGATGCTTTTGAATTGCTTTGAAATTGATATAATAATTAATAATACAGTTCAATGACCTTGCTTTGACGGTAATCTTCCTCCTAACCTCTATTTTGAATGAATACAGTTTTACCAACATTTCATCGAAATTATTTCACAATATTTTTTATTCAGTTACTAATCAATAATCGTTCAAAAATAAAATTTAGTATCCAAATTATGTAAACAAAGAATATTATATTTTACTACTTAGCTACCTATACTTAGCCCTAAATTGAGCATTTTCCTGTCATAAAAGTACTAAAAGTGATCACGTCACTGGCAAGTTAGAGTAAATAAAAAAAACTTACCACAAACTAAATAATTATGTCAAATTTCAGTCCCGGAATTGGCGGGAAACGTAATTCGGTTTATTCATACTGTGTTGAATGTGTCAGATGTGTGTAGAAATGGAAGGCTTTAGCCTGGTGATGATGATTTAAAAGTAGTCGTAGAAAAAGTATTGTAAGTATACAACGTTGCATAACTTGGTCTTAAAACGCTCGTGGCGTCTTTCATAGCGATATTCGCCCGAGCCAACTCGCGCTTTAAGACCTCACTTAGGTATACAACAGTTGCATAAAATACTATAAAAATCTTATTCATCAATGGTTTTAGGTAATAAATGATTAATCTGTCACTTTGACATTTGCTTTTTTTTTTCAGACTAATCAAGTATTTTGGTATAATGGCAACTGTATTCTGCCCGCGTCCCTGTCTATGGTTGTTTTGGCTGCATGTCGACGTAACAATTTCAAGATAGTTAAATAAAATAACAGAAGAAACAAAGAAATCTGGTGGCCTAGAAACCTCTGTTAAGTAACAAAGACTATCTTCTACACTATAATTAAGATTTATATAATAGTTCTATATCTAATATATATATAGGAATATATACTATGACAAAAATATTCAATGGAATTTCTAGTAATAATTTTAAGTCTATAATAATTTGTAGTATAACCAATCTAATAACCTAACAAACAAAAAGATGGAAAACCCCCGACATTGTCACTTCAAAGTTCAATACCTCAAAAACGGCTGAACCGATTTTGATAAAACATATTTAAAAACCATCGCTAGAAACCTACTTTCAAATAAAAAAACGCATTCAAATCGGTTCACCCATTTAAGAGCTACACGGTGCCACAGACAGACACCACCCCATCCTAATCCTGCCGTGAAGCAGCAGTGCTTGCACTGTTGTGTTTCGGCGTGGAGAGTAAGACAGCCGGATTACTGGCACTTGAGGTATCCCATCTTAGGCCTCTAGGTTGGCAACGCATCTGCAATCCCCCTGGTGTTGCAGGTGTCTATGGGCGGTGGTGATCTCTTACCATCAGGAGACCCACTTGCTCGTTTGCCATCCAGTCGAGTAAAAAAAAAGACAAACACACATAGCGGTCAAACTTATAACAACCCTCTTTTTGCGTCGGGGGTTAAAACTAATTCACACTGCATACATATTACTTAAAAGCGCAGAGCTCTACTAAATTTGCATATTTTAAATATTGCTTGCGCAGGCAAGGAGTCATGTCATACACACGGTCAGTTATGCCTGCACAAATTAACTGTGCAGGCATAACCATCGGTTATAACCTAGCGTGTGCGGCCGGCTTTACATAAATCTACAAATTTGTACGAATCTATTTCAACTTTTTTATTAATAATATTAGTTTTGGGCCACCCTATGTATTTATTTAAAACATGAACGTCGTATATTATGCAATTTACTAGCAGTCACCAAATCGCAGCATAAAAGTAAATAAACGTCACTGGCATGATTAAAATACGTTGTTTGACCAATTGCGAAACCACTATACATCAAATAACCAATACATAACTATTACACCTGCATCCAACGGTTTAAGAATGACAAAGAACCTTGCGGCAAACTTTGGTACTAATTTTATTCGTACAAACTACGGTTACTATATGAACAAGTGGCGCCACTTTCAACTGAATAAAATAAGTCTGTTTGGGGATTTTCTACCGGAAGTTGAAGTGTCATGGCGCGTGCGCAAGGCAGGGCGGTATGCGGCCGTGGACCAATCCATGGTGATTTTTGATTATGGAGATTATGAGAAACAATTAAAATGACAAAAGGTTAAGGGTTACCTAGTTTTTTCGTGACAATTTACTTTTGATATTGGCACTAGGATTAACCTACGGCTTTGCTCGCGTGACTTTCAATCTGTCATTTTAATTGAAATAAGTACCTAAGTTTTTCCTACGAGAATTCACAAACATTACATCCCGTTTTTCGTTTTTGTTGAAGAGTTTCGCGCAACAATTCATGTCTTATCAGATCCATGGGTTGAAATATCAGGATTTTACATGCGCAATCTCTATTTCGAAAAAAAATCGGAACAAAAAGCAGCGTGTATTAGATTTAGACAAAAATCTAGGATAAGTATACTTACCAATTCTAGGTCTACAAATCAAACTGTCAAGATTTTATCTTCAGTTAAAAGCTGAACTACATTGAAAAACGCCGAATGAAGCAATAATAACACATACAATCATTGATAGTTTTCCGTCTCAGGATATAAACTGAATGTAACGAGATTGACCTAGGATAATGTTAGGAAGTGGACGATTGTGTGTCATTTTCCTCTTGACTGATAGAAGTTGTGCACGAGAAGCTAAAGTGGCTGGATGTGGCCAGGATAGGTACCCAAAAATAAAGTATTTTGATCTCTTTTCGACACAGTTAAATAGCGTAGTAAACGAGGTTTAAATAAATATGTAGTGACCCATAATGATCGGTCTAAATTTATTTAAGTGAAAGGAGGATGTATCCGTGTCAGAACGTTTACTAAATTAACCATTCTTCAGATTTTATTTTCTGCTGAATAGCTTGTTGATTAGTCTGAAAAATTAACCCAACTTGTCGTATAGGATGGTACACTCCAAAAATTTAAATTAAATGAAAAGCAAAATGCTTGGATTCAGTAAGTACATTTGTGTACATTGGCTATCACTTTGGTGATGTTTCGACGTGAAACGTAAATAGATATAAAATCGATTGGCTCATAATTAGGTGAAGAAAATAATGAAATTAATACAATACTTAGTAGCGTAATGTTTTGCCGGATATGTATTGTATTATATAATTCTATATTCGACAAAAACATACTAAATAAACAAATAACAAGATAAATGTATAATAGTCATGCCTAATCTTATGATTTAAATTCGGGTTTGGTTCCGCGTACCTTGATTTTAGAGAACTCGATATTTCGGCACAGTTGCATCGTCGAGTCGTCTCGTGATCATGGCGCATGCAACTGTGCCAAAATATCGAGATTCTCTAAAATCAAGGTACGCGGAAAAAACCCGAATTTAAATCATAAATTAGTAATGACCGCGATAGTCTTCTGAAACATTATATTCATGTCTGTTATCAGCACGTACGATGTTAAATCAAGATCATTTGCCATAACTATTGCAAAGAAAAATGATACTAAACATGGTTAACAAAGCGTAGTTGACTTAGACATGATATCAACTGCCTCTTCTAACAGCTGAATATCTTCGGTAACCTTTCGAACGTTCGAGTCCCGCGTCGTCGGCCGCGCCCAAGGCGACCAGGCGGACAAGACGAATATAAAGTCAGCTGTTACTTGTACTACAGTCTTACACGTATACGACTCTACGAAAAATTTCAGCAAATGATCGGGTTAGTTTGACCGAATTACTTTCGTCGGAGTTTTGATTCAAAATGTAATCATGTCTTAGACGCGGTATTCTATAATTTTATTCAACGGTTTCACCGCATTTGTTAGATAACCAGAATAGACAAGGTTCCTATAAAAATATTTTAATTGAAAGTCACATTTGTCACTTATTGTTTGATTGACAAAAAATGCATGTCCAATATTGTTCAATTATAAACCTAATGAATTATATATATTTTTATCTGAGATAGTACCCTGTTATAAATGCTGGAGGAGTGTACATCAAACTATCCGAACCATCTGCAAAAATATTCGGATTACCTAATATTAAAACACCTTGTATACATCTGAATAAAAAATGTCTTAAAATTAATACAGAGGCTTTAGCTCAAAATAGTAATAAAAATATACATATACACCGTTAATCCATTATAATTCTTGTTATGTTTCTGCACTCAACATTATTGGTACTTGGCTGACACCAAAGGCGTGGTGGAACTATGAGTACTCGAATAGAAATTTAATGTGGAGTGAGTTGTTAGTGAGGTAGCGTTGATATTGTTTTAAATTCCTACCGGAATATCGAGATTAAACGTTGCAGTTGGATGTTAAAAGTTAATATAACTAAGCCGATTAAATGTCTTTTGTAAAATTACATAAAACACGATTAAAAAGACAACTAGTACCTGTTTCAGTGATATAAAAAAAAAAACCGTTTGCTTATATTTGAATTAAGAAATTCCTTTTGCGTCAAATCTACAGGATTAGATTACAGTTGTTATAGGTTTCTAACTTTCTAAGAATTCCAATTATTGTCCATCAAACGATATTACAATGAAATGTCCTTGCTCTTATCCTTTAAGGACAATCAGTTTCAGAAAATTACAATAATAATAGTAAATTGCAACTGACCTAATTATAAAGATAAATCAGAATCGATTCAATTTCTTTTTTGTATAAATAAGACACTTATTAACCTTGTTTTGTTCATTTCATATAGCTACACTTTGTTCTAAATAAAATCGGATATTATGAAAAACATTTTGCACTTATAAATAAATATTATAAGTCACTACATTCTTGACACTGGTCGTGGTCATCCATTGAGGTTGGTAGCAAACCTTTAAGACACTAAAGTAAAATGCGAGCACAATCGATTGAAATGACGTAACTATAACAAACCTAGCACATCAATGAATTTTTCACGCATTTTATGAACCCTGGCGATGAGTAGTTTTCTTTTGGCTTTCACACAGTGGTTTCAGAGTCAGGAGTTCGTATACGAGATGAAGAACGCTGTTATTCACACACCTATGGTAGGTTATAAATGAGTCCGTCCTATTTGAATTTCAAATACGGAACAATAAAATTATCAACTTGAAACGTAATTTTAAAAAAAGAAGCATTTTTTTTGCATATACAAAATAGGAAAACTTCCTCTGGTAGGAAATAAGTATCACTATGCATGGACACTCATAATGCTAGAGGATTGTAGAAGTTTAAAGTATACAAAAAAAATATCAAAATCAGTTACCGTTTAGGTGACGAAAACCGTCAACGCCGTTTGCATAAAGTCGAAGCTACACAATACTCTTGTCAACGAATATCGCTTTTTCCCAGTTTACAATTCTAACATCTACATAAACTAAAATGATTACTTACGTGACGTTATGTCAGTTCAAAGTAAGTATTATTATTCACAGGTAATAAAATCGTAATGAGCAAGATAAAGTGCTAAGTTATCTTCATACAAATTAACTTCTCATTAGCATTTTACTTTCTTTTACCACTTTGTTACTTACCAATTAAGAAATTATTTTTAGATTTCACAAACGCAGTCAGTAAATATGATGTTGCATAATAACTACAGTTAGAAAAATGTGCATAAGAAACGAATTTTAAGTATTTTTTACTTACTGTGGTAAATAAAAATAAAGTACGAGTATAGTGTGCAAAAACAGAATGTCTAATCTAAAAATTGATTTCGGCATAGAAAACCGATGAAAAAGAAAAACTTGACTAGTAACCATGGTTAAAGTCGCGGGTTCAGCGTGGATGCAAGCCGCTTCCAACCGAGGCAACTGTAGGTCTATGGGGGAGACCTATGTTCAGCAGTGGACGTCCTACGGCTGATATTTTATGATAATAGTATCCATGGTACAAACTAGGATTACTTCGGGGCTGGTCACTCGGAAAAATTAACCTAGATTTAGTCGTTTAAACTAAGTTTAACAATAAATTGTGATTTATAGTTAGGTCCGTTGCCTAGTAGGGAATCAGTACCTGTCAAGCTGACCTGATTTGGCAGACACTCCGATGACTTCTACAGGAAGTAAGACAACGTGTCAAGCGAATGTCAAAGACTCAAAACGAACGCGGATGAATGTCAATATTGTAATTATACGCATTCACAAAGACACACAGATACAACAAAATTGAAAATACAATAAACAGCAAAAACAAATAAAACAAAAATACAAAAATGAAAACATACACCATTTTGTGTGTTTGCGTTGAAAATAGAAGGATAGTAAGTTGGACCATGGTAGGAACTGCAAGAACTTGACGTGCAATGGTACCATTTGCAAGGGAAATGAGCGGTCGTGCTCAGTGTACAGCCGGCTATGGGGTAGGTCAGACATGCGTGGCTAACTGAATTATAATGTGGACTTTCCTTGTTAGGACTCTTCCCGACTACACTTTGTAGTAGGAGATGACGTAGATTTTGCTTGACGTACATTAATTCACTGTCAAAGACTTATGAATGTTGAAAAATTTTATGATTAGC